>NC_034600.1:9854127-9903073 GCF_900095145.1 Mus pahari
AAAGAAAGAGAGAAAGAGAGAAAGACAGGAAGAAAGAAAGAAAGAAAGAAAGAAAGAAAGAAAGAAAGAAAGAAAGAAAGAAAGAAAGAAAGAAAGAAGCAAAGAAAAAGAATCATAGCACTTCACTAAATCTGATTTTGTTTTTTTTTTTTTATTTTTGAGATCATAATATTTCTCCTTTGCCTTTCCTCTCTCCAGACCTTCCTGTATACCTCTTCCCTCTCGCCTTCACATTCACAGCCTCTTCTTTTAGCGTTTTTATGCATATGTGTATATTCATGTATAATTCTAAATAAAGCCTGTTCAGTCCATGTAATGTTTCCTGTATGTATGTTTTCCTGGCTGACCATTTGGCACTGGACAAGCAACGGGTGTGCTCTTCCCTGGGGACAGCCTCCTGCACTCAGCTGCCCATTGCCTGTAGTTCTTTGTGTAGGTCTGAGGCCTTATGGACCTTCCCACGTGTATTTTTGTAGAATGTAAGCTCTTAACCATAGAAACATGTTGGTTTGTCCATCAGGGTCATCCTTGTTCAGCTCACTTGGGGCAGTCATGTTGGTGAGACTTTACAACTGTAGCTTCTGACATTGCTAGGAGACAATGTTTTGTTGTTGTTGTTGTTGTTGTTGTTGTTGTTTTTAAAAGAGAAACTTAGAAACTTTGGAACTACATCAGAGGAAAGCTTTCATGTTTGAATTTACTTTAAAAGATTAGATAGTTCACTGTTGAACTTAAATGTGGTAAATATTAAAAATTAAAAACAACTTCGTTATGAATGACATACTTTCAAGTCAGTTTTTACTCAGAACAGAACTGCTCATAAAATCATCTACTTATGATGTGTTCCCACCATATGAACCTGTATATAGGCATCTTGAAATGTATAGACTCTTGCCCTGGGGCCTCAAACTTCAACATATAAAAGGTCTCTTCAAGGATCTCTTAAGGGAACCTTTTTTTATTTTGACATGAGAGATGATTAAGGACACACACATGGCTTGAAGAGCAGAGCAAAGGACACAGACGCTCTTGTTTGTCACTGTTTGTCACCATGGGGAAACAGCTTTAATTGGAAATGTTTTATTTGCCATCTAAGGTCATTGCAGCACTTCCAGAGGTAATGTTTGAAATTAAAGAGATACTAATTCTATATGATGGCTCATCTTTCTTGTCTTGGCATATAATTTGATAAAATTTGTGTAAATATAATATGGCAAACTATGTCACTGTGACAGTATGAGATGTAGTGTAGAAAAAAATGCAGTGTAGAAAAGCAATTGATAGCCCACAGAACCCAACTATTTTTCTTTTTATTATATTTTTATTATTATAACAATTTTTTAAGTTTAAATGTATTTGATCATATTCTTCCCATCCCTCAAGTCCTTCCAGGTCTTCACCCTCCCTAGTCACACAGCTTTAAGTTCTTTGTCAAAGAAAAGCAAGCAAAAACCAAATATAACAAAACTCTCCACAACCAAGAAAACAGAGCAATACCCAAAAAGAAAAAAAAAAAATCACTGTAACCAAAAATCTGTGGTGAGTATTATATGTTGGTCAGCTGTCCCTGAATATGAGTGTGACATACATGCCCACTGTCACTCCATTAGAGAAAGTATAAATTCAGTTGTTAAAACCTAGTTTATTCAATTCATTATTTAAATATAATATAGTAAGATAAAACAAAAACTACCACTTTAAAGTCAGACAGGACAAATCAACACAAGGAAAAGACCTGAAGAGAAGTCCTAAGAATCAGAGACCTACTCACTCACACACCCAGAAACACCATCGAAATGTGAAACTGGAAGCCCTCTTACACGTGCAGAGTGCTGGTGCAAGTGTGCACCTTACACGTGCAGAGTGCTGGTGCAAGTGCGCATCTTACACGTGCAGAGTGCTGGTGCAAGTGTGCATCTTACACGTGCAGAGGTGCTGGTGCAAGTGTGCATCTTACACGTGCAGAGTGCTGGTGCAAGTGCGCATCTTACACGTGCAGAGTGCTGGTGCAAGTGTGCATCTTACACGTGCAGAGTGCTGGTGCAAGTGTGCACCTTACACGTGCAGAGTGCTGGTGCAAGTGTGCATCTTACATGTGCAGAGTGCTGGTGCAAGTGTGCATCTTACACGTGCAGAGGTGCTGGTGCAAGTGCGCTCTTGAAACCATAAAAGAAAGTGAAAGGCCAGCCACACTGCAGCACAGGAAATCTGATTTTCCTGTTAAGAAAATATTAGTCTTCCTTGTAGTCCATCTTTCTGAGCACATACCATGTTTAGGCCTTGGGCTTTCTGCAGTGAGTATTAAAGCATATTATTATGCACAGAATTAGCAAAAATATCTATTATCCACTTTCTGTCAAAGAATATAGTTACTAACTTTATAATATATGATTCTAACTGACCGAAAATTAAAATAGTAACTGTCCTCAAGCATATCTACTCTGCCTTGCTTCTCTGCTGGTCCTCTGCGCGTCACCTAGTTCTTTATTCTACTCATCTCAAGTGTGTTTCAGTAGAAGGCAGGAGTAAGTAACTTCTGCGTAAGCAAAGACAATTATTACTCTAGTCCCAATACAGTATCATTACAATTTTTTTATTTTTTCCTTGTATTAATTTTTTGTTTTTTGAAATGGGTGAAATTTTATTTCTTTTTCAGTTAGAAGGCAGAGCTAGTTTTTCTAGGCATACTTAAATAAACACTTCATATTGACTTTGGATTTCCAGGGGTACTACATACATAGGCAATTGAGCCATACTAATTTGACAAACCTTTACATAAGATACAATTAAGAAACTTGTGCTCCAATTCCTTTTTTTTAATTATTAGATTGTTTATTTACATTTCAAATGTTATCCCCCTTCCTAGTTTCCCCTCCAAAATCCCCTATCCTCTCTTCTGTCCTCCTGCTCCCAAACCCACCCTCTCCTGCTTCCTGGCCTAAGCACTCCACTACACTGGGGCATAGAACCTTCACAGGACCAAGGGCCTCTCCTCCCATTGATGACCGACTAGGCCATCCTCTGCTACATATGCAGCTAGAGCCATGAGTCCCACCATGTGTTATCTTTGACTGGTGGTTTAGTCCCAGGGAGCTCTGGGGTTACTGGTTAGTTCATATTGTTGTTCCTCTTATTGGGGCTTCAAATCCCTTCAACTCTTTAGGTCCTTTCTCTAGCTCCTTCATTGGGGACCCTGTGCTCCGTCTAATGGATGACTGTGAGCGTCCACTTCTGTATTAGTCAGGCACTGGCAGAGCCTCTCAGGAGACAGCTATATCAGGCTCCTGTCAGCAAGCTCTTGTTGGCATCTGTAACAGTGTCTGGGTTTGGTGGTTGTTTATGGGATGGACCCCCAGGTGGGGTAGTCTCTGGATGGTCATTCCTTAGTGTCTGCTCTGAACAATGAATTCATGAAATTTTTAGACAAATGGATGGATCTGGAGGATATCATCGTAAGTGAGGTAACCCAGTCACAAAAGAACGCACATGATATGCACTCACTGATANGTGGATATTAGCNCAGAAGCTNAGAATACCCAAGATNCAATTTGCAAAACACATGAAACTCAAGANGAAGGAAGACCAATATGTGGACACTTCGATCCTTCTTAGAAGGGGGGACAAACTACCCATGGAAGGAGTTACAGAGACAAAATTTATTTTGTTTTTAATTTATTTTTGCACTCCATATTCCAATCCTAAATCTGATAGGAGACTAATATCCAATATATACAAAGAGCTCAAGAAGCTGGACTCCAGAAATTCAAATAACCCCATTAAAAAATGGGGTACTGAACTAAACAAAGAATTCTCAACTAAGGAATACCGAAGGGCTGAGAAGCACTTGAAAAAATGTTCAACATCCTTAATCATCAGGGAAATACAAATTAAAACAACCCTGAGATTCTACCTCACACCAGTCAGAATGGCTAAGATCAAAAATTCAGGTGACGGCAGATGCTGGCAAGGATGTGGAGAAAGAGGGACACTCCTCCATTGTTTTTTATTCCAGGTGTTGCTTTGGCTAGTCAGGTTTTGTGGATCTGTACAAATTTTAAGTTTTTTTTCTATTTCCATGGAAAATGCCATTGGAGTTTTTAATAGGGATTTACCACAGTATGGATAGACCTCTAGGTCCTAAGTGGGAAAAATAAAAATAAAAGCCAGACATATAGAAAAAAATCACATGCCCACTCTTAAATGGAATTGATATATCTTGAGAGGCCAAGTCTTAGGTAACATATAACGAAACAATCATTACAACCAAGGATGGCAGGCCAGGCATTGTGGTGCACATTTTATTCCCTGCCACTTGGAAGGCACAAGTGGGTGAATGTCCATGAGTTCAAGGTCACTCTATTAGTGAGTCCCAGGACAGCCAGGGCTACACAGTAAGACCCAGTCTCAAAATTGAAAAAGAAAAAAGGAAAGAAACCATCTGTTTTCCTACAGTCTAGATTCAATAGATTATCAGAATAATGAAAATACATCTGTTTGTATTGATTTTTGTGGGAGCTGATTAGGAAGGTTTGCCCAGGCTTCAATAAGAGACCTGTAGCTTAGGCTCTACTCTGCCTCAAGAATAAGTTTACGTCTGAGCGTTATCTCCACGGTCTTAAACTACCTAGTGTATCTAGTGGCCTTCTTATGTCCCACCAGAGCTAAGAGATAGTTGACAGCATGTTAGTAAGCAAACAAAAGGACAGGCTCCCCAGAAGCTGCAGATACCGGGGGTTTCTGTCCATATCCTAGCCTATATCTTCGCTTAGGTCAAACCTAACATCTCACTTTTAGGGTCTCAGCACGATGTCAATGGACTTGCTACCATGTTAACAATGTGTTGACCTAACTGCAGTCGGTATTGCTCTCACAAGTCCCGATTTTACTCTGCCTTCTACCTCCATGTGGCTGTCCCACACTTGTGTAGCTGTGGCTACCTTTCTCCTAGTGCCCCAGTTCCCAAATAATGACTCTGGAACTTAAGTATTTATGAATAGGCTTGGGCTTGTTCCCTGATTAGCTCATAACTTACATAACCCTTATTCTATTCTGTGTGTGCCACATGGCTAGTTACCTCTTCTCCATTTTATATGTAATATCCTCAGAGTCCGGATGGTGAATCCTTCTGGTCTCTCCCCATGGTCTCTTCATACCATCTTCTCTTCCTGTCATCTTCCTCTGGTCTCTCTGGGACCCCCTAACTGGGATTGCCCTATTCTTTTCTGCCAGCTAAGCGGCTTTATTAACCAATCAGAGGTGATGGGAAACAATTTTTACATAATATTGAGACCCAAGATGCTTGACCACGCCATGGTCTGGACTGTAACCAGATGTCTGGGCACAGAAATCGGCATCTGAATGCACAGTGCACAAGACCAACCCCCAACACACTTGCACTGTGCACTCACAGAGCTTCCTTGGCAATCCTCTGTTCAAATATAAGTTTGTATTTTTTTTAGAAACTCTGGCATTCATTTTCAGACAGATCTCTGTGGTTTTGTTTTCTTTTTAGAAGGCACAAATTTATTGGTGCTCTGGTTTTCTCTGATTCTTCATAACATTCTAAAAATAACTGTTGGTGAGCTCATAAATTCAATAGTTAATCCCACTGGGGCTCACCAATACCTATTTCAGACTCTCATTTTTTATATATGAGACTCCTTCAACAATTCCCTTACCTGTTATTATCAGCATACCTGTATTGACAAGGTCTTCATTGCCTCCTAATTGTGCATACTTTTTTCTTGTTAAAGATCAATTTTTAAAATCAAACTCTGTCATTTTGAAAATATCATAGACATGTTACCCTGCTAATATTAATGTCTCATATACTCATATTTTCTTTTCCCCTTTGTCAAATGAATTTACAATGATTTTTATCTTTTGCTTTAATATATATTATAATATGTAGTATATTATTAATATATGTTGCTTTAATATATATACACCTATACATGTATGTATATATACATGTATATGCATGTATATATGCATATATATGTATATATATACATAAATATATATTCTTCTGCAAAGAAGATAAAATAGGGGGACATAGTGAGACTGTTCTCCATGAAATAAAGATATAAGAAAACTATCATACTTAGAGGTGACTTTGTGAACAGTGATATTCCCTATTCTAACCAGAATCTAACATGTAAATTATATGTAGAATGTTAAAATTATTCCATGACCTTTTGATCTTAGGCCATGTAAGATAAAGTGACTAGTAATAATTAAAACAATGAATCAAACCAAGAAATTATTTTGAATTATCTTTTTTGGTAAATGTTTCTCCACAATTATGTTCTTCAGTCTCTACTCTCTATTCATTACTTATAATTTACCAGTAAATCTCATAATAACTGGCAAAAGTGTGTGTGTGTGTGTGTGTGTGTGTGTGTGTGTGTGTGTAAAATATCACTTGTTTCATTTGTCTGTTAGAGACTTTTCCCTCTGTAATAGAGTGTAGATGGTGAAAGGTGCATAGTTATTCACATTATGACACTTCTTTTACTGGGCTGGAAGTCAAGCAGAGTGGGCACTCAGCCTTCAAAAGCCCTGGGCTCAGTCCCAGCACCATAATACATACCAAAAAATCAATTTCAATTTACAATGTTTTAACTTTTACAATGTTTCTTAACTTTGTGAAGATTTTATTTTGTTACTTTTAATTATGTGAGTTCAGCTGCCCATGATGGTGAGAGGCATTAGATCCCCTAGAGTTGGAGTTGCAAGTGATTGTGAGCCGCCTGGAGCAGATTCTGGGATTGAATTCAGGTCTCCTTAAAGACAGAGCCATTTCTCCAGCCCCCTACTTTTGACTTTCTAAAACAAATACTAGAAAAAAATGGGTTACAACTTCAAAACAGTATACATCTGCCAAAATATTTTTGGCCAAGATTTTTGCAGATATGTCAGTATTGCATTTATATGTGTTTCTGCCCCCTGAACATACCCCTTCTGCAGAGGAAAAAAAAACACGCATGACGGTCAAGTGAACAGGAATATAGGCTGGTGTCTTAGTTTCCTTTTTTTGCCCTAATAAGAGCAACCTGATGAAGAAAAGGCTTGTTTTATTGGCTCATAAGCACGCACTCACATGCACATACCCAGAGACATGCTTACACATTGTTTTTAAATAAATATTTTAAGTGGCCATTCTTGGAGGACTATTTTGTGCAGGTTTTCATATTAATTTGTCAATATAGTCAATGAAACTTTGTCCCTGAAATTTTTTAAGGTTTATTTTCATTTTATTTATGTGTATGGGTGTTTGCCTGAATTTACATCTGCACTGCAGGTCCCACAAAAGCCGGAATAGGGTGTTGTATACACTACAGCTTGAATTACTGGTGGTTGTTAGCTACCATGTGGGTCCTGGGAAATGAACCTCCGTCCTCTACAAGAGCAACAGTGTTCTTAACAGCTAATCCAATTCTCTAACCCCTCTGAATTTTTTAAAATGATATCCAAACTTGAAATGTGTGTGTGCAAACCAAGACTGACATGACTGTAGTTATGTATCTTCCAAATGCTACTTATGAATGTTAAAAATTCACTTTCAGTGATAGGAGGATGACTTTTGATAAAATGCTTCCTTTCAACCAAAAGAGCCTGAGTTTAATCCCCAGAACCCACATAAAAGAAAGTCAGACATGATGGTATGTGCTTGTAATCCCAGCACTGGAAGGGCAGAGTGAGACAGGCAGAGCCATGGAACTCAGTTGCTGGCCACCTTATGTCCAAGGCCAATGAAAATCAAAACAAACAAACAAAAAAAAACAAAACAAAGCAAAGCAAAGCAAAAGAGAGTGCCTGAGAACTAACCCCCAAGGCCCCCTCTGCCTTTACGCGCTCCCTCACACACACACAGTTCTGCATACACATGAACACATACTCAATGACCTCTTCCAAAACTTAAGAATTTTTTAAATTAAAAACATTTTTTTGATTTCATACATGTACTTCCAGAATTTCATACATGAGTGTTTTATTCTCAACATTTCCACCCATCTTTCTTCCCAATCCAACTCCTTCCATGTTGTCCCCTCATCCTTAAATTTTTTACCTGTCTATTATTGCTGCATGTATGTGTGTATAGAGGCTGTCAAGACATCTAGAACTGCTTGAATGTACTGAGAAATGTGTGTGTGTGTGTGTGTGTGTGTGTGTGTGTGTGTGTGTGTGTGTGTGTGTGTGCTTGGCACTGAATAACTTAGCAAGGGCGTGTCCCAGCGGTAGACAGATTTACCCTATTTCAGCAGTCATTAATTGCCTGTAACTCTATATCTAAGATGTTATATTTTCTAATAAAATTTTATATTACACTTCAGTCTATAAGTGCTGTGGCACACATAGGAGGTCAGAAAACAACTTCCTGGGATGACCTTCCTCCTTCTTCCATGCCTGGGGATTGTTGGGCTTAGTAGCAAGTACTGCCCTAACTCGGTTACCTAATGTAGTAACTCAGCTGGCAACCTGCTTTACTTACTGATTGTCCCTCTTCTGATAAAAGCATACAATCTAATTATTTCATCTTTATTTGCAAGAGTAGATGTGCAAAATAACGGCACATACCCAGTTCTCCTTTGTACAATGTGGTCTTTTCAGAGCAGGACTGCTCTAGCAGAGAGCTGTCATAAGCCGAAACCAAAAAGAATTTTGGAGTGATTTTTATCATCAAGGACATTTGTTCATCCTTCAGAAAGATTGTCACTAGGGAAGGGGGGTTAAAATTGCTTGAGCCCATTGACTCAAAGTCTCTCCACAGTCATAGACTGAATTGGTTTTCAAGGAGTAAGAGGAACTGTGAGAGGAGCTCCCTGTGACCAAATTGATCCTCACCTGGTCACACCACTGGCAGGTGTAACTGATCTTATGGACAAATGGTAGGTGTGAACAGGTTAGGGTATGGGAAGGAAAGAAACAGCTAACGGCTGGGGGACACTCAGTGCTTGGGAATAGCTGTTGCATCTGAGGATGGTCATTCAAAAAGAACAAATACAGATTAACTAGTCTGTCATCAGGAGTGCAATTTGATACTTGGTACTGAGCTGAAAGCAGATTGTAGACCATACAGAAAAAGACAAACTCTTCATAAACCTTCCCAGAAACAGGGCCTTCTTCTAGAAATATTCATGACATTTACTTGAAATAGACATGTTTGAGGATGTCTAGAACTGTACACTTGTGTTTTAAGAATATAATTCCCTCCACATTCAAAGGAATCCGTGATGGGCATCGTCTGACAAACTTAGTAAAACAAAATACAATAATGTTATCAACATGTTTCATGTGTTTTAAAGAACTTGTAATTTTACACACATACTGGTGAAGTCCGACTTTTTCCTAAGAATTCTGTTAAGAATTATCAGAATTTATTCAGGCCTTTTAGGACTTACCAGTGAAATATCTACTCACCAATTCCTTCCACTGAATAAATTGAATGTTTCCAGAAATGTGTAAGCAAATAGAGAAATGACCTCATTTTTCAGTGTAGATACAGTGCTGTAGGAGGATATGTCTCCAGAAGATGACTTCAATATTGGATCTTAGTTCCAAGAACAAGTTTACAAGGCCAGAGAAGAGGGGGTGAAGACATCATTGTGAAGGGCACCTGGGAAGAAATGACTTCTCCAGTAGGGACAGCTCCCACAGCTAAGTCACATGCACAAACTTGTAGCTTTCTGCTCTCTGGCCAACCAAGTGCAGCCATAGCATCTTTATTGTTATATCTCCCAGATTGTGATACTGTCACAAAGCTGTTGCTAGGCAACAAATGTGGTTACCAGGTCTCAGCGAATAGCTGAAGGGGGAAGGCAAAGTGTTGCACCATTGTAGAGTAACCATAGCAATGACCTACTATTACAGACTAAAGAATTATCATTAACAATGTTAAAGTATCAGAGGCCCTGAATTCAGAGACTTCCAAGCAGATTCTGCATAATTGAGTGATTGCAGATGAGATTTCAACTGTTTCCTAACGTCTTTGAGTATTTGTAATTATTTTTATTTTAATTAAAAATCGGATTGTGAAATTATTGGTTAAAGTACATATGCTATCACAAATAGATTTTTCTTAAGCCCATATTATTTCTTCATGTAATCCCATGCCTACATGCTACCTGCTTCCTTTTTCAAACTAAAGGTTCCATTTGGTTTGAAGAATAGTGTATAATATTCAATCCAATATTAAAACCACAGAGAGAAACTGTAGTAAAATAACCTGATAAATTGAAAATCTAACGTTTTTCTGAATTCCCCGACTGAATAGGAGACCTAAATGCTTTTTCAGTGGTTCTACTTTGAAACACGGTTTGTCTGGCTTTTCTAGATTTGTTCTAAAATCTGTAAAGCATGTGGCCCGCCTAGGATACTTTCAAGGCCCCTGGTCTCCTTTTGAATCCGTCCTTTCATTAAATATCTCCAGTGATTTGATCCCAGTGACCTCACTGAGACAGTCGCGTCCAACATCAGAGACTAGGACAGGCCAGAAAAAGAACTATTCCCCCCCATTCTGCCTGGGAAGCCGAGACACCCAGGCGCTCCGGGGTGGGTGTGGTGGAATCGGGATCCGCACGCTGAGGAAACCAATCCCAGGCCTGGAGAGGTGGGTGGTTTCTGGGCGGGAGAGGGAGTGGCCCTTCCCGCCGAGCTACTGGATTGGCCCTGAGGGCCTGGGGCCCGGGGAGCTCCGGGCCGTAACTCTGGGGCCTGGCGAGCCAGTTCTAGCCGGGCGGGCGAGGAAGGGCGGGGGTGGGGCGCGCTAGGTGGCGCGCCCCGGGGACACCAGGGACAGGCGGCACCTGGGCGGGTGAGCGGGAGGCGAGCTCGCCGGCGGCGGTGCAGTCGCCTGGAGGGTGGGCTGGCTCCTCGCCTCCGGCCACACACCCGTGCGACCCCTCGTAACCCGGTGTGTGTTTCCGCAGGCACGGACCGTCACGAGCTCACTTCCTGGAAGAGCTTCCCGTCTATCTTTAAGTTCTTCGCGGAAGCCTCGGAGGCCAAGAGCAGCTCGCAGAGGCCGGCCCTGACGCGACGCTCGCACCGGATCAAGCACGAGGAGCTGTGAGCGCGCAGCCGCCCGCCGCCCGCCCGCCGCCCGAAGCCTCCTGGCCCCCATTAGATTGCTTTCTTTCTCCAGCGCAGGGTCGTGATGTGTCCGTCTAAATAGCGTTTTGCATTATTTCTAGATGAGTGCAACTGTCAAAGCAATATGGCTTCAGCGGCCGAGTTGCCTGCGGCTGAGCCGGGCCTCGCGCGGCGGGCCCGGGCGACCGAGGCTGACAGCGCCCGGAGTGCCAGCGCCCGGCGCCCCTAATTGCCCGGCTGATCCGCGGGCGCGGCTGGCCGAGCGGCGTCTGCGCGGTCCTACCGCCCGCTGCAGCGCGACAGCCGCTGCCCAGCCTCAATTGCGCCCATTTTTAATCCCCTTTAAACCCAGCAAGCTTTTATTCTGAACCTCAAACTTGATTTTAACCAGGTTTTTTTCCTCGGGTCATCCTAGGAGTCCCTGTCTTTTATACAAAGCCACACACTCGAGTTCTAAAAATGCCAACTCTTAAGTTCAGAACATGACGGACTGTGTAGTTTGGGGAGTACAATTTCTCTCTCCCTATAACGACTTATTTTCACTTCAAAACCCAAAGAAAAACTTTACATGAAGCACCGAATCTGAATCCTCATTTCTGCCCAGTTGAACTCCAGTCTTGATGTCTCTGATTTCAGGAGAGAATGTCCAAACGAAAACATAAACAGATCTTTTAGATGTAGGTATAAGTCCTCATGTTCAGTGAATTTTCCAGTTACTTATAAGAACTGACCTTACTATTGAAACACAGATGTGTGCGCCAGTGCAGAGTGGTGGTGGTGGCTGTTGATCCTTCCAAACTGTACTTTCCCCTCTCTTGTAGCGTGCCCTGTCAGATGCAGGGCGGTTTTACTATCATCAAGAAAATAAAACTGCATACCCTCTTTCTTCCAAAAGTCCAAGTAGGGTTAAAGTGCTTCAGTTTTCATCTGCAGTAGGAAAAGAGAAGCATAGCGTGAATGAGTTTCTCTTTCGGGGGGCCAAAATGTTTACTGTCCTCTTCCTGTGATAGGGTGCTGCCCTGTAATTCCAACAGTTAGGCCAACCCGGAAGATAAAATAAGTTGACGTTTTACTGGCTTTTGAATTAAAGCATTAAACATTAATTACTTGAAATTTTTAATTAGTGAAGGTTATATCCAGTAGGTGTGATTGTGATTTAATATATCCATCCTTTTAAAAATGAATTCAATAAGTAATTTGTCTGCCTTGTTTGAGACCTTGAGACAGTATAATCAAAATGAGTCTGAGTTACTAATGACAGGGAAGAAAACCTGAGCTCAACCACCTCATGAGGAATATTCTCATCTCATGAACTGCTTTTAGCAAGTTTCAAACTGGTAACATGTCATGCTCTTTGCACATGCATACATTCAGTAGTTCTGTAGGGACAGTAAAGTCCTCAGTGGCCATGGCTGGGCATCTCCTGACATTACTTAGGCAGAAGCACCTTAGGAAAAATCAAAATGGCGTTTTCCCCAGCTTTTGGGCAGTTTAAAATATGTTACTCCAACAATGTCAAGCACATTGGACTGTCATAGTGGCCCTTTACATTTCTGTTTTTAGAAGAATTGGTGGACTCTGTGAAAATAATGTCTTTCCAGTTACTGGGCTTGAAAAACTGGTGTGCATTGATTATATTTTACCGAATGTTATAAATTGTCTGGTGTTTTCAGTATTTGAAAATGTCCACAAGAAAGTGAGTTTGCAACATCAAGAGGGGAAAAACCTATGCAGGGCTAAATTTGCTAAACTTCTGCTGCTAAATTAAAGCAAAGTTGAAGTGCTCAGCTTATGAAGCAAGCAAAAGTATCCTGTTCCTTCGCTCCAGGTCCCTCTCTGCAGCTCTTAAACCTTGTTTAGAGAAAGTCTTTACTGTCACTGAATTGTTACCTTGTCTTCTGTTTAGTAGAGAGCTATTTACAAAGTTACATTTTGTAAATGTCTGTTACTAGTTGTGGATCTGTGCTATAGCAACCCAGAGGGAGCCAGGCACAGCACCCCAGATCACCAGCTGATGAGTGACAAATGATTCCTTACAATGTAGGATTTCTTGACCTGTTGATTGGGTTGCTGTTGGTATATGTGTAATGATGTTATTCACCTCAGCTTTCTTGGGATAAGGACAAGCACTTGGCAGTACCCTGCCTACGTGGAGGCCAGGGTTAATATTTCTCATCTGGCCTTCTCCCTATTTTTATTTTAGGCACACAGTGGTAGAAAGGTAAGGTGTGAGCTTTTTAAAAAATAAATCTTATACTTAGTTCTTAAAGTAAATAGATGGAGAAAGACATAAATTGGACATTCAAAATAGTCTGATTCAAGCTTTGGAGCTTTTTCGGGTACCTAACACACAGTCCTTGGAAGTCATCATGGGTGTTTGCTACACCATCTACTTGTAATAATTGGTTTTTTCTCACAATTTTGCCTTGTGCTTCCTGAAATGCATTTTTGTTTGTTTATATGTCAAAAATAATAAAGTGTGAAGCCTCCTGTAATCTTGTTTACCATTTTAAAATAAAAATTTTCCAACAAAGCAACTGTGTATTCTTCTTCCTCAGTTCCTTTTCACCAACTGCACAGAGGCTGTTAAAACTGAAAGCTAGCAGGAGTAATTGGGCCAGGTCCAGCGGTATTATAAGCCTTATAATATTACTTAGTATTACTGCTACTACTGATGTAAGGCAATATCCTAACTTCAGTTGAGTCACAAGCTCACATATATCTTGTAGGTAACATTTTTACCACACATTCTCGATATACAAATACCTTCTTAGCAAGAAAATTAGAAAACTTGTCTTCAAATGTTTTATAAAATAAACAGTACTGTACAGTACTGTACATTTCCAAAGGGAGCTTGGTAAGTTGCTCCCCAGCTGCTGCTAGAAAACCTCGATAAAGTGTGTTCAGCCCAAAGCTACCTTGTTGACATCTATGCTACAGCTATTGCTTCCTAAACCTTTGAGAGGTTGGGTGACAGAGTGTGTTAACTAAATTAGCACTGCTAATAAACTAGATTTTTTTCATGTTTCACTGTATTGCCTAGAGTTCCAATCCAAACATGTGAATCCTACATGTTGTAGTCACTGTATAGATTGGCTAACTGATAGGTTCTTGTTGGAAGCTGTACTCTGAATTCATTTAAGAAAGACTGCTATTAAGTAATTTTCACAGTGTAAATTTTCACAGTAATTTTTTTGAAAACTTTTCTCATGTGGGGAGAGGTTTAAAAACATGAGGTATTTATATATTTGAAATATGGGTGGCAAAAAGGGAGATAATTGTGGTGACTACTTATATGCTCTCTGGCATAACATTATAAAATAAGACTCTAAGACATACAAGGCATACTCCTCCCACAAAATGCAATAGTTCCCTTCCCTGTATAAAAATGAATGAGCAGGAACCTCTTGAATGGTCCACCTTCCTTTTATCTAATGTTCTATTAATCTCCAAAAAGAAAAAAAAAAAAAAAAAGATAAGTTTGGGCCTGGGAAAGGGGTTTTTAATCAACACTTCACAGAGCTTAAAACTATCCCGCCTAAAGCGTTAGCTTTGTGAGATGGTTTTAAATTCAACCCACTGCAACTGCCATCACTGTACTCAAAGAATGGACAACAACTGGGATGCTGGGAGGGGGCTAGCATAACGTGCATTAAGAGAGGTCCAGGAATAGAAGTAGTTATCAAAGCAGTCCAGCATTTATCTTGAAATCTGCATATTTTATGGGACAATGGTAGTTTTAAGCCTCACACTTAGAAGGGATGGATGTTGATTTAATTGATTCATTTGGATCAATGTTTTTAAAGTTTCACACCACTGCTCTCTCATAAAGTGATGTCTTTAGCAGTGAGTGATTTGACATGAGACTTCTTGGATCTCCTTAGTGGGACCCTCCATAACATGTAGAACTAGGCAATGGCCTGTGATGGTAACTTTGGGACTGGGAGAGCTCAAGACTAACGTAGCTGATGAATGCAGAAATGGTGTTAATTCTCAGCACAAAGGTTTTAAAGGAATAATAATGGGAAATAAAGTACAAAAACTAAAGATTTGCTATTTAGATCAAACCTTCAGGTTTGATCAATAACTGGTCATCACAGGGTTGCCAGTATTTTCCCTGTGGATTTAAAACTTAAAAAAATGAAGATTTGACTTAATCCATAATGGCTTTCAGGCAGCTCTTCCTGGCCCTTTGCCTTGAGGTTTGTGGAAAGCCTTTTACTATACTCTGTATTGTGGGAATTGAACTTTGTTTAAACAGCTAGGAAACATATTTCTATGAAGAAATGTATGGAGGTCCAGCATCTGTTTCTCCAGATCATTCAGCTTATCCTTCTGTGCCTGTTACATTGGGTGATATGAGAAGTTGTCATAGGTAAAATGATATTGAACTAACTTATTCTGTGACTAAAACCAAGAATCTGAAATGAAAACACCCAACACCCCAAGAACGATATGTCTCTTTAAAGTTTACAGTTTGAATAATGAACTCAGATAGAAAGTTGGCAGGAAAGCTATGGCACCGTCACACTACAAACCATTTTCACTTTTCTGTCCAATTTCAGAGTGCATGTGTTTGTGAGTATTTCACTAGATCAGTGACAGCTCTTTATTTGCATAATTATATGCTCTGGTCTGAAGAGAAAACTAACCCCCAAATTTCATGGGTCACCAGACTGCAACAATCAATGTTTTATCACGTATGCGAAGCAAAATCTAAGAAGCTATATGAAGTTTCTTGGGGAGTTTTTACTCCTCAGAAAATTAAAGAGTTTTCCTCTCCTGAATAGATTCAAAATCTTTCCAAGTTCTTTGTAACTGAATTCTGTTTGAAGGCAAAACTAGAGATTAACATGTAGATCTGATTGTGGGCTCAATAATATTGCTTCAAAGTGGCTTAAGAAGAACAGCATTTTCCTTCACTAAACCTTAAAATTCTTCATAGTATAAGGAGAAATATTGGTCAGATCATGAGTTGCCAAAATGAAGTCCATGTTTTACCATTGAATATAAAGTTTATTTTCTTCCTTAAAATACCTGAGTTTTTTAAAGACCAAATAGAAAAAGAATGTGTACCTATATACATAGATATGTCCCACATATACATAGCTTTTTATTGACTACTATGTCCACTGCTGTTCATTTCAATGCAATCTCCAGACAACATGTGCAAAATGTGTATGTCTATTCAGTGCCTGTAACATAGTAGTTGTTCTATATGTGCTGGTCTCCATGAAAGTTTGTGAATTTTTTTATGATACAAATTTCTCATGTTCAAAATATTCAAAGCTTTGCAATAAATATTTTAAGTGCTTCAAGCTTATTTGCATCTGTAAATCTCTGCTGGTATATAATACATACTTGTGTGTAAGGTTGGCTTTATTTCATTAAAGAAATTTGATTTTAAGTGCTAATGTCTTTAGTTTATAGGCACCCTGCCAATTTTGAATACAAGAGAGCATAGAGACACATGCAAACTGTGGTGGGGTTTTTTAATGGAATTATTAAAATTCTGGAAAATTCTGTTTCTACCTAGTTTCTTAAAGAGTACAACATGGTGATGCACATTTGTAAAAGCACTGGTGTGTGAACTTCATTTAAAGATCATTACTTCAGACAACATGTTAGAGTCAAGAAAAGGGGAGCACTTGGGGATGAGAATGCCATAGTTTCAAAGTATTTTATTCTCTGTCTAGGGATTGATAGGTCTTTAAAGCTAGGTGTCAGAAATTTCCTAAAATTTTTCTATTATTTCAGTGAAAAGAAACCCCGCTAAGTTTTAAATTAAAATTGAATTGTAAATGAAAGCTATTTCTTGGTCTTCTTCATCTGAGAAGTCAAACCTCTGCTTGTCAAGAGCACCCCCCCCCCCAGTGCTCTTGCCATCTGTGAGTGGGGCCTACTGAGATGGGGCTCCTCTAGCTCCTCACCTCTGGTGCCCTCCCCTCCCCAGGAGTTTCCTTCCAGAATGAAGGCCTTGGATTCCTTTAGGTTAAAAACTCCTCAAAAGTGGATCTCTAAAAACCAGTAAGTCCAAATTGAGAATTCTATCCAAATAGAACTAAAGGTTAGAGAACTGTGTTCTTCTGCATCAGGTCACAAGCAGCATCAATAGCATTTCAGTTTTACTGTTTATACCTGCCTGGTTTTTGTTTTTGTTTTGTTTCTATTTTACCTTTGTGGGAGTTTTGCTTAAGTATCAGGTGCTGCTCTCAGCTCTGCTCTGCCAATAATGGAGAAGAATGTGTTCTTTTCCACTTGTCCTACAGGAGGGAAGACCACAGTCACCCTTTCTATCATGAACATTTGTGTTTGTTCAGATACCACCTAATTCTTACAATGTCAAAGCTTGCTCTCTGATCCAGCTCTCCCCCCCACCCCCCGCATACCTCCTAATTATTTTTCAAAAGCTTTTCATCGTTTTAAGTCACACTTAAATAAAAGGGGTTTTTACATAAACATGTAGTACATTCTGGACACATGGCCCATCAGAATGTGTCAGCTGAAGCAATATTCACAGTAAGTTGTGTTTTGTTGGTCTATTCTCCCACCCTCACTCCTTTTGCTTTGCTTCAGTAAATTACTTAATATCATCCCCTGAAATAACCAGCTCTAAAGATAACAGTAGCACAGAGTGACACAATTTGGCTTTCATGCAGTTTTGAAAGAAAACCATTAAAATTGCATTGATCTCACAAATATTGATCTAGTGCTTGATATCAAATATCAAATGTGATGCTGTCAGTTGCTGCCGATCATTGTGTCAGCTGTTTGGATTCATGTCCTCTTCCTTCTTCATTGTCACATGGATTCAAGGTGCTGAGGCTACATAAGATTTTCATGATTAAAACAATTAAGGTCAATTCTTTTCCTGTTTCTCACAATTCTGGCTTGGCTAAGCATTGCATGATGCATGTGTTATATCATTATGTACAATGCTTTTCAAGAACATGGTGCCTTTCTGGATAGCTTATATTTCTGTTTACACAGCTCATATTTCTATTTGCAGTTCTTTAGATTATTATTGAAATTATTTCTGTCTGAATTTGCTTTCTTTCTGATCACAAGCCTTTTGTAAAAAAAAAAAAAAGAAAAAAAGATTGTTTTGCTTTTTAATAGTGCTATTAAAAGCATTGCTTTGCAACACAGAATTAATTCTTATCCAACAGGTAAATCATTCCTTTTATTCTTGTTGACAACTATAGTATTTCACAAGTGTAGAATTCAAATAAGTATTTATGTGAAAAATATATCTTCCTCAATAAAATATGATCTAGCACGGCTAAGTCACCCTCTGCTTTTATCCCTAGCACTCTGGAAATAGCTAATTATTCTATCCTTGAGTATATTTAGAGTCTCCAGTAATGCTTTTTCTCTTTTCTTTCCTCTTTATTTTGCACATCAGCAATTGCTGATTACATAGTTTGAAGTGTATCATCACAGTGTATCATCATATACTTTGAGGAAAATACCCCACAGCAACGAATGACCAGTTAACATTGCTGTCTACACTGTAATGAACCAGAAATAAACGTAGGACCCGCCTAGAATATTTTTTATTGCGCTGTCACATTTGTACTTTCCACATTTGCTAGGAGGGAAATTTTCTAGTCCTGTGTGTTGGTGTCCATTTTCACTTTTTACACCTCACCTCAGTTTGGAGACAGCTAAAAGAAGCTACGAGAAGGCAACGTGCTCTTCCCAGAACCATGGACAGCGCCCAGCTCCCCCTTTCTTCTCCCCTTGGCCCGAACCCCGAAGTTCAGGCCTAGCGGGATTCCTCGCTCCAGCCACTCCCACGCCATAGGATATTCTCTTCTGAAACCTCGGGATCTGAGCCCAAAACAACAGTGAGCTTAAAGACTACAGTTTGTGGGTGGAGAGTCTTGCTTGCTCCCTGCCCGGTAATAATCATAGCGCCCAGAGTTGACTCTCCCTTCGCCTGCGAGTCTCCCGAATTTGCATCTAGTCTGCGGGCGGAGTAGAATGTAGCTCCACCCCACAGTCACCTTTGTAAGAGTCTTTGCTCCCCCAGCCCAAATTTCTTGGACCAACTTTTCATCACTCCCAGCAGTTAGGTGGCAAAATCTGTAACAACTCTGCTTTAAAGGGTCTCTGATGGGACCATTTTATTCACAGGCCTATAATCTCGGTCACCACAGATCTATGTTTCAAAAGACGGAAGGAAGGAAGGAAGGAAGGAAGGAAGGAAGGAAGGAAGGAAGGAAGCAAGCAAGCAAGCAAGCAAGCAAGCAAGCGGCGGGCAGGAAGGGAGGAAAGGGAGGAAGGGAGGGAGGGAGGGAGGGAGGGAGGGAGGGAGGGAGGGAGGAAGGAAGGAAGGAAGGAAGGAAGGAAGAAAGAAAGAAAGAAAGAAAGAAAGAAAGAAAGAAAGAAAGAAAGAAAGAAAGAAAGAAAGAAAGCAAGCGGCGGGCAGGGAGGGAGGAAAGGGAGGAAGGGAGGGAGGAAGGGAGGGAGGAAGGAAGGAAGGAAGGAAGGAAGGAAGGAAGGAAGGAAGGAAGGAAGGAAGAGAAAAAAAGAAAAAATGCACACTCAGATGCACCAGCCCCTGATCCCACCACCCTGTTGGCTGAAGCTGTCGGACTAACTCTGGAGTTCCTAGGAGCTTAAGCGAAGCAAGCGAAGCCGATCTGCAGCAGGATCTCGGCAGCCCTACTGGTCAGCTAAAAAGCCTGACAGCAACTTACTTGACAGCATCAAACCAGAGGTTTCTGGCTAGTACCCGCCACTTTTTCTCAGCTTCAAATCTCAGTCTTCTCAATGAGTTTTAGATAAACCTCCCGGTTTGGCGTTTTATTTATTTTGTTTTGTTTTGTTTTAATTATCGCGTTGAGCAAAGCGCAGTAATGGAAGACCACTTCCGTGTGGCATCTGGTTTTTTGCGTAGTCTCCCTGGCAACGCCAGCCGCCACTCCTAAGAGGAGATTTACTGATTTCAAATCTAACACCTTTGCTATGTTGAAGCTCGAGCCTTATTTTATTTGACTTTGAATGAAATTTCTCCCCTCTCATGAGAACACAATTTGCATCATCCGCTCTCTTGAGTCTCTGACACTGGGGTGTTCGGAGCAGGTGACACTGTCAAAACCATGTATCTGTTAAAGAGAGAATAAACACCGTTCCACAACAGCTTAATACGAACTTCTCACGTAAAAATGATAAGAAAGTGAAACGGGTAAGGAACCCTGGTGTGTTTCCTTAGCAAACGGATTTCAACACTGCTCTGTATTACATGAAATATATGATACGTTTCAGGAGAGAACTTTCCTTTACCTGTCACAGCCCTGCAATAGAAACATCAGTGAGTTTCTTAACCTAGCAGCAAGTTAGCCGCAAAACAGCATATTTTTCTTTCCACTGAGACATGTAAGTGGTTAAATATTTCACTCGTGTGCATTTCAATTTCTTCTCTCAAAACTGCTGTAAGAAGGTTCCTCTCTCATCCAACACTGCTCACATGAACTTTATTCTCTCACACACTGCAAAGTCACTCCTGCGTTTGCTCCCCTCAAAGAGAATGTTCCCCTTAATTCGACCATTAGTTCAGTCTCAAGAGTCACTGTGTATAAATTCATGCTACTAGGGAAACTCATTCATGGTGGAAGTTGTTTAAACTAGCAGCTGGACCCTCTATGAAAACTGATGGAAACTCACAGAGCTTAATGCATTTTGGCAGCTGGAGTGTGCAGGGCTAGAAGGGGACCTGTTGAATCTTAGTGACCTGGGGACTCATTTATTCTGAACTATATCACTCTCCGCATCTGAATGCACAGCTCAGATAAATATCACTAGATGTTTGAAAGTTGTTGGTCAGTGTGGTTTTTCTATGAATTGAGTTTCTACTTTGAAAATGTTTTAGTCTAGCCTTCTGGGGTTCTGAAGCAAAGGAGACTCAGTACAAGGAAAGGCACAAAGTTGGAAACAAGAACTGGAGAAACTTGTGGTGACAGAGTGAATTCACTGAGTGGGTTTGGTCTCAGTATGGATGCTGAGGGATCTTTTTGCTCCACAACAGCTTTCCTCTATTATTAAGATTTTTTTTTAGCCTTAAAAACAAAACAAAACAAAACAAAAACATTTGAGTTCCTGATTCAATTTCAAAATGACTTTTCTGGGTTATTTAAAGAAGTTAGGAACTTCCAGACATGCATGTATATTTCAAGGCAATTTTTGCCTGAGAACACGAAATTTTGAAAGAAAAAAAGTATGGCTCAGTTTCTATATTTCAAAATATTGAGGATATAATTAACTAAGTCCCCATGAAAGAAACGTATCAATGTTTTGCTACCTATTTGTATGTGTTTGGTGGAACTTTAAGCCTTCCTAAGCCTTCCAAAAGCATAGATGTCTGTTGTTTTCTCTCTCCTTTATTTTTTAAACATTTAATCCCAGTGCTGTCCTATGATTACTGATGTCCTGACCACTTTTGACCCTCAAATCTTTTAAATTTTCTTCTACCTTGACCACTTGTCGATGTCAAATACAAAGTATTTAGTTAGAGAAGTACATTTTATACATTACAGAAGAATAATGTTTCTTGAATGAATTTGGGGAGGCAGGAATTAATAAGTTTTATTCTTGAAGATTCTTTGGGGAAGAGAAGTACAAGCCATAACCACCAAATGTCAATAGGTATTAATATTAGTTAAAGCGTACTGCGAAGGTCATCTGGAGGGAGAAGGAATGCAGTAGATCCCAAAATCATGAAAGAAGTTGTCTGTGTTGCTGGATCCCTGAATTCCACTTCTGTAACTTGGCCGAGACTGAGGTTAATTCTAAACTTTCTTACTGGGTCCCTTACTACTCAAAGTGGACTTCAGATAATTCAGTTTGGGAGTCAGCCCTTGTGACTATGTGGCAGTTACTCCCCTTGGGAAAAGCACCATGGTCTCAGGCTTTTCTGAAACACAGGCTTTGTCCTGTGCTGTGGAAAGAAAATCTTTTCATGAGTGAAACTTTCGAAGAACTTTAAACTGTGAAGTTTTGCATCAGTTTTTAAGTGAGTGGGTATATTATGAACTTAGATGAACCATTAGGATTATGCTTTTGATATCAAGCAATTCAACATTAGAGAGACAAATGACTCAATTTGCAATTTATCCAGCTTTCACAACTACATATGTTTCCGGAAAATAGCACCTGACTACATTCAACTTACAAGAGTTTAAACTAGTATTTCAGGAAGGCAACAAAATATATGAAGTCTTTCAGTAAATGGTTAGGAGAAGATTTGTAAACACTCAAGTACCTGGTGATCCTTGGAAGTTCAACACACTTAAATTTAAATTTTCAGGATCAACTTAACCTTGAAAAAATGAGAGCCATTTGCTTAACTTAATCCGGAACATATGTTTGCAACAGTAGCAGGTTTTGTGGTGTGTGGCTGGGGATGATCAAGTTGTAAATTTTCCTCTTTAGGTTTCAGCACCTGCTAATTTCAGCCTAACACCTAGAGTGAGAGTGTGCCCAATCTTCACCAAATCAACCAAGATTTTACAAAAGGTTCTAAGGCACTTAGTTCTAGATGTTATTGATATTCCCAAAGGTAGAACATTTGTATACAAATCAGTTCCCAATGCCCAAAACCAAATTCAGCCTCCACTGTTAAGGAGTCTTGTGTTTATATAGATAGGCATTTCCTTCCCTTGTGAGCACTTCCTCAGCCATCAACACCTGCAGCTCTCTAGTGCAGCACAGGGCGGTAGATGCTATAAAATGACATCTTCAGTTAACAGAGCAATATACAGGACTTCATGGCTTGTCTTCATTTTTTCTATCAGAAACTTAGAACTATTTGTCTCTCTTTATATTTCAACATGACTTCCCCCAAAGTGTTTTGAATATCTGAAAATTAGCTAATGATTACATTGTAGAACCCACAAGCCATTCTTCATTTAAGCCAGCTTTGTGGTGGTTTTTATTTTAAAATATTTAAACATGTATCTGTAGGCAGTGATTTTTAACATTTAGGGTTTAAATAAAACAGACTATATTTTACATCAGTTGATGACACTCCATGATAGCAAATGGATGTAGTGCTGGAGGCAGATGGTAGGAGTGCAGGGTGAGTTCCTGGACTGTGCTGATGAACACCAAGGGGTTTAAGTATCTGGACTTGCTGATTTATCTTCTTCCTGAAACCCTCTAAAAGATTACTTGTGGAAAACTTTAGGTGCTTTTTGAAATGTATCAGAAGAAGTAATTGATCCACAATTATGTATAAATTCAGAGGCAGAATTTCTCTATATTTTATTATTATAAGGATTAAGGTGGACAGCTCCCACCTGGATGCTGCCTTAATACGAAAGGATAACAAAAATAATAATAATAAAAAATGTAAAGCAACAGTAACATTACTGGCACTGTGCTAATCAAACGCCCAAAACTAGTTCAGAATGGTGCTAAAAAGCTACTTTAATTCTGAATTGGGAAGTCTTGAGACACAGAGCGCCATCTAGCAAGCAAAGTTAGAATCTAAGAGCATCTGTGTCAAGAGCACAAAACACCAGGAGACCAGAGGAGGGGGAAAAGATGGCAACTTGAAGATGTACCTGCTGGGATTTAGCCATAATTCCATCTCACCTGAGAGCAGCATCACCTATGGGTTTCTGCTCTTTACCTCAGTAGCCAACTCGGACAAACTAACTTCTGAGATGAGGTAGCCAGTTTTTTGTCTCAAGCTAAAGATAAAAGATAGCTCCTCATTGGATTGCTTCTTGTCTTTAATTAGAATTGACAGCCTCTCCATCCCTCTTTCTTGCATTCCCCAAATCAGACTAGCTTCAACTGTGTCAGCACCCACCTGTCCAGAAAAGGACAAAGAGCATGACTAAAAGCCCCACCTTGAGCCAAAATGAGTCCCAGGGCTTCAGCACACAGAGAGAGCATCCCTAGAAAATCCTAGCAGAAGTCATTTTGAGTTTCTAAGTCTGCCCAGATGTCTCCTGACAGGCGAGCTGAGATATCTCTGAGTGACACACGATTTACTTAACAAGCTACAAATGATCCTGGACACTGAATGGTGCTATCTAAATATAAATAGTATAACTTTTATTCCTCTTCAGGCAAGCTGGTCTTTGCCATTTTCCTTTACTTGAAGGAAAATCCAAGGTGGCTAGGATGTTGTTGCACAGCCACCCCTGTTGGTTTTCAGCCCTAGGTGATAAAACTGCATTTTTCAGTTTTTATATTCTGAATCATGTTACTGAATATGAATAGTCTTGAAAAGTGGACTAACTTTAAACAGTACAACTTTAAAAGAAAGCTTACAGGATATCTATGTGAAGAAACCAAAAAGAAGACCCTCCTGTGCTAGATATAAGCGTGAACCCATCTTTTTCTTTTAAATCAGTAGCTTTACATTCACTAGGCTAAAGAAACTCAGCCCAGCAATATCTCTCCTCTAAAGAACTGACAATTTTTTGTGATTTGATTTCAAGCCTGCAAAAATAAAGTCTAACCTTAAACTCTTCCTATTTTTTTTTGTTATTAGATATTTACCTCTGTAAATACACATTGGTTCACACTATATTTAGGATGTGGCAATAGAACTTGGGTTTTCTGTGACCCTCTCTTGGCCCTCTCCCCACATCTCCCACAGTATCTCACAGTGGAAAGAATAACCAAAAAAGAAATACTAAAATATTAGAGTTTAGTTTCATGTTACTTGAATATCAACTTTTATCTCAGTAAAACCATGTATAACAGATACAAAATATTCGTCTTTATATTTTAATGTTATTTGCTGTGTAAAACAGCCACATAAAGAATAAAAGCATCTGAAACAAAATGTTAAATATGCTCATTATAATATTTCTTCAGGTTAAATTATTTACAGAAAAATGTGCAACAACAGCAACAAAATAACCACAACATATCTAACAAACTAAACCAGTAAACAGAGATGATTTCAGAACTAAGCTAGAAAAAGTCTATACCAGCTGTTCAAAGTTTCCTCGGTTCTTATCCCTGGAAATATGTCAGATTCTGAGGATGGATTGTAGAGTCCATTCATAGTCTCTCTTCTCTTTCTCCACCTCCCTGCAGTTCAAGGGAAATGTCAGAAACGCTTGCCTCTGGATATCTACAAAAATCTAAGTGTGTGTGTGTGTGTGTGTGTGTGTGTGTGTGTGTGTGTGTGATGTTAAATAGCACATTTCTCCCATCAAGTTCTTAAACATGGAAGCTTCTTCTAGACAGGGTACCCAGCTGTTTAATTTAACATTGATTTATTGCTTTTAAAAGTAAATTTACACACATGCCAGCAGCGCTCCGTTTTGTTTCCCCAGACTCTGAGATTTATTTTCTACTTAGCGCTTGTCTGACAAAACAATGTCCTTTAACTTTATTACACATCGATGAGGAAATCTGTCTTATTTTTGCTCAGATTTATTGCTGTGTTACTAGTGGGGACATTTG
The DNA here is from genome assembly GCF_900095145.1 of Mus pahari. Lineage (NCBI taxonomy): Eukaryota > Metazoa > Chordata > Mammalia > Rodentia > Muridae > Mus > Mus pahari. Next base: position 9,879,658 of record NC_034600.1, read on the forward strand.
TGATCCAAAAAGGCTGAGGTCCAAAAATAAGTAGAAAATTAAGCAGAGTTGAGCACAAAATGGTAGAAAACAACAACAACAACAACAACTACTACTACTACTACTACTACTACTACTACTACTACTACTACTACTACTACTAAGAATTTGGCCCAATATACACCAACTTGCTGAGCAAAGTCAAAAGGAGGACTAAGGTCCCTATTAAGACAAGTAAGCAAGCAAGGGAAGAAATTATTTTAGTGGACACTGTTTGGAGGGGGAGTAGTTGAATCTGAGCCCTGTGATATCAGTAGGTTGTTAGTTAAAATATGTCTGAAATTATAGCTCAGAGAGCTTCCTCTGTGTGACTCCCCATCCATGGCCACCTTACCTCCACGAAGAACTGCCAGCTATCACATTTGGATGATGACTGAGCCCAAGGGAAATAGATGGACTTTGAAGCAGCTTTTGTGGTACACTTCATCTACATTTGGGTTTTCTTTAGTCCCCAATAGAAAAGCCACTTTCTTCTTTTCACTGATAAACTGTCTTTGTGTCCTTTGCTTCATACCCTGTAAAAACTTCTCCCATCAGTTCTTCTGCTCTCACAGATAACAACAAACAAATGTGAGTTCAAATCTACTTCAAACGTTTTTGGTTTTGGTTTTGGTTTTTTTCCTCTCTAAAGCATGGTCTTTCAATTGGAAAAACAGCTAAGGTGGGGAGGAGTGAAGCAATAGTTTCTAAATGTGATGAAGTGGGCTTGGAAGAAATCTTCCTGTGAGATAAGGTTTTCTTGGCCATTGTGATTTCTCACAGAGACATCTAATATCAATTTACTGGCTTTCCGGTGAGAAATGAGGATACTGTATCTTTTCTGTAAAAATCAAGATGTGACCAGATTGGCTATTAGTATGGGGGAGAACTTTTTAAGATGTTCCTTTCTTTTCTTTCCAGATATAGCATCTTTCAGGATCCTTGGGTGGGACCCCGACTCCTCTGCGGCTGATCCAGTCACTGAGTGCACAAAAACATGCTAACATGTTAGCTGCAGTATTTTTTTCCAACCAAAAAGATTTTTAAAACAAAAAGTGAATAGCTCACACTACTGAAAACACAACAAGACATGTTTAGCCAGGCTCTTCCAACTTAACACGAAATAAAAAGAAAGAAAAATGAAAAAAAAAATACCTACAAGGGGGAGAAGAACTGTGAAACACTGAAAATTCTATTCATATTAGGATGCCCCTCACCCATTTGCCCTTGAAAAGGGGTCCTGTCACTCAGAACGTTTCTTCAACGTCCCCCATCCCCGCACCCACACACCAGCCGGCCCTGCTTGGCCGTGCGACTCTGGCCCACTCTGCAGCCCTCCCCGCGCCGCACACACAGTTTCGTCCAAGTGCTGGAGAGATGGGAGATGCAGCTTCTCCTTGGCTGAGCCAGACGGGAACTTCTCACCCCGGCCCAGCCCTGGGCCTGCAGAGGGCCGGGCAGTTCTTTTTAAGGTGGCTACCAGGCACCCTGGCTGCCGCCCCTCCCGGTTGTGGGACAGCGACCCTGCGCGCGCTCGCTCATCACGTGCCTGATCCCGGAGCCCCCGCAGGGCCCTTTGTTAAGCAGCGCCATCCCCTTCCAGGACTGGAGCCCAGAGGCGAGACCCAGAAGGATGAACCAACTGGACAATCCTGCAACCCTGGTTTTGCTTCGGCTCCTAGGAAGGCCCTGAAACTCGTTGGATGGGTGCCCCGAAGCACTTAACAAATCAAGATTCCCAGCCATTTAGGGGAAGCTACTTGGGCCACCTCCAAAGTTTCGAACCAAAGGCACAAAGGGGCTAGGGGCCCAGTGGAGGGCGAGCCTCTACGCACTGGGCATAACCATTGGGCCGACTTCCCTCGGTTCCATTCCACCCTCAATTCTCCCACCGCAGTCCTGTACAAGGCTCAACGACTCAGTGGGTGGGAGTGTGTGTGTGTAAAGTGTGTGGTGTGTGCATGTGTGTGTAACCAGGTGGAAATTTCAAAGGATATATCCGACACATACAGAGGATGGGCCTTGAGCAAATGAACTGTCAGAGAGTTTAAATGACTTGCATGGGAGGAAAGAGAGGGTTAGGTCTGCTCTAAGTGGAACATCTGTAAAACATTCTAGCAGCTTACTCAACAACAACAACAAAATCTAGCCATTTACTATAGAAATAATAAAAAAGCCACTAATGATTATGGTTCCCACCCCTTCCCCCAAAAGGCCAAGTCCTAATGAAATAATTCAAAGATAGGCCCCACTTCCTAATAGTGGAATTAAACAACAACAAAAAGAAGCCAACTAAACTTCCCAACGTAGCCTTCCTAAGAGCCTGGGAACCTTGCTGAGGAACTAGGTAAACAGAAGATGAGCGCTTCTCTTGCGCTGAGGCCACGGAGCTGGCTTTACATATAGTTTCGCCTGGATACACAATTAAATTACAGTAAATTCCTCTTTAAATAGTAAAATATGGAATGCTCTTCAGAATTCAAATATGTCTAGGGTTAAGTAGTTTTTAAGGTAGGTTTGAAATGGCTTGTGTGGAGAAGCAACCTTTAAGCCCTAAATCTATTATAAATATGCTAATTATCTGGGTGTCAGTTTATCTCTCCATATTTCTTTCTAAAATGAGGAAAGCATTCATAAAAAGCTACTTGGCACACTTTATTTTTGGAAAGCAGATGTTAATTTTTTCACGTATCATTTTATGACCAAGTACATGTGTAACATTGGAAGGCATCCAGAACGCCTCTATTATTTGCTAAATGACTGTTAGTTGAAACATATTATTCTCGGCCTAACGACGATATAGGTTATATCAATAAAGTAAACATCTGTTTTTTTTTAATCGGAGGGGGGCATGAAGAGTTAAAAACGACAGAAGAAGGAAAAAAAAAAGAGTTTGGGAAAGAAGACGCACCTGTGCTGTAGAAAATGGGATATTTATATTGTTCTGTGCAAAACAAAGTCTCCCAATCGGGCACTCGGGGATATTTACATGGCGGGAGATAAAGTTGAAAGCCTTTCCCGGCGTGCCAAATGGGATTCTCCCTGAGGCCTTCTGCATGGTAAGATAACAGGTACTGAGCGCTCCTGGCGGCCGGGGCCTTCTCCTGCCGCCCCGCCCTCCCCCTCCTCTTTCCCCCACCTCCAGCTCCCGCCCCAGGCCAGCGGGGCTCGGAATTCCCAGGCACCGCGGAAATTTCAGCGGGGTTCCCAGCCGAGAAGTACGCTCCGGAAGCGTCCTCATTTGCCCTGCGTCGCTCGAGGACGGCGGTGCCCAGGATAAGCCAGTGGCGTGATAATTAATGGAATACAATATTTATGGCCCAATGTATTGACTCCGAGGCAAGTACGCCGCGTAGACAGTCCGTGGGGGTCTGGCAAACAGGGGGCGAGTGAGCAAACATAATGACCGGAGTACTTATGTCTATCGGGTTTGCTCACTTAAATCCGAGGTATGTAACATCATGATAAATATTAATATACACCTGCACAGCCCCTCAGCAACGCCATCCTAAACTCTCCCTTCCTGAGTGCTGTCCTTTACAAAAAGGCCAGAGAGGAGGGCTTTAACATAAAATGCTGCAAATATGAAAAATAGGTCACCAATAAAATTGGTCTCAGCATGGAGTGTAATTGCAACAAAGTGCCGCCGAGTAAAATCGAGGAGTGAGCTGGCTGAGGCGGCACAGTCGCGAACCATCTGGTGTGTATTAAAAGCGGTGCTGTAAATATTGCTGAGAGCTAATGCATTATCGGCTTCTATAAGTGCACACGGCCTGTAAGCTTTCCATATGTTAGAACATGTAGATCGGGTGGGAGCAAGGAAAGGTGTTCTATCAATCACCAGCTTCGGAAACATCAGGTTTTGCCACTTTTGGTGGAATTTTGGCCAAAACGTGTCAAATGTACATCTCCATTATCTGCCCCTCCCAGCAGTCCCTTCCTCTTGCCGCAGCTCTTCTTTCTCATTTTCTCTAGCTTCTCTCCTGCTCCCATCTTCCAACCCCCCCTTTCCTACTTTACACGGGGATAGGGCAGGCATTGCTGACGTCACTTCACAGCAGTAAAAGAGAGTAACTCTGTGTGTGTACGCGCGCGTGCGTGCGTGTGTGTGTGTGTGTGTGTGTGTGTGTGAGAGAGAGAGAGAGAGAGAGAGAGAGAGAGAGAGAGAGAGAGAGAGAATCATGTGTTTTTCATCAGTGCTAAATTTTTGCCTTTTTCATAGAAATGGGCCGCCCAGCATGGTTACTCCTTCTGCTCTGAAGCTAGTAGCCTTCACCACTCCCTTTGTGGGGTGGTCCACAAGGTGGGGAGCAGAGTAGTTCTGTGCAGGGGTCTAGTGGCAGAATCAGCTCTTTCGGATGAAACCAGGGGAAATGAGACTCAAAGAACAGGACTTCTAGGGAGAATTTCCCACCACAAAGTCCAAGCAACCTCTACAAGCCAGCTGGAGGGCTCCTGGCTACAATGCACTTTTGGTTTGCACCCAGGAACACCCTTTCTCTAGGTCGTCCTTCCATAAATCCCCCCCCCCCCATGTACTGAATTGCCACACACAACATAGCTAATAATTTTCCCTGTCACATTACTTTTCTGGGGGAAACAGCTCAAGCCTTCTCTTTCCTGATGATACCCCTTATTTAAGCGTTTACTATAATTACAATCTCGTCTCTTCTGAGCTCCCCCCACCCCATTTTACTGAGCTACAAGTTTTGTTGTTCTTTCTTACTTCCGTCCACTGGTAGGAACTACCTCTATTGCGTCTATGCTGTCCCATGGAGATCACTTTTTCCCACTTGGCCTGGTCTCTCTCATTATTTCTACTTCTTGCCACGCACCCCTTTCCCTCCTTCCCCTCTCACCTGTACACTCAGAACGAACCTGAGACTTCAGTGTGGGTAAGCCTGCCGGCCATGGCAATCCAGGCTCAATCAGCAAATAAATAAAATTCTTACTTTCTTGGGTTTTGGCTGCGGGCTGCATTCCCCTCCGGCGGTAGCCTCCTGTAATTATAGGAGCTATATTTCTTCCCTGGGAGACATTCGAGGGGATTTTTAGTTGGAAGTTTGTTTCTGCTGAGTTACTTTGGATCCTGGACCAGTGTACTCACAGTGGCCAGGACCAAGAGGCTGTGAGTGAAGTGCAGATTGAGACATATCCAGTTTCTTCTAACAGGATCATTTCATGTGGGAGGTTGGACACAAAGTTTGCGCTGGCTCGTGACTAGCATTCTAGTGAGAGACGTGCATATTTTAAAACAACAAAGCAGGCTGAAAGAAGGCTCAGGGGAAGGGGGGGAAGCTGGAAAGAAGTTACTAAGTGACAAACATCTGTCAACATGGGATAACTTGTATACTCCAATGTGCAAAGCTATCTGGCCAGCTCTATGAAGTTCAAGGAACAGAATGTGAGATAGTCTAGTAGATACATATTTGTCTCTGGGAGACCTAGTATTTTTTTTTTAAAGACCCCACCCCATAAGTAAAAGGACAATTAAAACTGCACAAGTGAGTATAATTTTAAATTATCTTTTCCTGAGTTAATACTGTTAGAATCTATGAAACTGTTGAAAATGTACTTTACCTTAAAGCAATGGGGAGGGAATATGAAATAATAAGCAGGATGTCTAGGATACCGAAGTGAGCAGAAGAAAGGAGAGAGACAAAGCTCAAGCGGCCATGTGCTGGATCCCAGCTATCTGTAACCAGCAAACTGTAAAGCACAGGTTTCCACATATATGGGAGCCAAACACATCAACATCCTTCCTTCTCCTGGTCAACAAGGAGGGATGAAAGCAGTTCCAGGGGGGTTCTCTTTTATTTAAACCTGGACTTTCAACAAGAGTGTTATGCATTTACAGAGAAAAACAATAACAAAAATAAAGTTATTAAAAGATGATAAAAATGCTGGTAGGCCTCTCTCTCAGCACACACACACACACACACACACACACACACACACACACACACACACTAGACCTCTTAACAATCATATAGAAGTTTAGGCTCCAGCATCTACTGAGAAATCTTTTTCTCTTCCCTCTTCCAGCTCTGAAGACAAAAGGAGAAAGGGCCTAGTGGTGAGGATATCTCTGTTAGTTGTCAGCACAGGTCCATGGGTTAGGAATGCTAATGAGCCTCTTGGCCAGCTCAAGACTTGGTTCTTGCTTTCTCACACACTGATGCTCACACACACTGGGGTCCTGCAAGCTGGCTGACAGGCACACAGACAGAGCATCCTGCCCGACTGCCTCTCTGGCCTTTTTCCTCTGAGCCCAGAGATCGATCGCTGACCCCATCATTAGGCCAAAGCTTTATTTATCTGGCTGTGCAATGATATTATCAGCCTTAAATGTTATATACAGCAAATGTCTTCCTAAATCAACACAATAGGTTATTTTGCAGAGACTAGTTTGGTCTGTCTTAAAGAAACCCCTATTCTCTCTCTCTCTCTCTCTCTCTCTCTCTCTCTCTCTCTCTCTCTCACTCACTCACACACACACACACACACACACACACACTCCCCCTCTTCTCTTCTCTTCTCCACAATTGGGGGGTATTTTATAGTCTAGACTTGGGGATTTGATCCCTTGCTTTCAGCCAGTTAGATGAGGCCTTAACAGTTTGGAAGACATTTAGACATCATTATTTAGCTATCACTGAGATTCCCATCAGGGGTTCTCTTGTCAGCAGGATCCGACTGCCTAGATCCACTCTATTCTACATGATCCGGATTTCTCAAATTCGGATAGAAGTGAAAGCAAGGGGTGGGGATTCTGATGTGCAACCTTCCACCGTGTTAATTGTTTTCTTTCCTCTCAATTACATTCATAAACCTATTTTCTGCATTGCATGTTATTTCTTTGTGCTTCAAAATTGAAACCACGTGCAGTCTTTTCCCCTCAACACACAGAATAAATGCATTGCCCCCTCCCCCAACCCATCACGGTCCTATTTACATCTTGGTTACTCTGTGATCGGTTACTCTGTGATCGGTTACTCTGTGATCGAGCCCCAGAAGAAGAAATTGGCCAATTGGAACTAGGTGAGGTTTTGTCAGAGTATTTCTCAAATCCAAATCTCTGGCCCCAATCTCCAGAAAAGACTCCACCTTTTACTCCCTATTCTCCACCTACCTCTGTTCCTTGCTCAGGTTGTTGAAGCTTTTATGGGGGAGAGTTAGCAGGGAGAACTTCTGAGAAGAAAGGCTACCCAGCAACTTTGAGTCTGATCCACCCACTGTCCACTTCACCCCTCGCTCTCCAGCCATTTGGTGTCAGCAGCAGTCACCACTGTTATTCTCTGGTCCAAGATCTTGGGCACAACAGAACCTGATCCCCAAGCCGCTGGCTGCTCCTTGGGGGAAAGGGTCTTCTCAAGCAAAGAAGTCCGATGATAAACAAACAAACAAACTCGGAAGGGGGAGGGGGAGTTGGAAAAATGGATTCCCTGACAAGAAGAGATAATAAATGAGAGGCGCTTTCAGATAGATATCTCAGACGTGAAATTGAGCCCAGCTGGTTGTGTAAGCAAACAAATAGTTTCATGTTAGGAACTCTCAACTTGCGGCTTGATGAATAGAACACGACAGAGGTAAATGGGTCTTTAACTCATTTAGGAATACGACTCTTTGGCTTCCCAAGTAAAAAGCCCAGTGATGCCCCGGACCTCCGAACAGGCCCTTTCACAAGAGTTTTATTGGTTCCCACTTCTGTCCCCCCTCCCTCCCTCCATATGCTTTTTATGGTCTTCTATTTTCAGGACAATTAGGTTGTTTTTTTCTAAGGAACAGGGGAGTTCCCCAAATATGAGTCAGGCATTAGGAAATAAAAGGGGTGCCTATACAAGAAAATTTTCAAAAATAAACATTTTACTTTTTTCTTTTCCTCTTTCTTCTTTCTTCTTTCTTTCTTTCTTTCTTTCTTTCTTTCTTTCTTTCTTTCTTTCTTTCTTTCTTTCCTTCCTTCCTTCCTTCCTTCCTCCCCCCCCACTACCCTTAAGAGCTGTGTAGCAGCTCTCTAGCGTTCATAACAGCAAGTATGGTCTGTGAAGTCTCAGGGATCCTGCTAGAGCCCTTGAGCCTCTACTAAGGAGGGACAGAGTTCTAGAGAAACAAGCTGAACCCGAAAGGACCCACATTCCCGGTCTGAGGTTTCTTTCACTCAGCCTGGTCCCAAGTCAGAAACGGTGTAGGAAGAATAGGCTGTCGAAGGTCATATCGTCTCATTCTGCCTATGGTCTGTAAAGGCAGTATTTTCAACTAAGGTAGTTTAAACCTACTTCAAAGTCACTGAAGTTCTCTGGTGCCCAGCAAGTGTTTGGATTAAAAAAGAACATTAAACATTCCTAAATCGTGGTAATTTCAAGAAAGAAGTCACATTACAAGGGTTGCCTCAGTTTCCACTGGTTCTGGGTAATCCATGTCTCCATTTTCCCAATTTTTGGAGGTAGGAGCTGGTACTTACCCAGAATGACCTCCAGACTCACACCCTGCTTCGATGGCTCCCCCTGGCGCCTAGCATGAAAGTAGCTCAATGTCCTGCGCACTCCATCTGGCCACCCAGGCACAAAAGGTTCCCACCTGCTCCACCTAAGCCTCCTGTTCAGGCCTGGGACCACAGACATTACCTGAGCCGGAGAAAGCACTAGATGATCACAAGTTAGGCTATTACTGGAGTCTGTTCTCAGCACCGAAAGCCCTGAAGTCGCTGGCCCAATCTCTTATGCACGTGTGTGTGTGTGTGTGTGTGTGTGTGTGTGTGTGTGTGTGTGTGCGCGCGCGCGCGCGCGTGCGCGCTTCCCGGTTGTTAGTAGGCTTCACCAACAACTTAGGGGCCGCAGTCTTGGTTCCTCAACATTTCCTCAGGGAGATCGGATTTGTGTAGGAGTGTCGTCTGTGGTTTCTGTGCCCTGTGCTCTGAAATGGAAAGTCAGTGGGCTCAAGCAGCTTAGCTAGGTGCGCACTGACCTTAACCCCTATCTTGGTCTCTTATCTTGGGAAGGTAACTTAGATCCAGAAACACAAGTTGTTCTCAGTGCATATTGCAGGTAGGTCGGCGGTGGGGGAATACTGCCCAGGGTCCCCAAACAGGCCAGTGTACACGCAGGTATCCCTGGCTCCTCTTTCCCACTCAGCTCTGGGTTTCCTGGCATCTGGAAGTGCCCCTGGAGAGGCCTGCTTCTCTTTCCACATTTGGACTGGCTGGGAGGTTGGGCCCAGGATTACAAAAGTCGCTAGGATTCCGATCAAAAGCACTCAGCAGACCCCACGCCTGGAAACCTGAGGAAGTAAGTAAGTGCCTTGGACATCTTGGATCCATGCTGTCCACCCTTTTCTACACTGGGAGGTTTGGACTTGGGCCTCCGTATTGAAATCAATTGAAACGTATAGTTCAGAACTATGAGAAATGTTTATATGTTTTCATCAGAGGGATCACGTTGTAATGAATATATTTTCATCTCATTTCCAGAAGGCAGGAAAGGTCGGTGAACTCTCCTGGCAGCCGGGATTCCCTCCCTCTCAGCATTCTAGCTGCAGCCCACCCTTGAACCCACACTCTGCCGCAGCCCAGCCTCCGCTGGCCAGTACAAGAGAATTCCCAATACTTTCTAGGAGGCCCCTGTGTTTAACACGACTACCTCTCTCTCCTCTCTGCCTCAGGTATCTAGACTGTAGGAAAGTGAATTAAGGCTAGGTCTTCCTAGGCATGAAATTTAGCTAGTCCCCTAGTGGCCTAGTTTTAAGACCATGGTCCTACAGTGGCATCCCGCCCCATAGATACTCAGATTACTCAAAATGTCAACCAGGTGGGGCTTACTTAAGAATTTTGGGAACCTGGAAACTTTCAGACAGTGAAGTAAAAGGGCAAGGTTATGGGTGGCTCCTAAAAGGGAGCTCTTCCCTCATCTAAGCCTATCCGGGGCCAGGGGCTGGGGGATGCATGTGTAAGAGGGGTTTTATCTTTAAAGATATGGCTTTATTAATATGTTAAGGAAGAGCTCCCTTGGCAGTATGTGTTTTCACAGCTCCAGCTCAGATTCCATAAAACATTCATACTCTGAAATCTGTCGCATGCCCCTCACCTCAATGCATACCCAGCTAGATTCCTTCAAGAGAGATATCTGTCTTGCAAGGGCCCCTAGGGCTCATAAGGCACTTTGGGGAAGAACCCAATCTACCTTAGCTGCTGACACCTAGTTCTAGGTTCTGAGTTCAGCTTGTAAGTACAGTAAAGTGTGTGTTGGGGGGACGCTTCTTTTGACCCCCCCCCACACACAGGAGAGGTCCTCCTGGGAACCCCCTTGACAAGAGCCTGAGAGAAAGGCAAACCAACCACAGGTGGGTAGATCTCCAGGAATGCATAAGAGAAGCAAAGTCAGAATCCACGCGCTGATGCCGCCTTTGCCCAGAGGCAGGGAGAAGCAAGCGTTGGGGCAGAGGACAGTCAGTGCTGTCCATCCAGGCTCAAAAGCTTTGAGCAGCCCTCAAAACCCCACTACACCCACAAAAGCCTGTCTTGAAACCTTTGCAAACCCCTTCCAGTTCAGAAACTTTCCCACCGCAGTTAGAATCTAGGTGAGCTGACACTGGGTCACTGACGCACACTGTGACGCCCATGTGCCTGGAAATTGTGCCTCAAAAGCAATTTGGCCTCCCCTGGCCTCAGAAAGAATTAAAAAACAAAACAAAACTTCTGTCTGGCTGCCGAGGTCCAGCCTTCCCCTCCTATCTCATCACATACACAGCCTGGCCTTGCCTTCAGCTTTGCAAAAGTGATGAAGTGGCCTAAGCAACAGATGCAGCCGACTTAGTACTGGACCTTAAAAGTCTCCTCTACCTCTCAACCATCCAGATCCTAACAATACACAGCTAATCCACAAATTATGCAGGAGTTCCTCTGGCTCTGAGGATGTAGTTCAAGCAACCAGACACATGGGTTTTGCTAAATTCTTTTATTTTTGTTTAAATTTTCACTTCAATTTTAATTCTTGAAGAACAGCCCCGACAACATATACCGCACTCATTATAAGAAGCAAAGGTTATATCAAAAATTATTAGTATAGAATCACAGGAAATCTGGTTTGGAACCAGAAAAAATACAAAACAGATATAGATACATAGACACAGGACAAATTTTTTATAATTATTTGGAAAATGTTATTTCCCCCTAATTCTTGTTCATTTTTGTTTATGCGCATACGATGTTTAAATTTTACAAAAAATGAAAATAAACACTAGTATTTTACAAAATGAATAACAATGTTCAGTGTGTGTTTCTACATAGGATTCAGTCCACTTCCATATGAGTAGTTTTCTGTACAGAATATATCCACATCCATCCACAATAAATCCTGGAAGGTCCATCTATTTTATTAAATTTCTCATGGTCCTCTCTTCCAAATCTTTTTTTTTTTTTTCATTTTGTCACCAGACACGAGGTCCTTTTTCTTTCCTTTCCAATGTACTTACAGATCAGATCCTAAATGAGTCTCTTTTTCTCCTGGTTTGCAGCTCAGGTTGCATTCCTGCAGTGGGCTGCTCCTGTTCCCAGCCCTCCTCCCCTCTGCCTGGCCTGCCTGGTCCATCATACCAGCATCCCCAAAGGCTTTTCAGTCCTTGGTCAGGGAGAGTTCTCTTAGTCTCTAGGGATTCAGGGAGCAGGGGCAGGTGGGAAACACCCAAAGTCTAGGAACACTGGATGGACATGTAAGGCCAGTTGAAACTGCTCCCTGACAGCAACATATCTCTGATGAGAGTTTCGATGGGAGTTTTACCTACCAAACGTACGAAGAAGAGTTGCTCGATGACAGAGGAGGACACTGTGCGAAGAGAGGGCAATCGCAGCAGCAGTTTGCCAAAGCGGCTGGGCTGGTTGGGGTACTGGCTCCTCACATACTCCTCCAGTGCACACTGTGATTTCTCCTGCAGGCTTTCGATGTGGGCAGCATCCGACAGGCCACAAGCATCTGCCAGAGCAGCCACCGGAGGGAGAGACAGGGAAAGGGAACAGACTGTTACACAAGTGAGCAGGAAAGGCATACAAATCATTAATATTTTGAGGAGAAAAGGAAATAGAAGAAAAGGAAAATAATTCCTTCCCTCCATGCCTCTTTGCCATTCTCTTTCCCATCCCCTACACAAGTAAAAATAAATTCAAGCCTCAGCATGCTTGGGAGAACAGGAGAGAGATGCACATGCTCATAGAGGTACAGCCTGGCCATAGCTTTGTTTCCCCTCTTTCACCGTTAGATTAAATAATGCATGATGGTGAATCCATGCTTGCTGTGTATTGCAACCTGTTCTCTCCTTCAGGGGACCACATTTCTGGTTGTGCGCATTAAAAGAAAAGCATTTGCCCCTTTTTCTCTTGATTTTGGGGTGCTTGGAACCCCTGAAGAAATATCCTGCCTTGGAAACCCATTTTTAAAGGCTTCTTCGAGTCCACACCCCCCCCCAAGCCAGCTGACCCCAACCAGCAAGCTCAAGGAGAACCTAGATTGTGTAGTGGATACATGTGGCAGGGGGTAAGGGATCACAAGCTGGCAGAACCGAGAATCAGATCAAGCCTGTGCTATACCAATATAGAATTTGAGATCAACTATATATGCAGGACAGAGCCCTGCAACAAATCCTCAGCGAGAGTGGACACTTCTATCTTTCTTAGATCAAGTAATTGAAAATTGGTCACATCTCTGTAAGCTGTATAATAATCAGGAGGAATATGGTTCAGTTACTCCAGGCTACAGAAAGGGAACATCTTCAGCAATCAGACCCAAAGCTAGGCTAGAGGCAGCTGATGCTTCTGTCTCAGAACTGGGTAGGAAACTGGGAGGGATGTGATGGGGAGAGATAGGATTCCTACAGCAGGGGCCAAGAGAGAAGGGCACAAGGCACTTCATACAATAATGGCAACTGAAAACCTTTGTGGTTATTTCAAACCAACCAAAGTTCTTTTGGGTCATCTAAAAATATTTCAAGACAGCAGATTATCCTATATCCACTAACCAGGGCCAAGCAAAGGAATAGGAACGTGGAATCAGAGAAACAGCGGCCCTTCCCCCTCATTTCCTATGTTACTTCTTAATACAAGTAAGATGCATTTTAAAAACAGGAAGATCACAGAGGAACCCTTAGCCAGTCAGGAGGTTGGCTAGAGATCAAAGACAGCATTTGCTAATATATACATCTGGGAAGGAATTTATGTATGACAACACCTGTAACAGAACATTGTATAATGGGGAAGTGTGACCCTAAGAAAAACAACAAATTATTCAAAGCAAAGCACTCTGTCTGCTGTTTCCATGTTGTATATCAGCTCAAGAACCAGGCTTTACAAAGCCCTCCGCCACCTTCATCTACAAGGGTATGGCCTTAAGCAAATATTTAAATAAAACTGGTGACATAATTCAAGAACTTCTGAGGCAAGTCTCCTTTGACCCCAGGTCGAGTCGGGGGTTCCTCTCAGATGTCTACTCCATCCAGCTGGTGCAGTGCATCCATGCTGGTCTGAGCTGGGATGCCAGGGAGATTATTATGGCCAGCAAGACCAGGACAGGAACACATCCTTGAGGCGTTAGTACATAGATAGGGGACTCTTAGGTCAGCCCTTGGGCCTGTTTTCTAGCCTAACTTTGCTGAATGGCCATCATACAGACTTGTGTGTAATGTATCTACATATATCTTGCATTGCATACATTTTCTGTCCCTCACACCAAGGGATAGTCTTAATCACAGACAACACAATATGAGAAAGACAATATGAGATGTTCCCTTAAATATCTATATGACATCTTCTTAAATCAGTAAAACATCGGGGTCCCTGGAGCAAGTCACTTCCTCATTCCTTAGGCAACTCCAAGGAGAAGTCTAGACAGGTACACTTGGGCGCTACACTGGCTGCTTTCAGGCCCTTCTACCTTTGAAATGGAATGCCTGAGACTGAGGCTGCCCCTTCAGGTACCAGTCACCTATCCCTGATGGTCTTTATCATGCCAGTCATCTATCCCCATGGCTTTTATCATTGTGAGTCCTAGTTCAGGCTCACCTCCACACACTACGTAATCATGCACCCCAGTAGCAGGATTCTCCCATTTATAGACAGACAGAATGAGTGTTTGAATCAATTGGTGGGTGGTGATGGTAAAGAGAGGTGAGCGAAGGGTGTAATTTAGTACATATTTGCCCCCATGAATTATACTCCAGATAAGAAAAGGAGCCAGAACATAGAAAAACCATGTCTCACTTTTTATATGGTATTGTCAATGTGGGAACCTTTAATATTTCTTCTACAGTATAAGGAGAAGAAATTATGTAAATAAATAACCATTACTGCTCAGGCCCTCCCGGCTTAGCCTTTGTAGAGCAGAGAATATATTTCATGTTGTGCATTCAGAAGAGTTTAGTGTTCAGGAAATATAGATGTAATCAGCTGCCATAACTAGAAATCAAAGTTATTATTGTGCAGAAAATGGATTTATTGTATTTATGTTAACTAGACGGTTCTTTTCAGAGGCAGTCTCATTTATTTGAAGGGATATTTAGGTGTATGAATTAAAGAATTTTTTTTCAAAGTAAGTTCAGGTCATGACCTAGTCTTTGGATGATGTCCAGAATCTTAAGGATTAAACACACCATCCGGAGGCCAAATGTGAAAACCACCACGGGGGACGCTCATGCCAGCTTCAAATACTTAGTCAGGGCAAGCCATATTGGACAATATGTCTAAAACTGTCTTTTCCATCATTCAGAGTTTCCTTAAAAGTTGGATGGCATAGGGAAGGCTTCCCATGGGTTCTCTTCCTCCAATGAACCCCTTCTGGCTAGCAATCAAAACAAGTTTAGTCAAAAGTGGAAATGTGTTGTATGGAAGGGGGTGGGCGAAGGGGGGTGAATGACTACTGATAGGTTTATTTCCATTTTCAGATATTCTGTCTTTGATTTTCCAACAAAATAATGTTACTGTTCATGTCTCAGCATCCCCTGTACCTTGAAGACTTGGTTCAAAAAACTCCTTTGGGAAACTTTTTGTTGTTGTTGTTGTTTTAAATGAAGGGACTCTTCACAGGAATGCTTTAGGATGGAAAGTTTAAAAACAAAGGTGCATAATTCCACAATGTTCCCTGCAGCCCACACAATCCTAGGCCTGCCTCCCCCCTCTCTCTTTCTCTGGGAACAAGACCAGCAAAGTAAAGGATATTTGGAGAACTTTAGGGACATAAGGAAAAGAGAAGGGAGACCTTTGCTGAGAAAACCTCTGTACGATTCCCCGGCACACACTTCTGCTTTAAGATACTTCACTGGGTGGGATTTTACAACCCCAGCTTCTCCACGCTGGCTCCTTTCCTGGTGGATTTGGCTAAATGGATGGGTAGGAGAGCACCAGCCAGGCCTGGGCCTGCCAGAGTCAAAGGACCCTGCTCACTGCTTCCCAGGCTCTTTGTCACTTTTGAAAAACACATTTCCATCCAGAAGACTTATTAAGATAAAATGCATTCAAAGTCGGAGGAAGCTATTCAATAAATCTTCCATTTGTTTTAAGCTTTACACTTAAAACCCTTGCAAAGAATGACTCCCTCCCTCACTAGCAGACCTGCATTTGCACTGAAAGTAAAAAGGGAGGGGGCAAGTCCAAGGTGGCTCTGGCCACCTTGCATACAAATGAGCTGCTCTTCTCTAAATAAATTATCTGCTGCTCAGATCGATAGTAATACTACATTTGCTACATTAAAATATTGTGCAAATTTTAGTGTCGTTTTAATACAATGTAAATATGACTCCCCATGCATGGAGGTTGAAAAATCTTGATAGATTATCTCACTGCTTCCTGTTTAACAAGGCCTTGGGAAAAAGAGTTTTGCCATCTCTGCTCATGAATGGTTTTAATTTGGCTTTTGGAGGGCCTGACTAGGATAGATTTATTAGAATGGTTTATTTGTTCTCCTAATCTAGGAATTAAAAACAATAGTGTCAATAACGGTGGTAAAATTGTATCTAACCTTGCTTATAGTGGGCAGAGCCCAAGATCCAGCTAAGAACTGCCCGAGCAGAGTTCTTTCTGGCTTTGTTTGTATTTCCCTGTTACCTGCTGTCCCTAGTGTGTATATAGTTCCCTCTTGTAGGTTCCAACAATAAAAAGCGGATAGTGTTCTCACAGGCTTAGACCAGAGCCCTTCAAAGGCAACGTTAATGCACTTTCCTGGAAGTTAATTTGAACCATCTATCATAAGAGAGATTGTTAACATGCATGCTACCACCGCCTACACTTAATTTGATATTTTAAGGCATCCTTTTAAATTTCCAGTGTTTGTGTGTTTGCATAGCTATGAAATTTATCTCCCGGCCCGGAGTGCTCTCATGCTTGCGGGTTTTACAGTATTGCTTTTGTTTTTTATCTTTCTTGTTTAGATCGAATCCGTTTTTTATGACCCTCAATAACCTCAGCAACTGCAAACATGAATGGTTTCCGATAAGGGAAAATCAAGCAGCAATAAAGCGAGATTATTTATGATTTATTTGTGCGTATTCTTCCCTTTCCGCCTCTGTCTGTGTCTCTCTGTCGGGAAACTCATCCAAGGAGAGTGCCACACAGAAGCCACCTTCCCACGTTCTCTTCTTCCTTCTGTATCGTTCCTCCCACAGAAACACTGAGCTCTTGTACACACACACACACACACACACACACACACGGAGAGTTCACACACAGAAGCTAGACGATCCACAATGCCCAGCCTCCCCAGACACAGAGTCGCCTCACTCTCGGGGCGCGCTGGGTCCAGGCCATCCATCAGGCCAGGCCGCTGGCCTCACTGAGCTTCCTCCGCTCCAGCACCACTACGCTCCCAAGATGGCAGCGGCGCGGCCGGCGACAACCACACACCCGGGCTGCAGACCCTGGGCAGGCCCAAGGTGGCTCGAGCGCCCGGCCTCACAGCGACAGCGGCGGTGCAGGAGCTGCAGGAAGCCAGGGACTCGCGCACCGTGCCCACCAGCTCCCCGCACAGCCTGCCCTCCCCGCGACCGCATCCTCACCTGACGTGAACAGTACGATGGCTTTGAGGCAGCTGTACTCGGCAGAGTCGACGTGCAGCGCCTTGAGCTTCTCCACCTGTTCCTGAAAGATGCGGATGTGGTCCATGAAGGCCACGACGCGGTCCGCGGACATGGGCGAGGCGTGCAGGCCGGCTGCGGCCAGCAGCGGCGCCACGTGCAGGGGCATGGAGCACTGGGCCGCGTTGAGCACGAACAGCTCGCTCCAGGTGAGGCGTAGCAGAGACACCTGGTCCGTGATCTGCAGATCCGGGAAGAACGGGATGTTGCGGGCCCACTCGACGGCGCTGAAGAGGAGGCGGGCGGCCAGCTCGCAGATGTTCTCGATGCCCATGATGTTGTTGGGCTGCATGCACTGGCTGCCATAACGCGACGTGGGGTAGGGCTCTGCGCGCAGCAGCAGAGAGATGTAGCCGGACAGGTAGCAGTGGCCATTGAGAGGATCCCCGTTTGTGAGTGCATACTGGCCTGGATTGGGCTGGGTTGGAGGCATTCTTCCTCGCTGAACCGCTGATAAAAAGAAAGAGAGAAAAGAGGCAATGTGCATCCAGGGGGGCTTGTGAACGTCGCCGAGCCGCAGCGCGGACCCAACGCACTGTGGTTCTTTCCTGCAGTCACTCGCTCCCGAAGCATCTTCTCCTGCTGGTTCTTACTCACAGATCACACTGCCAGGAGATCTAGGGTGAAGTCATCTACCTTCACCGGCTCCATGTGTCCATGCATAGTCTGTATCTATCCCTGGCTATTTTAGCTAGGGAAGAACTAGGCCTGACTGCAAGGCCCCCAGCTCAGGATGGCTAAGAAAGTACCACCCAACCTCCCAGCTACTAAGAAGCAACACAGATATAAATGAAATCCTTTCAGAATGATGCAAATCAAAGGCTTTCTTTTAAAAGTGAAACCTGAGAAAGCCACAAACCTTAGAGCACTCTTCACTTGCAAAGAAGCAGCAAGTGTATAAAAATTTCCCATAATCTCTAAAGTGCTACAGAATAATTTTTAAAAGATATAAGTTATATATCTTACTGAGTTGGACTACCAGCAAGCATTACACACACCTCCTCCCATCTTCCCTCCTACTGATTGCCCCATACAAATTTCTCACTATTAAAAGAAACAGAAAATTTTAAAATTTCAAGAAAAAGTTCAACTTACAGTAGCCAAACATATTGAAAAAAAGTAGGAACTACAATTATTGTCTGTCCTGTGCGATGCCACTGCAACCTGCAGCCAGCTTTGCCCAGTGAATGCGCGAGCTTGCAACTGCAAAAACACTGGATTCATTACCCATCTGAATGCAAAACGTAAGCATGCATGGAGTTCTTAAAGCTGACCAAAGTTTGGTTTTTTTTTTTTTAATGTGCATGTTTTACTTCAACAGTGCCAGCATTTTCAATTGCCATGTAAACAAAGACAACTCTAGGGAAAGTTAGGACTACTAAACTGCCATCCCCCAACAAATTAGTAGAGCTAGGTCCATGTCCACAGAGCTGTCCTATCTCAGGCTCTACATTATTTTCTTTGGTTCTAATTTCAACAAGAGTTTCAGTGCGGTTTACGCTCTTTGAAACACAATGGTTAGAATACTTTTTCTAATTATAGTTTGAACTTGGCAGTTATTTTTCAATTAAAAGAGAGCACAATTCAAAGTTGTTGGTTTTTTTTTTTTTTTCAGATGCCTGCACAATCTCCCTGGAGCTAGCAATGAAGTTGTCATATTTGCCTTCTCCTTGAGATCTGAAGGAATTCAATTTCTTTTCTTGTGGTATATAAAATATAATTTTGAAGTCAATTACAAGAAGAAGTAATCTAGAGTCTTCGAAATTGACTGGTTCACTAATTTGACTATAAGATATGTTTAATGATTGTCAGGAGATAAACTTTAACTATAAACCGCTAAATATATTTGAAAGAAAAGTGTTCTATCTCATGCCACATGAACATGAAGCATAACCAAATTAAGCATCAAAAGTTGTGCTTAATAAAAAAAAAAATCCCACACATCGATTAAATGATGCAGAAGCTCAAGCCAGCTGCAGTCTGTGCATTACAGCCAGATCAGAAGGATCGGTAAATGCCGTTGTAAATTGTAATTTGTATGCAGTATTTAAGCAGAGGGTGGAGTTTGATGAAGAAATAAAACGAGTATCAAGCTTTAAAAATGACACTACTATGAAAGCAGGGTTCAGTCACAAACTTTCCTTTCAAAGTATAGGGGTGAAAACAAGGCCACAGCTCGGGAGGAGGCGGCCCCAGATCCCTGAAGAGGAGAGGGAGCCAGTGAACAGGCCAGAAGCCCCCCTTCCCCCCTAATTAGACCTACAAGTGCAATAAATCTCACTCCTCTTTTTCCAAGCTAAGCTTCCTAAAGGATGGTGGCAGCAATGAATCTATGGTTCAGGGTCCTCCAGCCCCAGTCCTCTCCCATTATAAATAAAAGGTACGATGAGGCAGAGGAGAAAGTGGAATGGGAAAAACAAAAAACAAAACAAAAAAAAAAACAAAAACACACACGGAAAGAAACGGTTTTCTGCGGAAAATCAGCACCCCTCCCAAGTTCATGCTAGCACAGCCCCAAGCATCCTCACACACAAGCGGGAACGAGACACACACGGAGCACATCCAACAGAGGAAGGGAGGGATTTTTAAGCTACAGCTCACGATCCCAGGGACACAATCTTGAGCAGGCAGCGGGCGGGGTGGAGGAGCCGGGGAGAGGAGCGCAGGCCGGGAGGGGGAGGCAGCGGCAGCGAGCTGGGAGGGGGGGGGACGCTGGGGGAGGAAAGCAGCGAAGATTGGGAAGCCCGGACCGGCTGGGACCACAGAAGCCCCATCCCCACAGCCACAGGCACCAAGGCGATAGAGAAAGAAAGAGCAGGGAGGCGGGCGAAGCGCAGGGAGAGAAGCAGAGAAGAAATATTCACCTTCCCGCCTCATGCCCACTTTGAGGCACTTCTTGAGGCGGCAGTATTGGCACTGGTTGCGATGGTGCTGGTCGATGGGACAGTTCCTGTTGGCACGGCATGTGTAAGTTAAGTTCCTGCGGACGCTCCTCTTGAAGAAACTTTTGCAGCCCTCGCAGGTGAATTGGCCGTAGTGCTTGCCACTCGACTTGTCCCCGCACACCACGCACTCGATGTGCTGCTGGCTCTGGCCTGAACCGGGCGGGCCCTGGCCCTTGTCCCCCGCCGTGCCGGGGGTGGCGGGCGCTCCGGGCTGGCCCGGGGTCTGCGGCGTGTGCGGCGCGCCGGAGCCCGCCTGCTGCTGCTCGCCGCCGCCGCCGCCGCGGGCTGCCTGCGCTGCGGGGTTGGGGCCGCCGGGGTTGCCCCCGGCCACGTCGTCCTGCGGATCTCGCCAGCTGCTAACTACCATTGCCATATCTTTGGGCCCAGGGAGCGCTGGGGGGAGCCGAGCTGCTCGCCGAGGGCCGCGGGGCGCGCGGGCGCGCTGGGAGGGGAAGGGGAAGGGGAAGGGGGGAGGGGGAGGGGGCGGGGGGCCCACCGGGCGCCCCGGGGTCGCCGGAGCCGAGCCCGAGCCGGGCACCGGCCTCTGCCTGCGCCGCCGCCGCCGCCGCCGCCGTTACTGCCTCAGCCGCCCCGCTGCTGCTGCGCGCCCGCCCGCCCTGCTGGCGTTTTGTTGTGGTTCCTGCTGTTTTCTTTCTCTCTTTTTGCAGCCCCCCCAGGCTCTCAGGCTCCCCCCCCAACACCCCTGCTCCCCTCGCCCGCTCCCCCCGCACTCCGTTCCTGGGGGGGCCTCTCTCTCTCTCTCCCCCCTCCCCACCCCCCAGCGAGCGAGCTCCCTTCTCTCGCTTTTTTCTTCTTCCCCAACTTGCAAAATCAGAAATGGCACAGGCGGCAGCCGGGAGCGGCGCGGGGCGCAGCGCCGGGGGCGGCGGGCATGGGCCACGGCGCGCGCACACTCTCGCCCTCCGCCTCGCCCGCACCCCCGCGCACACACACACTCGCACACACACTCGCTCACCCGCGCCGGGCGCCCGCCCGCCCGCCCGCCCGCCCGCTGGCCGCTGGCCGCTGGGGCTACGCGCAGAGCGCGGGCTGAGCCGACATAGAGGAAGCGGCGAGGGCGGCGGCGGCCGCGGAGGAGGAGGTCGCGGCTGCAGGCGCTGCTGGAGGAGCCGGCCGCCGCTGCGAGCTCCGCTGGAGGAGCCGGGGCCCGGGCGGGAGTCCGAGCCGGAGTCGGGGCCGCAGCCCGAGAGCGAGCCGAGGCCCGGGCTGCCCGTGCCGCCGCCGCTGTCCTGGCGGGAGCCCTCGCCCGGTTTCAAGAGTGCGGGGAGCCGGGAGAGTCGAGCAGGATCGGGACGAAGCTGCTGGCGAGGATCAGGGCGCTCGGGTGTCTGGGGGCCAGGTCCAGGGCCGGACGCAGCCAGCCATTCAGGAAGGCAGCGCTGGAGAGCGGGAGGCAGCCGGCGAGGAAGATCACACACTTTGCTCTTTTTGTTGTGCGGGTGGCGCCGGGTTCTCTCTGCCTTCTTCTTTCGGGAGGTGACGGAAGGGGGAGAAAAATACGAGATAATTCACGCCAGCGACGAATTCACAGCGAAATAGGAAAAAAATAAAAATCAGAAGAAAATGCTTGAGAAAATAAGGAAAAAGAGAAAGCGAGAGAGACATCCAAAGTAGGTCGAATAAATAATCCTCTTCTTTTCCTCTTTCTTGCTTCTTCTGCTTCTTCTGCTATAACACACAGAGCTAGTTAAAAAACCCTGGAGATCGCCCAAAAATGTTCTTTTTTTAGTATTTTAAATAAGTGCTCTTCAGCTGGGAACCAACACCCTCCCTCCAAAAAAATCATATATATATATATATATATATATATATATATATATATATATATAATAACGATAAGAAGAATACTGAGGGGTGCCTCCTTTTTTTTCAAGTTTAGTCTTCTCTCTTCTAGAGGAAAGGAGTGAAAGAGAAAAGGAGGAGGGAGAGAAAGAGGAAGGGCGACAACTAGTAGAATATGTAAGGAAAAGAAAGGGGAGAGATAGGGCAAGAGTGGGTGAGAGAGAGGAGAGGAGGGAGAGAGGGGCGAGAGGAGAGGAGAGGAGAGGAGAGGAGAGGAGGAGGAGAGGGACCAAAAAATTGAATGCGTTTAAACGGGAGGACACTCAGAGCAATGTTTCCGAAAGGGGGATCTGCGCGAATGTCTGTATATAGTGAACTTTGACACTACTATTGAAACTGACACGTTTCTATGGAGATCTCTGCCTTATATGGAGCTCGTGTCAAGGAGCCAAGAGAAGGGCTGCTGGCAACTGATAATCAAAGGCGACTGACTGGTCAGAGCCCTGAATGGGGGGTGGGGGGGGAGAGAAAATGGGAGGCTAAGGTTAGCCAAGCCTCCTGCACGCCATTGGTTGGAAAGTCCTTTTCCCCTCCCCCCAGCTACCTACAGTCTGGGATGTCGAGGGGAGGAGAAGAGAAAGTGAGGGAGGGGGGGTGTGCTTCTGACAAGCGTAATTTACATTGAGATCGCCCTGCGCTGCTATTTACTCTGAGACCTGATTAGTATGGGTCGTGTATGGTCACACACACACACACACACACACACACACACACACACACACACACGAGGGGGAAAGGGATGATGAGGGGAAAACCCGTTGTGATGGGAAAAAACCAGGAGAAAGAAATTACTGTATATCTTACGAAAACTTTTCAGAATTAGGTTTTATGAGCGTAAGGAGTGTCACTGAAAACGTTAAGAAAAAAATTAATGAGGGAAAAGCTCCATCATTTTAATGATTTGTGAAGTATACTTGGTTTAGAATCTTAGTTCACATTCAATATAATCTTAGTCTGTGTCCCGCTCATTTTATATAATTATAAAAAACCTCCTCATTTAAAAATCTGAAGTATATCATAGTTTCGGAGGCGTAATTACGACAAAGCACACACATGAAACTGCAGCCACTGCCACAAATTCGATCCGAATCGATGATTCCTATTCACCCCAAAGATGATCTTAAAAGAAACTTTCCAATCAATCCCGCTTTTCCTTTTTCATCATTCTTATCCCCGGGATGCTCAAACTCCAAACAATGCTTCAATGATTATTAATAAAGCATTTGTAACTCCTCATATTGTTGTGGGGCGGCTGTTAGTGCGGACAAGTCAGTCACAGGAAAAGAGCAAACGAAAGAGAAGACCGGGAAGAGGCAGAGGGGAGGAGGGTGGGACGAGAAGTGGGAAACGGAGGGGGAGGGGGAGAGGAGAAGGGGGAAAAGGAGGAGGAGGAGAGGGAGGGAGAAGGAGGAGAGGGGGCGGAGGAGATCAGTGCTTCCATTCTTGCATCTTCAGTAAGAAAAACAAATGTGCAAGGCACTGAGCCA
>NC_034600.1:9903147-9920220 GCF_900095145.1 Mus pahari
AGGAGGAGGAGGAGGAGGAGGAGGAAGAGACTGAGTCTCTCACTCGCTGTGAGGTGGTGTGTGTGTGTGTGTGTGTGTGTGTGTGTGTTGGGGTGTGTGTGACTGAGACCCCATTCCCGAAGGTGATTGGTCGCAAAAGGAGGGGTAGGCAGGAGGAGCGGGTCCCGCCGCGGGCCTTGCAGGAATCGCTAGGTCCGCCTGCCACCTAGCGGACGGGAGCCGCTCCCAGGCGGCACGCAGCCGAGTCCCTCCTCCTCATTGGCAACCAGTGCCTTTTCTCCAAACCGAGACAGCACTTTGAAAATTCTTTCAATGGATTTTTTTTTCCTTGAAAGATGGTACTGGGGAAAACGATACTTCTATTAGTTACATATTCTCCAATCCCACACTCGCACCCCCCTCGTTTTAAGATCGCTCTCATCTGCAGGCTCAGGCAGGCACAGGGCGGCAGAGTGACAAAGCCTCGGCTGCCTCCACCCGAAGTGGGAGTGGGAGTGGGAGTCCCTCTTACCAGCCCTCAGCTAGGGGGAGCGTAAAAGTTTGTCTCTGCTCAAGCGTTCCGAACGCCCCAAGGTAAAGGTGGAAGTAAAAGGCCAAGCTGTATTGAAAAGAGGTAGGGTTTGGCTTTTAATAGTGGTTAAATCTCACTAGTGAGGGCTTTAGAAAGAGCTGAGTGTTTGGGGCACGCTTTGCGGTTTTTGGCCTCTGGGACCTACCACTTAGTGGCCAGTGATAATTTTTTTTTTTAAAGAGCAGAATAAAGACTTTCTTATGTATGCCCTTCTATATGGAATAATAGAGACTGCATCCTGCGTGCTGCGGCCCATTGTACGCAGATGATGGAGAGGCGGGACATGGGGTGGCAGGGGCTCCTGGCCTTAGCCTCTCAGCCCTAATATTCGTGATCAAGTCTTCCTGTTCGTTTAAAGGTGAAATTGAAATTGATATGATGAAAAAAAAAGGAAGGAAGGAAGGAAGGAAGGAGAGAGAGAGAGAGAGAGAGAGAGAGAGAGAGAGAGAGAGAGAGAGAGAGAGAGAGAGAGAGAGAGAGAGAGAGAGAGAGAGAGAGAGAGAGAGAGAGAGAGCTGTTTATATAGAAATTCTAAAATTTACTCCCCAAACAATCAGAGACAGGGAGTAGTGAGCAGCGGAACGCAGGAGAGAAAGGGAGGCTGGGGGAGGGAAGAGTCACAAAACAGTGGGAGAGGAAGCAAAAAAGCAAGCGTCCGGGAACCGGAGGCCTGCTGGGTGCGGGGTCTGCCCGCCTAGTCTCCCTCGGACTCTGGGCTGTACACGATGGGCACCAGAAGTGAGACTCGGCCAAGCCCTGCCGTACCAGGCAAGTAACGCGAAGATAATCGTTTTTTTTTTTTTTTTCTAAACTTGGGGTCTGTAATCTTCGATAACGTGGCTAGGTAGAAAGGCAGTCGTTACTCGTCCTCGCCAGCCTAGGAAAACAGTCAAGGCAGCCCAGGTAGGATCGGGAGAACTTTCGTCGGGGCCTGGAAGGGAACTACTGTCGCCAATCCTTGCTGCTGCGCCTCCTTGGAGGTGAGGATCCTTGCCAGCCCATCAGTCCAAACCCAAAACAGGTCCTCTCACCAACCTCCCCCACCGGGAGCGGGAAACGCTACGTGGGCAGGGGACCCGAGATTGCATCAAGTTTAGCTTCGCGCGGCCAGCCTGCAGCTTGCAGAGATGGAGAAGCCGTGGAGCCCGCTGGCCTCGGCACCTGTGCCTAGCCGCGCCGCAGACAGGACTTCGCGAGTCGCGCTCAGTCGCCAGCCTGAGGTCGCCGCGAATAAAATAAGGCAATCGATGGCTGCCCGTTTGATGTGGGCGATAGTGTCAGCGGATTAAAGGAGACAGCGGTTCTCCAAAGCATAGAACCTCGGTGGCCGCGCAGAGCTGTGAGGTAGAGTAGAGCCAGATTCCACTCGCTGGGCTAGGCGGGCTGGGGGCGGGGAGGGGGTCGCCTCCCAGGAGTGGGAACCGAGGTTGTGTGTGTGAAAGGAAGAGCTTCAATTAAAACCAACAGGAGCGCTCACCCACCCCCACCCCCACCTCCCCTGCGCCTGGCAGGGGCGCGCGTTTGCGTCAGAGGGCGCGCAGGGCGGGCTCGCTAGGAGTGGGTGGGGGTGGAGAACGGACACGCGGGACCGCGCCCGGGGGCTGGGTGGGCTCTTGAATGAGTCAGCCCTGCCTGGAAGGGCTAGTCGGGGGTCAAGTCCCGCAACAAAGCTGCTGGGCCCGCTGAGACTCAGCGGGAGAGATGGCGCCCACCCATCCTTACCGTGGCTTCTCCTTCCCGGGTTCCTACCCCGCCCCAAGCTTCCAAACTTGCAAAAAGGCCTCTGGGACTTAGATTGACCCCTAGAGTGAGGAAGTCTGTCTCTCCAGGCCTTGGGCGAAGCTGCCGGCTCCTCTGAAAAAAGAGATTGTAATTCTCAGTCTTAGCTCTAGGAGCAGGGATGGGATGCTGTTTGTTGGTGCTGCAAACAGCAGGGGAAGCCTCGGGCTTTCCAAAAGGGGAACTGGTTGTGCACTTTTGAGTCAAGTGTCCCAGTCTCTTGTGATAGGGGATGAAGCAGAGACTTTTGGAACAGGGTCTTACCCACCCATGGGACTCGGTCTACTTAGCACTCTATCTCCTGGGATTCTGTGTTCCTCGGAGCAATTGCACACCCACATGTGTTCACAGTCCTGCCTCTACCAAAATGGCTTCCCTAGAGATCCAGAGGTCAGCTCAACTCTTGAGCTTGTGGAGTTTCGGCTTTGTTTCTTAAAGCTGTGGTTTGTCACCAGCTATACTCGTCACTGGTCCTATTATCTGTTGTTGGATAGGTAGAGAAAATGCTCGAATTTTTCCAAGGGCACCAGAGTTCTCAAACTGAATCCCCCCCCCCCCCCCCCGCTCAGCTGCTGGACTAGGAAAAGCAGTTGCAATTTCCACCCTTTTCTCTTCTGTTCTCTTTTCCGAATTTCTTCCCGGCTCCCTAACCACTGTTTGCCTCGCACCAGCCAAAGCCCTGGGTAAGTTAAATTGAGTTTGAAAGTGGCAACTGGACCAGACTGTGGCCCTAGCCTTAGCACTGGATGAGAGCAGGGACATGGTGCTCTGACTTCTCCAGGGGCCTGTGGGAAGACCAGGGTCTTCAGGTGCCTCAGATCCACAGTCTTCTTTTTTCTAATTTTCTTCTACTTTCCTAGTTCCCACAGACCTGTTCAATACACAGGGTCCAGTGCAAATAAGAAAGTGCTTGGGTGGAGGAATTAAGCTGTGAATTTACTATATTCTTTATGAGCTTCTAGCATAGTGGTAGGCTGTTAATCACCTTTTTAAAAAGCTTGCCACACAACACTTGATCCTTCAGCTAGGCATCTGGTAAATAGCTGGTGGGAGAAGGGAGAATCTGAGGGGAGGGCAGTCTGTGGCTGTCCATATGGTAGGAACTCATGATCCAAGCCCCAGAGTCTGAATCTAAATGGCCTCTTTACCCAATTTACATAGCTTTTTTAATACAATTTTTAACAGGGTAGGAAGAAGGCTAACCTATTCTTCACTAATCCTTTGGTCTCTTTCACATTTGCAGTTTGCTTTACAGAACAACACCAGATCATGCATTTTAGGTTATTGTTAAGTCACACTGAAAAAAAAAAAAGCAGCCTTGCAAAGACATTTCATCAATCTAGCTGAAGAGCCAATGAGACCTACCAATGGTCACATATGTACAGAAAATTCTCTGGCACACCACTTCCATACCCTTAAGTCGTTCAAACAGTATTATTCTGTTTAGAGAAACCACAGGACAGAAATAACTCCCTTCTCAAGCTCACGTGGAGTGATGAACAAGCTTGCAAACCCCGAGAGAAAGGTCAGCTCCTCTGATCTTGATACAGATTTTTCCCAGAGAGCTTGTCTTAAAGGTATCAAAACAATTAGTCTCCCTTGGCATGAGATTAAAGCTAGGGAGAATACAGTTAAAGAAGATGCATTTAACATGATAGTGAACAGATCTTGGGGGGAACAGTGAAGGGGTACAGGATTGCCAACCAAGACCCTCAGGCTAGATCCTAACTCTCTTCCCCAAGTCCCAAGATTGAATTCAGTCAGCATGATAGCTGCCCAACTGTAAAAAAAATAAGACTATGTCAACATGTAAGCCAGGGTGGAAAGGGCAGCTTAGGATGTGGGCTTCTGCTGCCCTGAGTAGGGCAACCTAACTGCCCCAGGCTTCAATGAGGCCCAGACTTGCAGGCTTCCACACCCACTGTTATTCTGGTAGTCTAGGCTTTTCTTCTTTGTCACCTCTGAGTAAAACAAGTTCAGAGATAAGAACTTCACCTTAGTGTTTTAGTTGTCTAACTCAAACCAAGACATTTATAAAGCACATTTTGGAAAAGATAAGAGAGATGCCTCCATTGTTCCTGGGCTTCAAGTTAGAGGGCCCAGGATTAACAACCTTGGGGGTGGGGGGACAGATAGCAGGAGAATAAGGCCAGGGCTGACCTTTAGATGCAAACTGAGAGGGAAAGTGACAGTCATTTCCAGTACACCAGTGAAGACAGAGGGAAATATATACCTTTTATAAAAACCAAGTCTTGACTAAGTAAGATTATTTGCAAAAAGAGAAAGAAGGTTGGTTTTTTATGTTACAGTACATATTCTTTTATTTTTAAATGCTAAGCTTGACTGAAGAATAACTACACGGCTATTCTTTCCAGAGAAAATGGGTTGATTTAGATGAAAAGTTGAAGTTTTGAAATGAGTTTAAAGGTTATTAGACTGTCCTGACAATACAATCAGCCATGGTATATAATCATTTCCTAATACTTACCTGTCAGAGCAGCTGTTTCTTTTACTACAGGATTAGCCCATCAGAGGTAAAGCTGAGCTGGACATTTTACTGACTAAAGACTGCTTGACCATGTTTAAATTTCTAATGCTATTTTCTTCACTGACTATGATACAAACTAGTGACTGTGAAAAGCCCAGCAAATTAGTAACTGCAGTTATACTGCAATTGTATTTACCTACCAGAAAATGGATCAAAGTGGTAAAGCTAATATTTCCTTCTAAACTGTCAGTAGAAAGACATGTTTATTACAGTGTCCTCCATCTTTGAGGGGGGAAGGGTTTTGGTAAAGTTTAAATGAAAAATGATGAATATAGTCCACCTCTGATACAAACCATACAGAAAAGTAAGAAATTATACCCTATGTTAGGATATGTATGTTTTATTTATCTGGTTCAGAGGTAGAAAATCCATGTACCCATCCACAGAAGGAGTTAATAAAGTATTCCAAATGCATGACCTAAAAAACTCAGGGTAGTTTTCTGTTTTATTGTTAACCCTTTGCATGAAGTCTTCTGCAGTTGAAAGGAGAAAGCAAAGGGGCTTTTGTGTTAGTGGATCCTAGGCTATTCTGGGGCGCAGGTTGATGTGAAAGGGATGAGGAGGTCACTGGAAATCTCCTTTTATCTACTCTTATTTTCTCTCTGGATCAGCAACTTTGAATAGACATCATCTAATCGCTCTTAATGGAAAGAAACTACGGGAGCAACACAAATGCCTTTGCTCCAGAAGCGAATACACGCCTGTGGCAGCTAGCTGAGCTTACAGGGAACTGCATCTCTGCTCGCATGAGCTTAGGGCATTTGGGGGGCCAAATACACACTCTATGTATGTGTCTCATACGCTGAGGGATTCTGTTGCTTTTTGTGTTTATGTGTGTACACACATGCACATTTTAGTTTGAGACCACATTGGATGATACTTTTAGCTGGTCTTCCCTTAAGCTTTTCCTTGCACTCAATTTCTGGCCACATTTAAGTATTATGAAAACAAAAGTCCGTGAGAACTCAACTGTCAGCCTTTTAAAAAAGTCATCTCATTTCCTTTCTGTTTTCAGGCAGAAGTCATCTAGTAGAAGGGTTTCTCCTAGGGTGAGGCTGCTCTGACAGCCGGGATGCAGTGGTACCAAGCTTTACTTTCAATTTCTCTTGCTTCAAATTCGATTAGACCAAACACAATAAATAAGTGGAAAGCAGGAGCCCAACTTAAAGTTGCTTAAAACTTTTTCCTCCTTTACATTTATATCTCTAAATCCTTGAAGCTGGTAACTGTTTACAAATTAGTTTGAAATTAGTAATTATTTTGAAATTATAAATATTTTAGTAAGACTCAGATTGACTCAACTAGGACTCAACCTTTTGGTTTGCTACATTTATTTTAAAAAGAAATATGAATAGCTATCCAGAAAAGGACATTTGCTTCCTAGGACTGAAAGCAATGGCCCTTTCCCCTTCTTAGGAAGCACCCCCTTCATGTTCTTCTAAGCAGAATTCTAAGCCGAGGACACTGCTATAAATTCCTTTAGGGGAAGACTCTGTTACCAGGGCTACAGGTTCTCATGTCAACCTGCCAGCCTCTCTGTTCCCTGATACAGATACCCTTGGCTGTAGAGGCTGGGAGCTCTAGCGGCCCTTCTGCTACCAGCCTGCTGAGGTTGCAACTCAAAAGTTAGAGGCTGGGTGGGGGCAGAATAATCTCTCTTTAACGCCTCTCTTTCCCACCCAGGATTTTGAACCCCAACTGACATATTTCCTTGGGTTTTCTGATGAATAGAAGCACAGGGGCAGCTCTATCCACTAAAGATTAAATGAAGTAGAAGAAGCTTAGCCGTGGATACTTGGAAGTACTGGTGGGGTGTCAAACCAACGTTTAACACATTGTTTCCACTCAATGTGCATACATCCTGGACCGACTGGGTTTAACTTCAGGAAAGAAGGAAGAAAAAGATCTAGCAAGAAAAAAAGTGAAAGGGAAAATGACAAAGACAAGGAAGTTAAACTTATGAAGAAATCCCATTTTCAAGGGGGCTTTAGGCTCAGAGTGGTGGGGTCAGTAGCCAGGCATCCTGACCTTTCTAGCCTTTTTTTTTTTTTTTTTTTTTCCTGGAGTCACTTTGGGAATTAGAAGCTGCTTCTTCCAGATGAGGACTCAGAGCTCTTCTTGGGTGGGTGTTATTTGATTTACATTTACTTCTTAGGGACAGTAGGGGTGGTCCTGGGTGGCTGTGAAGATTCAGAACCCAGTTGCTTCTTCTGCATTTTGATTTAAAAAATTTAATGAAGGTTTTGGTAGCACAGACTGATGCTTTTCTCTTATTACTGCTCTGGAGAAGAAGCAACGATTTTTTTCCTGTAGGTATTCAGCTTGATGGACACTGACCTTGATGGTTCGACTGGTTAGGGCACTGTTCCCCACATCCTGACCCCCAAATATCATCTGCCCCTGTAGTTCCTGGGTGCAGTCCAGAGGGAGCAAACAGCAGGTCCTTTTGTGGCAAAGACTTGTCCACGCAAATTCAACATTGAATAAATTAACCTCAAACCAGCAAGTTGGGGTGTAGTAGTTTAGCAGGACTAATTGCAGACAATGTAGCTGAAATGACTTTTCCAATTAGCTGCTGGTTGGAGTTTAGTTGGAGGAACTGTCAGCTCCAACGATGGGTAATTGCTTTATTGCTCACAAAACTATCATCTATTTAGAACATATGTGCTAATTACTCTGGATGGGCGTCGACAAAGAGACCATAAATCTAATAGCACTTTAAAAAGTCTATAGTGCTTGTAAGTAACCCTAGTCCCTTCACTCTCTGATGGAGCCTAGGTTAGTGAGGCAGATGGTTTCGGAAGGCTCAGGTTGGACTGGAGACGCCAATGCCAACCGGATGCTCTGGTCAAACTGTACATGGAGCTTCCTCTGCTTGCGGTCAGTGTGAAGGAGATAAATCACTATCATCAAACCAGACTCCCCACCCCCTTAACCGCACATCTTTTAAGGTTTTTTCCGTAAAAGATTAGTTTAGAAATCTTTTAATTGGATTATGTTGGGAAATTAATCTCCTTTAGCCTTGGCTTAATTTATTGTGGATAGTGTCACGAAAGAAACCTTGTAACTGCAGTAAGGGCCATGTCCCTTTGTTTCTTCCCTTAGTGCTCCAAGGTCTCCCAGCTGCAGGCGACAGTGGTGCCTTAAATTGTCTGGCCTGAGAAAGGATGGAAAGACACATCTGGGTGGAAGGCCACAGGAGTCCCAAGTCTGTCTCCTTTGTCTTAAACGCACCCCTCTGTTCCCGGATTCTGTAGCTCCAAATCCCCAATCCCCACTGCACCGCGCTTTGATCTACAATTCAGGGAACCTGCTACCCAGGAAGCAGGTTGGAGAGACTGGAGGGGAAAGCGGAGTACCCAGCAGAAGACTTCCAGGCACACTGGCTCCTTTGCTTTCCCCATCGCAATCCCTCCTTCTGCATCCCTAGCTGCGAGCCAGCTATTAACAGATATTCCCCACCTCTCTGAGAAAAAACAAAAAAAGAAAAAAGAAGATAAAAGAAACCCGTTCAGCTAGCTTTTGGCGTCGTCCTCTACTCAACTCTGTAGACACTTCTTGACTTGCACAGAGCTTGAGATGGGCTAGAGTCCATTCCTAGCACCGGCGCGTTGTTTAGGCTGCGACCTCGGGTTCTGCCTCCTCGCTGAGCGCGGGAAGCCGCGTTCAGCTTGACTGAGGCGGTAGAGGGAAGCGGAGGTAGAGCCGGGCTGGCCGTGCCTCAGCGGGAGATAACAACATCTGCCTGAAACGGGATACCTACTTTTGCAGCTCAATTTAGCTCTTAATAGCAGTCCTCTGAGGTGTGCTTAATTGATGGGGATAAAGGCGTAATGACTTGACAGGGAGACGCCAATGATCCTTTAATATACTTTTAAAAGAACAACAACCACCCCAAACACCCGCGGGTCCTCGCTCGGTAGGGAGTGTGTGGGAGGAGGAAGAGCGGGTCAGGCTGGGAAAGAGCGCTGGGTTGGTCCTACCTGGGGAAGCGCCTAAGTGCCCTGGCTCTCGGGAGCCAGCCAGCGCTCAGGTCAGTCCGGCCCAGTGTTTTCCAGTAGCTGCTGTGAGGGAAGGGCAGCCTAGTGAGCTAAGATTGTCAAGTGTGGCAGGTCTGATTGGCAGTGAGGAAGCTAGAGACCGGGAGATGCTGTCCATTGCTAGGCTCTGGATTGCCTCAGATCTGTCTGGCCCCGCAGACCCGGACGCCCTCCGGTCTGATGCCCGAGAAAGGGTCGAGTGTGGGTGCTCTGCGGGACCTCACAGAATTCTGTCTTTCGGATAGCCTTAGAAGGTCTCGCGCCCTGTGAGAGTGCGTGCGCGCGCAAACCTCCTCCAAATGCAGAGTTGGGACACAGCAGCCCTAAGCACGTGGCGACGTCTAGGTCTAGGGTACCCAGAGCCCTGAGACCAGGCACTCAAGAGTTTATCTGCTCTGGAGGCAGGTTCCAAAGCTGGGCCAAAGCAAACCCTGAGCAGCTTCGGCTTAGGACCTCGACTCAACTACCCTTTCTTTGGCCTAATTTCCCTTTGCGTAGTTCCAGATGGATCTTTAGGGTTAAAGGAATGTTAACTAGGCTCAGACTGAGTTAGGTTCACACTAGCACCGTAAGAAAAGGGGTGGATAATCGGGTCTCCTTTTCTGTTTGCAAGGGGACCGTCCCAGGATAAGGGCAGCAGTGACTTTAGCTGGTTTGTGCAAACCTCTTGTTGCACCCTTTGGAGAGGAATAACCTTAATGCTCCAGGGTTCACTTGCACTGCACACAGAAGGAGAAATCACTCCCCAAATTGGGTTGCTGTAAGAAATAGCAGGTGTTTAGTTTGTAGCTATTGTCTACCTTAAGCACACACAGCAGGGACCAAAGAATGTTAAGAAACTGATTTTTCCCAAATCCTCTTGTAGAGAGAGTATATATTGCGGGGCTAGGAAATCTTCAAGGTCAAGAATTTCAAGACCTGCAATTAAGAATCCTAATTCCAAGTGTGTGTTTTCTTGGCGTGGTTCCATCTTTCTGCGGTCGCTGTCTAACCTCACCTAGAGTGGTTCTGCCCCATTCACTATAGCTTAGCGTTGAGTTTGGGATTTCTGTGCAGCCGCAGGCTGGGCAGTGTGGTGAGGTGGTTCCTAGGACCTGGCAGGGTCCTCAGGCTTTTGAGTTAGAAGTAAGGTCCCAAGCCTAAATTCATGGTCTGGCTGATGACTCCCTTCTCCGGAAGGGAGATGCACCCTTCTCCTGAAGCTGGGGAGGGGTGGGTTCTGGCTGAAGACCAAAGTATCCAGGCCTCTCAAAGGCCCACTGCTCTTTGGGAGGCCCTGACCTGGCTGTGGAGCACCCTTGTCCACGGGGGGTGGGGTGGGGTGGGGTGGAGGGAGGTGGATCCTTGCGGTCTCAGTGTAGGCAAACTCAGGCTCTTTCTCCTTACAGCCAAAGGTCCTCTCCTGTGTAACCTCAACCCACAAAAGGCAGGCCCTTGGGCTGAATTATTCCATCTGAGGACTAAGCTTTCCCTTCCCGGCCTGGGAAACTGTAGTCTCAAATTCCATTTTGCCAAGAGCTACTTCTGCAAGCGAAGTCCACATCCTGCCTCTGTCGCAGGGTCATCACCAGGCACTGGGTGCGAGTGCGGGCCCAAGCACAGCCAGAATCTCCTGCCAGATATCCTCGTGCTAGGCATTAACAGACCAGGGTCTTGGTGGCACTGAAGGTCACGGACGGGTTAGCCCTTGCAGTGACAAAGTCCGCAGCTTGCTCCGGGGTATTCTGGAAGGAACCTTGGCCTGGCCGAGGGTGTATGTGTGTGTGTGTGTGTGTGTGTGTGTGTGTGTGTGTGTGTGTGTGTTGAGGGGGTGGGTGGCGCACGCTCCCTAAACCCGGTGTGGGTCTTTGGGCTCGCTGAGACTCCGCGGGTCATTCTTGCTAAGTGCCTAGGAATGGGTCCCAAGGAAGTGTAAACTGCCCAGTCGAGCTCCGTCATATTTAAAGATCCGCTGTCGGTTGAAACTGCTTTTGCGAGTCATTGCCTGTGCGTTGGCCAGAGCTTGGGAGCCATGCAGCTCCTGAGGGCTGCCTGAAGATGCAACATGCCTGTCTATGGTGTTGGAAGGGAGGAAAAACCGGTAAGAGGGCACGGTTGTAGAACCTCAAAGCAGAATTTTTATTTTAAGGAAGATCCTGGGTTTAAGAAGCAGAAGAACTAGTGGAAGTTAATGATGGCCTTCTATTTTTAATATTGATTCCCTCCCATCCTGCCTTGTGTGTGGTAGTGCGCATGCCTGGATTGTGTGGAGGTCAGAGAACAACTTTCTGGATTCAGTTCTCCCACAAGGTTCGAACTCAGGTAGACAGGCGTGGTGGCAAATATCTTTTTGTCTTGTGGGCTCCTCCTATACATTAAAGCATCCATCTGAAAATTAGGGTCGACACAGACAAACTTTCGGCGTCGTTCATAACATACCAAATCTTAAGAGTGTTTCCAGAGGTTGCATTATGATCTCTGTTTAGGAAGATAATTTTTACTGCACACCAATACATTGAATAGCATCCTCCTCCAGACAGGGATGGGAACGAGGAACAGAAACACCATCACCTTCCAACCAAAGTGTTGGAAGACCTGACTGCAGAACTGCTTTTCCAGATGTTGTACTAGTGGCGCTACAAGTGTGAGCAGGTAATAGGGAGAGAGTGACAGTGTTAACAAAAACCCATCTAATTAACAGTGACTTCATCTGATTGGAAGGATGAAGAAGCCCTTTAAAATCAATCCAGATTTACAGGCCTCAGCACAGCCAATTCATGAATATGGAGCCCAACTGGGGTCTGCTTTCTTTCAAAGATGTCATCTCAGAGGGAATAGCGTAGGTGAAGTCATTTGGTTACACTGTAGAAACTTTTATAGTGTCTTCCTTGGGAATTTAATTCAATGCTTCTTCATTTTATTAGGAACAGACTGACTCCATCAACTGGATTCTCCCTGTTTAGAGGCAAGACTTCTTGAAGCAATTAGGTTTACAATTAGCATAGCTTTAGTGACCCCAGCCACAGCACCACCACCACCACTCCCTTACATTAGCCATTTCTTCAACGTCAGGGAAAACCTGGGGCACAATGTGTTTCCCAGGCACCAGGTTGGGGAACTAATCACACAAACGGGGGCTCTATCGTCCAGTACCCAGGAGCCCAGGTGTTTGCTTCAGAACCTGGTGGGGTTTGGCCCAGTCTCTGATCCTGACTTCATTTTAAAAACCTTTTCTTTGATTCTATTTTGTCAGAACTGCCTTTAAAAAATGAATTTCTCCCATTGTGTTCAGCCCTTCTGTGTGCTTAGTAGTAATGTAGAAATGTTAGGATCCAGGGAGGGAAGGACACTTAACTACTTAAAATTCTGTTAGGTGACAATGTTCAGATGTGTGAGGTGTGTGTGTGAGGTATGTGTGTGAGGTGTGTGTGTGTGAGGTGTGTGTGTGAGGTGTGTGTGTGAGGTGTGTGTGTGTGAGGTGTGTGTGTGTGAGGTGTGTGTGTGTGAGGTGTGTGTGTGAGGTGTGTGTGTGTTTC
The DNA here is from genome assembly GCF_900095145.1 of Mus pahari. Classification (NCBI taxonomy): domain Eukaryota; kingdom Metazoa; phylum Chordata; class Mammalia; order Rodentia; family Muridae; genus Mus; species Mus pahari. The sequence goes on from NC_034600.1 coordinate 9,915,601, forward strand.
TTAAAGCTGATAAGGATCCAGAATTCAGGAGAGTGATTGAGGAGGAGTTAGTCTGGGCCCATAGTGAGTTCGAGGCCAGGCTGGACAGCTCTGTTAGGAAAATAAAACCCAGTATGAGGAGAGGCTAGAAGGTTAGTGTGGGCCAATCTTTTCCCCTCTGTTTTAAAGGGACCTCTGCCAAATCACATGCCACAACACATAGCCTTCACTTCAGCATCTTTAGGAAAATTAACTATCTGGAGTTCAAAGCAGTTGGAAAAGAACCATTTTGGCTTTTCAACTGCAATGAATAGTGAGTAGTTATACATAGGTGAACACTGCTCCCTCTCCCTCTCTCCCATCCCTTAACACACATATCTCTGTAAGATTTCACTAGATTAAATTGTTGACAGTTCATCAGTATCAGCAACAATGTAATTCCCCTAACCTTATTAAATCAATAACTACCAGATTCATGCATTGAATTAAAAATGCATCAGCATGGCCAGGAATTGTGATCATATGGTTACAGACCTTGGGATTTAAGATGCCACTCAGAAACACAATGGGAGTTAGCATTTATTTAATCTGACAAAGTAAGTATTCTACAGTTTCAGCATCCCGGAGTCTGAGGGATTTTTAAATTTATTTTTGTTTTTATTTGCTTAGTTATTTAATATCTCACTAACTCTTCATGTGTAACCTCAGTAATTATGACTGACTGTCTGGAACAACAGTACTGTGCTGTGATATCATTACTTTTCCTTAGGACACATTAGCTAAGTAATTCTCTTGTACATAGATTTATACATAAAACATATAAACTTAGATCATATGTTTTTGTTTGTTTTGAGGTGCTACATATCAAATTTAAGGTTTCATGCATACTAATCTATCAGTCTGAGAAAAGTATATCTCCAGTGCATGCTTTTTGTATAACTGAACGTGAATGTATCAGTATACACTGCCTATAACAAGTTTGTTTTACAAAGAAGCCACATATATCTCTCAGCATTGTTGATGATTATAAACAAAATAATTATATATCACTTTAAAATGCTATTTATTTATACAATCTGGTTTGCTTGGTGAAACCCACACTATAAGAAAAAGAAGTGATTAAAAATTTCAACTCTTTAAACTTTATACAGCGCTTAAAAATTTACAAATGTCCTTAACATTGATGCATAAAGAAACACCTCGTATGGGGTTTACTAGGAAATATAAGTTGTAGATTTGTATGTAGATTTATAGTTAAACTCAACTGAGAATAGGACACTTCTAACATATGGAAGTTAGATGGAAAAGGCAAGATTACATGTCAGATATTCAACCGTATTAATTAACAATGAAAATTATTAAAGCATGTACCCTCCTTAGTGTAGGCTAGAATATTTGGTACCAAATTCTAAAGATATAGTCATGACTCAGGTTCATCACACTGTGGAAGAAAAATATTTATTTGACAAAACAGGAAATCAACTGAAATCTATCCTCTTTAAATAAACTGATTCTCAGTGTTTTCCCAGTGTTGGTGAAGTTGTTGTCGGTGCTGTCCCCCAGGGCTCTTCCTGCTGCTCTCTGATTTGGTATAGAGAGCAGCTCTGAATGATGGATTACTGTGTCATTGCGGCCAGCCAAGGATTAATTTGTTTCATTGATTTCTCTTTAGGCAGATTGCCAGAATTTGCTGCTTCCCACCTTTCCTCAAGACTTGTAAAAGTAATGGACAGTAACAGTATAAGACAAATCAGCCCCTTCCTGTGAGACAGACCAAGGGAACCAAGAGGCCTAAGAAAGCTGTGGCAAATATTTTTATTGGCATAGAGAGAAGAGCAGTTAATAAGCTACTTAATTGGCTTTAGAAACACTTTTAATTGATAAATTTCTGGAATTGATGGCATATAACAGAACATGCATATTGTAAGTAAACACTTATGTTTATGCTATAAATATTTTACAATTTGTAATTCACCTGTTTAGCTAAGGGAAGAATGTATATTACCTATGTGATTTGCAAATGCTTTTCTTTCTCTGCCAGATTTAGAAATTAAAAAAGCATATTATGTAATTTTAAGTCAATTTTCCTCATAGGACTCTTTTGGGGTAGAATTATTTGATCCAAAAATATTTTGGAAACTCTGGACATTGACAGCTGTATTAAAACACAGAAATACAATATTTAAAGAGAAAAAAACCCATAACATCTTCTGATTCAAAAGGTAGTGTCTCCTCCTAAGAGAGAATTTGTAAAAATTAAAGTGACATTTTTGTGTGTTTTTCCAATCTATTTTCCTCCAAGAATTTAAATATGATTAAATAATTATTAAAGTGATTTATACTGACTTGATGATGTTTTAACACATGCACCGTAATTAATCATTGCGCTACTTTTGAAGAAATGATATTTCTAATTTTTTATTACTACAAAGTTGAGGATTTAAAACAAATCTTTATTCACATATGGCTATTTCTACACAATATATTATTTGAGAAAAGTAACAACTCACACTGGAGGCTCAGACTGCTTCGTAGACCTTTGGCACTGATTGTAATGCAATTTTTCAGAAACGTTCTAGCCATCATACCAACACCCTGAAAAGAGGGTCTCTGCAGCATTTTAGTTTATGAGCCAGGATGGCAGGACAACTTGCTTTTCCTTGTGTTCTGAAACCAGTGGTAGATAGCATTTTGCATACACTTAGTATCTCAGAAGTATTTTTCCAATTGCAGATATGAAATAGGGAGACTGGTTATACAAATCTACTTATTTCTTTTCTGTAGTGCTGAAAATTATATTGATTTAATGATCTCAATTTATACTTTTTATGCAATTAGTTGTGTAGTAAAAAAGTAATATTGTCATGAGCTTTCCCCCTGCTACTGTAATGGGGTGGTAGCCCATGCTGCATCAGCAAGTCTACACTTTTCCTGTGTGCTGCTGAGAGGAAAATGGAACATCTGCTTCCATTCCACATCTGCATCATGAGACATTATGGTAGTATGTAGTCAATATACTCTGCTAAATGATCTACACTTTCTTGTTGGAAAATTTTAGCTGTATCAGAGCACTTGGGTTTTACAGGTAGGTTCCAGGTAGAAGCTACAAGGACCCGTGCTTTCTTCAAGGTAAATTATTGCAGTTGTGACTTGCCTTAATAAAAACAACTGACAAGACTCTCCGATGTTACTCTCACATGTTTCTCAGGTATGTGTTTAGAGTGCAAATTACCGGGCAACATCTGTCTCACTATTCTTAAATTGGTTTATCAAGCTACCAATATAGCTTATTTGGTCTTTTTTTGCCTTTTGTGAATATCTCGTTTTTACTGTAATAGAAGAGCAGAATTAGTACGGCATGTTTCACTCAGGGAACATGATAACTACACTGAAGATGTATTGCTAATGGCAGAACCCACATTCTAGCACATGCTAAGCACATGCTTACTGAACTGCATCTCTACCCTCAATATTTACCTTTCAAGTTCAGCAGGAGAATGTTTGAAACCACACAGAACTATTTCCATTGGTCTTTAAAATTCCAGAGAAATGTTTTCATTTATTTTAGGTTTCGGTTACAGATGCTTTGGTGGTTACATAAAAGATGATTAAAAAGTATTTCAAATAGAATGATTGAATGTATATGTATGATTATAGGTATATATGTTAATTTACTCTAAACTTGCTTGAGAAATAAGATATTACCAATAAAATTGAAGCCCTCTGGATATGTTCTCATATGCCTTCTATTGTCATAGCTTTGTCTTAGGTTTGGTGATTATTATCTATTTGCCTTAAAAATATAGTCTAAAATGTGACATCAGTGATTTGTACTTAAATAATTAAATTAAAAATGTTGGATCTGTGACTTCTGTTAGAGTGTCTAATCACCTCTGACTAGGCATTTCTCTGCTTTACCATTTTTCTCCATGAAGTTGTTTTCCGATGTTATTGTAGCCATATGTAAAAAAAGAAATAATCATATGTCCTCCATATTAAGCAAAGTAAAAAATAAAGTAAAGATAGAACTTAGCGAAGTTAGCTAGCTTGAATAAGAACATATATACAGCAAGTCAAAGCAAGATCCAAGCTTGGGAACCCATTTCCTACTCTGTGGTATAATGGTTGCATGCTCTAGAGATGGTTCTTAAGGAGAAGGAGGGGTATAGAAAGAGAGGCTATGGTGGCGGCCAGAGAAGAAAGGTTTATTTCTCAAATACTTAATACTTCTGTAGGGAAAAAATAGTGAGGTTACATCAGCCTAAAAGCTTCGTAGAGAAGACTGTGTGTCCCCCAGAGCCTTTGAATCCCTCTTCTATTTTTCAGAAAACATTGCTGGAAAGAATGATAGTTTAGATACTAAGATAGTTTCTGCTACTCTCTTCACTTCCAATTAATCTTCTGACTTCTTTAATGTAATTGGACCAGGAAAACAGGGACAGCTGCACCTATCTTTTCACATCAGTATCTAGTCTTTGATACATTCTTCCACTCAGGGCTCTAATTAATTTTTTTTTTTTAGTTTTTTATTTTATTTTTATTTTATATTTTATTAGATATTTTCTTTATTTACATTTCAAATGCTATCCCGAAAGTTCCCTATACCCTCCCCCTGCCCCTGCTCCGCTACCCACCCACTCC
>NC_034600.1:9922190-9923664 GCF_900095145.1 Mus pahari
TTTTTTGGAGACAGGGTTTCTCTGTATAGCTCTGGCTGTCCTGGAACTCACTCTGTAGACCAGGCTAGCCTCGAACTCAGAAATCTGCCTGCCACTGCCTCCCGAGTGCTGGGATTAAAGGCGTGCGCCACCACTCCCGGCGAATTCATTATTTTTAATAGCTGAGTAGTACTCCATTGTGTAAATGTACCACATTTTCTGTATCCATTTCTCTATTGAGGAACATCTGGGTTATTTCCTGCTTCTGGCTATTATAAATAAGGCTGCTAGGAACATAGTGGAGCATGTGTCCTTATTACATGTTGGAGTTTCGTCTGGTTATATGCCCAGGAGTGATATAGCTGGATCCTAAGGTAGTAATATGTCCAGTTTTCTGAGGAACTGCCAAACGCATTTCCAAAATGGTTGTACCAGCTAACAATCCCACCAGAAATGGAGGAGTGGTCCTCATTCTCCACATCCTTGCCAACATCTTTTGTCTCCTGAGTTTTTTGTTTGTTTTTTTTTGTTTTGTTTTTTTGTTTTTCTGAGACAGGGTTTCTCTGTGTAGCCCTGGCTTTCCTGGAACTCACTGTGTAGACTAGGCTGGCCTTGAAATCAGAAATCTTCCTGCCTCTGCCTCCCAAGTGTTGGGATTAAAGGGATCTTGGCCATTCTGACTGGTGTGAGGTGGAATCTCAAGGTTGTTTTGATTGCATTTCCCTGAAGACTAAGGGTTTTGAATATATTTTAAGGTGCTTTTCAGCCATTCGGTATTCCTCAGTTGAGAATTCACTGTTTAGCTCTGTACCCCATTTTAATAGGGTTATTTGGTTCTCTGGAGTGAAACATCTTGAGTTATTTGTATATATTGGATACTAGCCCTCTATTGGATGTAGGATTGGTAAAGATCTTTTCCCAATCTGTTTTTGTCCCATTGACAGTGTCCTTTGCCTTACAGAAACTTTGCAATTTTATGAGGTCCCATTTGTCTATTCTTGATCTTAGAGCATAAGCCATTGGTGTTCTGATCAGGAAAATTTTCCTTGTACCAATGTGTTAGAGGTTTTCCCCCACTTTCACTTTGATTAGATTCAGTGTATCTGGCTCTATGTGGAGGTCCTTGATCCACTTGCACTTGAGCTTTGTACAGGGAGATAACAATGGGTCAATTGGCATTCTTCTACTTGTTGACTGCCAGATGAACCAGCACCATTTGTTGAAAATGCTTTCTTTTTTCCACTGGATGGTATGAGCTCCTTTGTCAAAGTTCAAGTGACCATAGCTGTGTGGGTTCATTTCTGGGTCTCAATTCTATTCCATTGATCTACCTGTCTGTCACTGTACCAGTGCCATGCAGCTTTTTTGTTTTGTTTTGTTTTGTTTGTTTGTTTGTTTTTTTGTTTTTCGAGACAGGGTTTCTCTGTATAGCTCTGGCTGTCCTGGAACTCACTCTGTAGACCAGGCTGGCCTCGAACTCAGAAATCCGCCTGCC
>NC_034600.1:9924445-9926685 GCF_900095145.1 Mus pahari
TCAAATGCTTTCTCAGCATCTAATGCAATGATCATATGATTTTTTTCTTTGAGTTGTTTATATAGTGGATTATGTTGATTATGTTCTGTATATTGAACCATCCCTGCATCCCTGGGATGAAGCCTACTTGGTCATGATGGATGATCATTTTGATTTGTTCTTGGATTCAGTTTGCAGAGAATTCTATTGAGTATTTTTGCCTCGATATTCATAAGGGAAATTGGTCTGAAGTTTTTCAGGGCAGTGGGCACCCGGGGGATAAAGGGAGCGGGGGAAAACTGGCATTCTGCCTGAGTTCTGGTGCTCTGGGCAGGTGGACGGGTAAGGACTGCTGCAAGCTTTCCAGGTGGCCCTGGGTGGGTGTCTGGTTGTGTGAAGCCACTGGACCCCAGCTTGGCGGATGGTAGACAAAGGACAGTCCTAGGTACCAGGTTCTCAGCCTTGGGTATCCCAGGCACTGCTGGACACTGCGGAAGAGCTGAGAACAGAATGGGGTTCCCAGGGGCAGCTTGGCGAGCCCCAGGGCTGAAGGGATGAGAGGGCAGGAGGAGAGGGGGGCACTGTGGGGTTCCCATGCGGGTGAGAGAGTCCTTTGTCCAGTCTGTGGCTGGAGTGCAGGAAGGCCTTCCTGCAGGAGGTTAGAAGCAGCTCATTAGAGGAAAGTCTATCCCATTGTTCAAGCATGGCAGGCCTTGATAAACAAAGACAGTTTATGGAGCTTTATTGTAGAAAGGAAGGGAGAAATAGAGAAGGAAGAAGGAGAGAGGGGCCGGCCATGGCATGTGGAGAGAGGGGGGAAGGGAGAGAGAAAGAAGCAGGGCTAGAGAGTAAGAAAGATGAGAGCTTAAAGAGAGCGAGGAGGGGCCAAACAGCCCCTTTTATAGTGGGCTGGGCTATCAGGTAACTGTGGGGAGGAGCACACCTGGCTATAGTCAGCTAACTGTGGGGGTGGAGTCTAGCCAGAATGTCAGAAGCTTGGGACAGTGTCTGTGTGACTTATAGTCACATAATTATGGAGTTGGGGGCTTTGTGGTATCAGGCATCTGACTCTGAGAATGTGGCTCGCTTTTCTGTCCCTTGTAGAGTTTTCTACTGGGTTGCCGGAGCAAGCCTCATTCAACCAAAATAGGCTGCCTATCAAGGGCCCACAAAGTTCTCTTCCTTTGTTGGGTCTTTGTGTGGTGTAGGTATCAGAGTAATTGTGGCTTCATATAACGAATTGGGTAGAGTACTTTCTGTTTCTATTTTGTGGAATAGTTTCAGGAGAATAGGTATTAGGTCTTTTTTGAAGGCCTGATAGAACTCGGTACAAAACCCATCTGGTCTGGGCTGTTTTTGGTTGAGTGACATCTAATGACTTCTGCTATTTCTTTAGGGGTTTCTTGATCCTGATTTAACTTTGGTACCTGATTATATCTAGAAAATTGTCCTTTTCATCCAGATTTTCCAGTTTTGTTGACTAGAGACTTTTGTAGTGGATCTCATGATTTTTTTTGGATTTCCTTGGTTTGTGCTGTTGTGTATCCCATTTCATTTTTGATTTTTGTTAATTAGGATATTGTCTTCATGCCCTCTAGTTATTCTGGCTAAGGATTTATTTATTTTGTTGATTTTCTCAAAGAACCAACTCTTGGTTTGGTTGATCCTTTGTACAATTCTTTTTGTTTCTACTTGGTTGATTTCAGTCCTCAGATTATTTCCTGCTTTTTATTCCTCTTGGGTGTATTTGCTGCTTTTTGTTCTAGAGTTTTCAGATGTGCTGTCAAGCTGCTAGTGTATGCTCTCTCCATTTTCTTTTTGGAGTCACTCAGAGCTATGAGTTTTTCTGTTAAGATTGCTTTCATTGTGTCCCATAAGTTTGGGTATGTTGTAGCTTCATTTTCTTTAAACTCTAAAAAGTCTTTGATTTCTTTCTTTATTTTTTCCTTCACCAAGTTATCATTGAGTAGAGTGTTGTTCAGCTTCCATGTATATGGGGGCTTCTGTTGTTTATAAAAGAATAGCCTTAATCCATGGTGATATGATAGGGTATATGGGATTATTTCAGTATTCTTGCATATTTTAGGCCTGTTTTGTGACCAATTATTTGGTCAATTTTTGAGACAGTACCATGAGGTACTAAGAAGATGGTATATTCTTATATTCTTTTCTTCTTCTTCTTCTTCTTCTTCTTCTTCTTCTTCTTCTTCTTCTTCTTCTTCTTCTTCTTCTTCTTCTTCTTCTTCTTCTTCTTCTTCTTC
>NC_034600.1:9926860-9941630 GCF_900095145.1 Mus pahari
TCCTCCTCCTCCTCCTCCTCCTCCTTTTTTTTTTTTTTTAGGATAAAATGTTCTATAGATATCTATTAAATCCATTTGCTTCATAGCTTTTGTTAGTTTCACTGTGTCTCTGTTTAGTTTGTGTTTCCATGATCTGTCCATTGCTGAGAGAGGGGTGTTGAAGTCTCCCACTAATATTGTGTGCAGTACAATGTGTTCTTTGAGCTCTAGCAAAGTTTCTTTAATGAATGTAAATGTTCTTGCATTAGGAGCATAGATGTTCAGAATAGAAAGTTCTTCTTGTTAGATTTTTCCTTTGATGAGTATGAAGTGTCCTTCCTTATCCTTTTTTGATAACTTTAGGTTGAAAGTTGATTTTATTCAATATTAGAATGTCTACTCCAGCTTGTTTCTTGGGACCATGTGCTTGGAGAATTGTTTTCCAGCCTTTTACTCTAAGGTAGTGTCTGTCTTTGTCACTGAGGTGGGTTTCCTGTATTCAGCAAAATGATGGGTCCTGTTTAAGTATCCAGTCTGTTAGTCTAGTACTTTTTATTGGGGAATTGAGTCCATTGATATTAAGAGTTATTAAGGAAAAAAGATTGTTGCTTTCTATTATTTTTGTTATTAGACATGGAATTATGTTTTTTGTGGCTAGCTTCTTTTTGGTTTGTTAAAAGAAGATTACTTTCTTGCTTTTTCTAAGGTGTAGTTTCCCTCCTTATATTGGAGTTTTCGTTTACTTTCCTTTGAATGTCTGGATTTGTGGAAAGGTATTTTGTAAATTCAGTTTTGTCACGGAATATCTTGGTTTCTCCATCTATTGTTATTGAGAGTTTTGTTGGGTATAGTAGCCTGGACTGGCATTTTTGTTCTCTTAGGGTCTGTTTGACATCTTCTCAGAATCTTCTGGCTTTCATCATCTCTGGTGAGAAGTCTGGTGTAATTCTAATAGGTCTGCCTCTATATATTACTTGACCGTTTCCTCCTTAGTGCTTTTAATATTCTTTCTTTGTTTTGTGCATTTGGTGTTTTGATTATTATGTGACAGGAGGAATTTCTTTTCTGATCCAATTTGGTGTTCTGTAGGCTTCTTTCATGTTCATGAGCATCTTTTTCTTTGGGTTAGGGAAGTTTTCATCTATACTTTTTTGAGGATATTTATTGGCCCTTTAAGTTGGGAATCTTCACTCTCTTCTCTAATTATTATCCTTAGATTTGGTCTTCTCATTGTGTCCTGGATTTCCTGGATGTTTTGAGTTAAAATCTTTTTGCATTTTGCATTTTCTTTGATTGTTGTATTAGTGATATCTATGGTATATTATGTGTCTGAGATTCTCTTTTCTATCTCTTGTATTCTGTTGGTTATGTTTGCATTTATGACTCCTGATCTTTTTCCTAGGTTTTCCATCTCCAGAGTTGTCTCCCTTTGTCATTTCTTTATTGTTTCTACTTCCATTTTTAGATCCTGGATATTTTTATTCAATTCCTTCACCTGTTTGGTTGTGTTTTCTTGTAATTCTTTAAGCTGGGCTTGCAGGGTCATGGGGCAAGGTTGTCTTGGTGGTGGCTCAAGCCTTCCAGCAGGCAAAGAATAGGCTCTACTCATAAGCTCCTTTATCAGCTAACTGTGCACCCATACTTGTTGCACCCATTGGGCCTTTAGTAATGCTTAACTCTGCCACAGGCCCACTCCATTCCACCACCTTTTTTTTTCTTTCTTTTTTTAAATTCTAAGTTTTTCCCTTTTGTGTCCTATATCTTAACCTTCAGGGAGTAAAAGAATTTTTCCAAAAACATATATTATCTTTTTCATCCTGCTAAAAGTCATGCATACTTGATGATATAAACAACAGATATTATTTTTGTTCTCAGTACTGAAGGCTATCAAGCACAGTCAGGGTGTCAGCAGGTTGGGGCATTCACAGGCTGTGAGGGAGACTCTGTTCATGTCTGTGTTCCTTCCTGGAGGCTGTTTGGCAATCCTTGGTGTGCTACTTTGGTCTCTGCCTTCATCTTCATGTGCTTTCTCTTCACGCAAACGTTTGTTTCTATGTCCATGTTTCATTATTTATAAGCATGTAAATGATATTGGACCAGAATTCACTCTAATGACTTCATTTGATTTTGATTATCTGTAAAAACTCTATTTTCAGATAAGGTCACATTCACAGGAACTAGTGGTTAGGACATCATCTGAGAGGACAAAAAGTATTCCATTAACAATAGTTAATGTTTCTGAGGTAGTATATTAGAAAGTTCTTTAGTTGTGGTTTTATATATAAGTTTGAAGTTTATGAAAATATTGGGCCAATAATGAGCGTATGCCAATAGATGAGTCATATATAAATATTTGTTTTTGAGGCAGGGCTTGTTTTTGTATACAAAAAATGTATACATAAATAGTTTAAAGGAAGAATTTCCTTCTGGACAGACAATTCCCCCAAGAGCCACAGACTACCCAAAGCCCTAGTACCACGTATGAGGATTCATTTATGAGTTCTTGGCTGTTGCTGTCCAAGAGGCTTCCAAAACGTTTGGGTTATTTCTGTTGTCCCTGGTTACCCCCAAAGGCAGAAAGTAAATCCCCATTGCTGAAGACATCAAGCATTTCAGACACAGGACCAGAGGATTCACACTGTATGCAACCTGAAAGTCTATTTCCCCAGGACTATCTTGCATAGTATCAGAAAGTGCCACACATGCTTCCAAAGGAGGAAAGAACTGCCAGTCCTGCCCAGTCCCAGCTGTGCATCTTGTGCATTATAACAATGACCAGAATGGCATGCATTACCTTAAGGGTACAGTAGCGATACATATACCTTGTTGGTAAGCAACAGCTCTCTAATTGAACTTAAGACCCACTCAATAAGAGGGAAACCTAAACAGTTACCCCAAGCTAGTGAAATTATGGGTCTTAGAGAAGAACCTACAATTGCCACTAAATTAGCATTATCCCTAAGTGCATTATAAATATTTGTCCTTTTACCCACAGATAAGTGTAAGTCTCACCCCTCATCAAGGAAACTTCTCTTTTTCCTTGACAGATGGAGATGATTACAGAAAACCAGAAGTAATAAAAATACAGAGTTGTGGCATTTAACTGCAATTGATACATCTACAATATAACTCCTGCATTTAGCATTTGTACTGTATCTCTCACCAGAAAAGCATGACACATAGCTCTAGTAATCAGAGATAGACATTATTACTATTTCTAAATCATCATATAATACTTGTTAAGTTTTTGACATATTTTTCATTGAAGATTATGCCACACACAGTTCTTTAAAATAAGGTAGATTTCATAGTATTCTAAATATGTAAAATATGTATCTGAATATGAGACCCATTGTGTAATTAGCTTGATGGTCATTGGTGATGAGTTGGGTCACTCTATTTCCAAGCATCAGTAGGCTAAATCAGCCTTGTCTTGTGTGATTGAGCTCTTTGTCATCAGTCTTGCCCCTCCTACTTTCTGGCTCTTGCCAAGACATTTTTAATACTCACATTATTCTACTGGCTTAACTTCTTTATGAGGAAAGCATTTTAGCTTTTTGGTCTGTTGGGCATTTCCACAATCCTTCTCATGTCTTTCTTATCCCATCTTCTACTTTCCCAAAGCTACCTGATGTTTTCAGATAACTGGGCAACAACTGTGTAGTCTTTTACACTGCCATACTTTCACTCCTTCCTCCACTAAGAAGGCTTCGTGTCTTACTTATTCCTCTTTCCAGCAAGTTTGTCCTTCCTTCCTTCCTTCCTTCCTTCCTTCCTTCCTTCCTTCCTTCCTTCCTTCCTTCCTTCCTTCCTTCCTTCCTTCCTTCCTTCCTTCCTTCCTTCCTTCCTTCCTTCCTTCCTTCCTTCCTTCCAACTTTGGGTTGGTTCTTTGTGAATTTCACACTATACATCCCAATTCCACTCATCTCCCCCTCCCTGTACCTGCCTTCCACCTTATACTCTTTTGCCTAGATGTCTTTGATTGCAAATGTTCATTGTAATGACTCCTTGGTTTTGTACAAGGCCTCTGACTTCTGCCATCAACACTGGATCCTCACTTGGACTCCTCTCGCATACCCTGTTGTTGCCCATGGAGATTCTGTAGTTTAGGATTTGTAGGACCACCCTGTACACAGCTCCAGAAGTTCACTGATATGGTAGATGTTGGGGTGGGCCTAGATCTGGGCTTGAGAGGTATCTAGGCTTGTCAGCCTGCTAGCTGTCATGAACCCATCTCACGGAGATAAGCTTTTCTGTGCTATCCTGGCTGGCCCATCCAATGTTGTTGTCTGCAAGGGGCAGTGCCAGCTCTCCATCTCTCATGCCCTCAGGGCTAGCTAATCTACACCCACACTGTCAGGGCTAACTCTATTGTGCTGCTCAGGTGAGGTGCTGGGCCTGCTCTCCCAAGTGCTACAGCAGACTCAGCTCACCTTCAATCCTGGCAACAAGGGACAACTCTATCCTGCTGCCCAGGTGAGGTGCAGGGCTTGTTTTCCTGCTTTCATGACCCCAGGGCTAGCTCTCCTGCTTGCTGTAGGTGGCGAGGGGTGAGGGTTGCAGAGGACGTCTCTCCCTCACGCATGCCACTACATGACAGACAAGTTGTGGGGCCTGTTTTCTACAGTAGCTGAGGGGCAGGGACAGCTCTCCTGCTCTGATGACTTTGGGGCCAGCTCTTCTGCCTGTTGGAGGTAGCAAGGAGCACGAGGGGAGGATAACTCCCTTGTCCATGTCACTGCATATCAGACAACTGGTGAAACCAGCTTTTTTGCTCTCCTCATACCAGGGTCAGCTCTACTGTACTACCCAGGTAAGGTACAGGGCCTGTTCTCTTGAGTGTCAGCAAGGACTTTCTTAATATTTATCTCAAATAATATTGTTCCCCTGAAGCATTTATCATAAACCAGACTTCTTTCTTTTAGTGTCTGTAGTATTATATATATAAAACATATTTTAGAACTGATTACAGGATAATACAGAGACCAGTTTTTATATTTTTAACTTCTACTAGACTTTTCCTTTTACCATACAAAAAATAATGTTTAATTTATTATTCAAAAAATTCATACATACATGGATATAATATATGTTGATAATATAGACTTTTGTTTAGAGCTTAGCCATATATTGTAGAAATTGGAAGTCAAAATGAAAAACCATCTTCAGAGTTTGTATCCTTATAGAGAACTCCCAGTTCCAGTCATTTGAAGGATGATAGAGGGACATTATGAAGACTTTGTTGATAAAGAGAGTATACCAAAATACTTTTAAACATGCAATTATGACTGACCATGTTTTTGCAGTGCTTTTAAGCTAACAGAGCTTATTTGTTTGCAGGTGACCTTGGAATGGTGTAGCCGAGTGCTGCAGATTGTTTCAATCGTTCTGCCGAATACTCCTCATTTGTGCCTGAGAGGAACTCAAGACTTTATGTATGGCCATTGCTGGGATCCAGTGTGATGCTCTACTTTTCCACTGAACTCTACTGTGTGCTCCTGGACCCGTGTGCTCCTGAAACTGTGTGCTCCTGGACCCGTGAGGTTGAGTTGCATTTGTTACTGCTTCTGAAGGGTTTCTAGCAGTTTCACTTGAATATATTATTATTTTATATAATACAGAGGCATAATATTAATTCTACTCATAATGTTTTTTAGTAATGTCTACTCCTCTCCCCAACCCTCATGAAAAAATTCTTTTTTTTTTATTAGCTATTTTCTTTATTTACATTTCAAATGTTATCCCCTTTCTTGGTTGCCCCTCCAAAAAACCCCTATTCCCTTCCTCCTCCCCCTGCTCACCAACCCACCCATTCCCACTTCCTGGCACTGGCATTCCCCTATACTGGGGCACAGAACCTTCACAGGATTAAGGGCCTCCCTTCCCATTGATGATCAACAAGGCCATCCTCAGCTACATATGCATCTGGAGCCATAAGTCCTACCATATGTGCTCTTTGGTTGGTGGTTTAGTCCCAGGGAGCTCTGGGGTTTCTGGTTAGTTCATATTGTTGTTCCTCCTACGGGGCTGCAAACCCCTTCAGCTCGTTCCGTTGGGGACCCTGTGCTCAGCCCAATGGTTGGTTGTGAGCATCCACCTTTGTATTTGTCAGGCACTTGCAAACCCTCTCAGGAGACAACTATAACAGGCTTCTGTCAGCAAGCTCTTGTTGGCATTCAAAATAAAGCCTGGGTTTGGTGATTGTATATGGGATGGATCCCCAGGTGGGGCAGTCTCTAGATGGTCATACCTTCAGTCGCTGCTCCACACTTTGTTTCTGTAACTCCTTCCATGGGTACTTTGTTCCCCCTTCTAAGAAGGACCGAAGTATCCACACTTTGGTCTTCCTTCTTGTTGAGTTTCATGTGGAAACCAGAAAAATTCTATTTCAAGAATCGGTAGAAGGAGTTTATTACACAACTTTTCTACTAAGGAGAGTGAATACGTAGCTAAAAATTAAAGTACTTTTTCTGCATGAAAAGTGGGAATATTTTTCAGAATTCTGGGAAATGTCAAAGTAATTTTGGTTGTAGTCATATTGCATTTAATGCTATTGAGAATATTGCTAACATTAACAAAAATATTCTGTAATTTCCCCGGTTATTGCTATTGGTGACAAGGGATGTGAGTTGGCTTGCATCCATGCTTTGAGCATCACTATTAGACACATCTGATTCCACATGTCAGAAACAATCTTTCCTTTAAGACAGTTGAGAAAATTTTCAGTTGGGGGTAGCAGTTAGGGTTGATTATTCTATATTTTAATCAATGATATCTTAGAGTATAACAAACATTCCAGAGTAAACACAAGTGTAAAATTTCATGTATAAGACAATTTTAAAACATTTCTTTGATTTTTAAAAAAAGTTCATCAGAATATAGTGGTTTGGAACCAAAGACAAATTTTATTCTATAATAATCATTTTATCTTTTTTTTTTCCCCTGTGACATTGGCCACATCCACTTTGCAGATATTTAAGCTGTTGTTGAGGAAGGAGCTTTGGCAATAGAAGTAACCAAGTAGCAGGTTTATTTCCACTGTTGACACAACTGGAGACGGATCCCTACTTTATGCATGGTAGATGCTATGAAGACTACTCTGTCCGATGGTTCCCTACTGGGATATTGAAGTATGATGCTTCATTGGTTGAGTGTATGCAATCAAAATAAGAGTGAAAAAGGAAGATCTGGGAGGTGGGCAGATGCTTGCTGGGTAAACTATTTGTGACATAAACTTAAAAATCCCACAGGAAAGCCAGATGTTGTCATGTGCCTCTAACCACAATTCTGATATTAAATTGGGGCTTACTGGTCAGTGACTAGCCAAAATGGTGAGCTTCATGTGCTGAGAGAACTACCTATCTCAAAAAATAAGGTGAAAGGGCTGGAGAGGTGGCAAAGAAGTTAAGAGCACTGACTGATCTCTCAGAGGAGAACATAGGTTCAACTCCTAGCACCCACATAGCAGCCAACAACTATCTGTAACTCCAGTCACAGGGGACCTAATGCCTTCTTATATCCTCAGTGAACACTGTACATATATTGTGCATAGACATACATTCAGTCAAACAAACACTCAGATACATAAAAATGAATGAAATCTCAAAGTATTTTGAAAAGATAATGTGAAGGGTGATTGAGGCCTTATATTAATCTTTAGACTTTGCAAAATGAGTTTTACACACACACAAAACACTCACTATGGGTACACACACATATATACACTAATACACACACTTAAAAAATGTTATTGCTTACAATTTTTTTGATAACTTGTCTTAGAATTTTTATTATTGATTTCATTATAATATCTATGTTGAGTCTACAATAAATCTTTATGCTGGAACTAGACTTCAGGATTATTATAAGATACATTTAATGTATAAATTTGAGTTCATAATGGCTAGAATAATTATTTTATGGCTGTGGTAATAAAGCATCATTATCTTCTTAGATCTAATGTAAGATTCAAACTCTGACCCGCTGACTTCCAAGCCCCTTCTTAGAAGTGCTGAATTAAACTGCATGAAGCTTTTGGTTTCTTTTTCAAGTCAGGGTTATTTTGTGTAGTCCTAATTGTCCTTGAACTTCCTCTGAGGACCAGGATGGCTATGAACTCAGAGATCCACCTGCTTCTGCTGGGATTAAAGGTGTGTGTCACCAATGACCAGCATATAGTAACCTTTTATGTAAACAAAGTGGGAGAGTTTCTGTCCTGAAGCCCAGTCTAGAGAGTTAAAAAGACTGACTTTAGCATCAAAAGCTGCCTAGCCAAAACTCTTGCTTTTATAACTTTATATGGACATAACTTTATATATATATATATATATATATATATATATATATATATATATATATAGAGTGTGTATATATATATATATATATATACTTAGGTAGTGTATATACATATATATGTATATATATACACACTACCTAAATATGAGCTGAATATATATATATTTAATTTATTATATACTTTATATATAAATAATTAAGTTCGTGCTAGCTCAGTCTGCTCTTAAATTCAGAATCCTCTGCTTCAACCTGTTTTTCACAGACATTATGTATGGGCATATAAAACTACACCCTCAAAAAAAAAAAAAAAAAAAAAAAAAAAAAAAGAAGCCTTTCGGAAAAGTGTTCAGCTCTGGAGCCTAATGGTTGATGGTTGTCAAACACAAACTCTGGTGTCCCCCTGAACAAGATCTAAAAAAACAAAACAAAACAAAACACCCTACACCCTCCTTAAATCCTGTTTTAAAAAATATTTTTTTCTGAGATTATAGTGTAATTTCATAATTTCTCCCTTTCCAACATTCCTGTATAACTATCCTTTTTTTTTTCAAATTCATGGATTCTTTTTTAAATTAATTGTTGTTTTACACAGACACAGGCACAGACTCAGAATAGACATGCACACACATATGGGTGTATGAACAAACATCCATCTATCTATCTATCTATCTATCTATCTATCTATCTATCTATCTATCTATCTATCTATCTATCTATCTATCTATCTTACCTACCTACCTACCTTTTTTTTTTTCTTTTGAGACAGGGCTTCTTTATGTAGTCCTGACTGTTCTGGACTCACTCTGTAGTCTAGGCTGACTTCAAACTCACAGATCTGCCTGCCTCTGCCTCTTCCTCTGCCTCCGAAGTGCTGGAATTAAAGGAGTGTGCCAGCATTGCCTGGCTATCCACATTCTTCAGTAAATAAATACAACTGGCTCAGTCTGTATAATGTTACTTGTGTATATGTTTTCATTGCTGACTATGAAATGACCATGGTGATGGATAACCTTAGTTGTCTATAGTTCTTGCCTAGGTTTGAGGCCCCATAGTTTTACTCCCATCAATTTTAGCATATCCACTCTTGTCCTTATTCGGCTCATATTTAGTTAGTCATGTTGGTGAGATTTTGTACAAATTGGATATTTTATTTATTTACATTTCAAATATTACCCCTTTCCAGGTTTCCCCTCTGCACCCCCCATCACACTCTCCCTTACCCTGCTTCTATGAGGGTGCTCCTCCCACGCACCTACACACTCTTTTCTCACAGCGTTAGCATTCCTCTGTACTCCAGCATCAAGCCTTCACAGGACCAAGGGCCTCCCCTCCCACTGATGCCAGATAAGGCCCCTCAGCTCCTTCAGTCCCATCCCTCACTCCTCCACTGGGGTCCCTGTGCTCAGTCTGATGGTTGACTGTGAGCCCCAGCATCTGTATTAGTCAGGATCTGACAGAGCCTCTCAGGAGATGCTGTATTAGGCTCCTGTCAGCAAGCACTTCTTGGCATCAACAATAGTGTCTGGGGTTGGTGTCTGCATGTGGGATGGATCCCCAAGTGGGGTTGCCTCTGGAAGGTCTTTTCTTTCAGTCTCTGCTCTACTTTTGTCCCTGTATTTCCCCCAGAAAGGAGCAATTCTGTTTTAAAATTTTTGAGATGGGTGGGTGAGCCCATCCCTCAAGTGGGATGCCATGCCTAACCTCGGGATATGGTTTCAACAGGTTCTCACCCCCCTTTGTGGGGTATTTCAGCTAATGCCATCCCCATGGGGTTCTTGGAAGCTCTTGCTTTCCTGGCATTTGGGAGTTTCTGGTTGCTACCCCCAGTCTGCCATCACCCATTGCTATACAATTTCCTGACCCTCTGTATATCTCCTTTATTGCCTCCCAAACCTGATTCTTCCCTTCTTTTACCATTCCCTTTCTTCTCTTCCTAGAAAGTCCTTCCCACTCTCTACTTCTCTTGATTATTTTGTTACCCATTCTAACTAGAACTGAAGCATCCACTCTTTGGTTTTCCTTCCTCTTGAGCTTCATGTGGTCTAAGAATTGTATAGTGTATAAATGTACCACATTTCATGTGTTTTGCAAATTGTATCTTGGGTATTTTAAGATGCAGGGCTAATATACACTTATCAGTGAGTGTATATCATGTGAGTTCTTTTGTGATTGTGTTACCTCACTCAGGATGATATCCTCCAGATCCATCCACTGGCCTGCGAATTTCATGAAGTCATTGTTTCTTATAGCTGAGTAGTATTTCATTGTATAAATATACCACATTTTCTGTATCCATCTTCTATTGAGGGACATCTGGGTTGTTTCCAGCTTCTGGCTATTATAAATAAGGCTGCTATGAACATAGTGGAGTATATGTCCTTATTACATGTTGAAGAATCTTCTGGGTATATGCCCAGGAGTGGTACAGCTGGGTCCTCAGGTCATACTATGTCCAATTTTCTAAGGAACTGCCAAACTGATTTCCAGAGTGGTTGTACCAGCTTGCAATTCCACCAGAAATGGAGGAGTGTTCTTTCTCCATATCCTTGCTAATATCTGCTGTCACCTGAGTTTTTGATCTTAGCCATTCTGACTGGTGTGAGGTGTAATCTCAGGTTTGTTTTGATTTTCATTTCCCTGAAGACTAAGGATGTTGAACATTTCTATAGGTGCTTCTTGGCCATTCGAGTTTCCTTAGTTGAGAAATCTGTTTTGCTCTGTTCCCCATTTTTTCATAGGGTTATTTGGTTCTTTGGAGTTAACTTCTTGAGTTCTTTTTATATATTGGATATTAGCCCTCTAGGACGTAGGATTGGTAAAGATCTTTTCCCAATCTATTGGTTGCCTTTTTGTCCTATTGACAGTGTTCTTTGCCTTACAGATGATTTGCAATTTTATGAGGTCCCATTCATCTATTTTTGATCTTAGAGCATAAGCCATTGATGTTCTGTTCAGGAAAATTTCCCTGTTCCCATGGGTTCAAGGCTTTTCTGCACTTTCTGTTCTATTAGATTCAGTGTATGTGGCTTTATGTGGAGGTCCTTAGACTTGAGCTTTGTATATAGAGATAAGAATAGTTAAAGTTGCATCCTACTACATGTTGACCACCGGTTGAACCAGAACCATTTGTTGAAAAGGCTGCCTTTTCCCCACTGGATGGTTTTTAGCTCCTTTTTCAAATTCAAGTGACCATAGGTGTGTGGGTTCATTTCCAGGTCTTCAGTTCTATTCCATTGATCTACCTGTCTGTCACTGTACCAGTACCATGCAGTTTTTAATCACAATTGCTCTGTAGTACAGCCTGCGGTCAGGGATAGTGATTCCCTCATAAGTTCTTTTAGTGTTGAGAATAGTTTTTGCTATCCTGGGTTTTTGTTATTCCTAATGAATTTGCAAATTGCTCTTTCAAACTCTATGATGAATTGAGTTGAAATTTTGATGGGGATTGCATTGAATCTGTAGATTGCTTTCAGCAAGATGCTCATTTTTATTACATTAATCCTGTCAATTCATGAGCATGGGAGATCTTTCCATCTTCTGAGATCTTCGATTTTTTTTCTTCAGAGACTTGAAGTTCTTGTCATACAGATCTTTCACTTGTTTGGTTAGANTCACACCAAGATATTTTATATTATTTGTGACTATTGTGAAGGGTATCATTTCCCTAATTTCTTTGTCATCATGTTTATCTTTGGAGTAGAGGAAGGCTCCTGATTTGTTTAAGTTAATTTTATATCCAGCCACTTTGCTGAAGTTGTTCATAAGGTTTAAGAGTTCTCTGGTGGAATTTCTGGGGTCACTTAAGTACACTGTCATATCTCCTGAAAATAGTGATATTTGACTTCTTCCTTTCTAATTTGACCTCCCTTTGTTGTCTAATTGCACTGTCTAGGACTTCGAGTACTATGTTGAATAGATAGGGAGAGAGTAGGGAGCCTTGTCTAGCTCCTGATTTTAGTGGGATTGCTTCAAGTTTCTCTCCATTTAATTTTATGTTGGCTACAGGTTTGCTGTATATTGCTTTTACTATGTTTAGGTATGGGCATTGAATTCCTGATCTTTGAAAGACTTTTATCATGAATGGATTTTGGATTTTGGATTTTTTTCAAATGCTTTCTCAGCATCTAATGAAATTATCATATTGTTTTTTTCTTTGAGTTTGTTTATGTAGTGTATTATGTTGATGGATTTCCATATATTAAACCATCCCTCCATTCCTGGGATGAAGCCTACTTGATCATGATGGATGATCGTTTTGTTATGTTCTTGGATTTGGTTTGTGAGAATTCTATTGAGTATTTTTGCNTNNATATTCATAAGGGAAATTGGTCTGAAGTTCTCTTTCTTTGTTGGGTCTTTATGTGGTNTAGGTATCAGAGTAATTNTGGCTTCATAGAATGAATTGGGTAGAGTACCTTCTGTTTCTATTTTGTGGAATAGTTTCAGGAGTATAGGAATTAGGTCTTCTTTGAAGNCCTGATAGAACTCTGCACTAAACCCATCTGGTCTGGGCTGTTTTTGGTTGAGTGACATCTAATGACTTCTGCTATTTCTTTAGTTTTTTTTTTTTTTTTGATCCTGGTTTAACTGGTACTTGATTATATCTAGAAAATTGTGCTTTTCATCCAGATTTTCCAGTTTTGTTGACTATAGACTTTTGTAGTAGGATCTCATGATTTTTTTGGATTTCCTTGGTTTGTGCTGGTATGTCTCCCTTTTCATTTCTGATTTTATTAATTTGAATACAGTCTCTGTGCCCTCTGGTTAGTCTGGCTAAAGATTTATCTATCTTGTTGATTTTCTCAAAGAACCAGGTCCTGGTTTTTTGTTTCTTTGTATAGTTCTTTTTGTTTCTATTTGGTCGATTTCAGCCCTGAGTTTGATTATTTCCTGCTTTCTACTTCTCTTGGGTGTATTTGCTTCTTTTTGTTTTAGACTTTCATGTGTATTGTGAAGCTGGTAGTGTATTCTCCCTCCAGTTTCTTTTTGGAGGCACTCAGAGCTATGAATTTTCCTCTTAGCACTGCTTTCATTGTGTTTCATAAGTTCTGGTATGATATGCCTTCATTTTCATTAAATTCTAAAGTCTTTAATTTCTTTCTTTATTTCTTCCTTGATCAAGATATCATTGAGTAGAGCATTGTTCAGCTTCCATGTGTATGTGAGCTGTCTGGTTTTTTTGTTTGTTTGTTTTTGTTTTTTTGTTATTGAAGACCAGCCTTAGTCCTTAGTCTGTGCTGATATGATAGGATACATGGGATTATGTCAATCTTCTTGTATCTCTTGTGGATTGTTTTGTGACCGATTATATGGTCAGTTTTTGAGATGGTACCATGAGGTGCTAAGAAGGAGGTATTTTTTGTTTTAGGATGAAATGCTCTATAGATATCTGTTAAATCTATTTGGTTTATAACTTCTGTTAGTTTCACTGTATCTCTGTTGTGTTTCCATTATCTATCTGTTGCTGAGTGGGGTGTTGAAGTCTCTCACTATTATTGTGCGTGGTGCAATGTATGCTTGGGATTTAATAAAGTTTCTTTTGTGTATGTGAGTGCCCTTTCATTTGGAGCTTAGGTGTTCAGAATTGAGAGTTCATCTTGGTAGAGTTTTCCTTTGATGAGTATGAAGTGTCTTTCCTTATACCTTTTGATAACTTTAGGCTGAAGCCAATTTTATTTTATATTATAATGGCTACTTCAGATTGTTTCTTGGGATCATTTGCTTGAAAAATTATTTTCCAGTCTTGAACTCTGAGGTAGTGTCTGTCTTTGTCACTGAGGTGGGTTTCCTGTATGCAGCAAAATTCTGGGTCCTGTTTACATATCCAGTTTGTTGGAGAATTGAATCCACTGATGTTAAGAGATAGTAAATAAAAATGGTGGTTGCTTTCTGTTATTTTTGTTGTTAGAGGTAGAATTATGTTTTTGTGATTATCTTCTTTTTAGTATTTTGAAAGAACATTACTTTGTTGCTTTTTCTAGGGAGTAGATTTCCATCTTGTGTTGGAGTTTTCCTTCTATTATCCTTTGTAGGGCTGGATTTGTTGAAGAGTTTTATGTAAATTTGTTTTTGTCATGAAATATCTTGGTTTCTCCATCTATGGTAATTGAGAGTTATGCTGTGTATAGTAGCCTAGGTTGGTCTTCTCTTAACATCTGTATGACATCTCCCCAGGATCTTCTGTCTTTCATATTCTCTGGTGAGCAGTCTGGTACGATCCTGATAGTTCTGCTTTTATGTGTTACTTGACATTCTCCCCTTACTGCTTCTAATATTCTTTCTTTGTTTTGTGTATTTGGTGTTTTGATTAGTGTGTGACAGGAGGAATTTTTCTGGTCCAGTCTATTTGGAATTCTATAGGCATCTTGTATCTTCATGGGCATTTCTTTTTGTAGGTTATAAAGTTTGCAAGACCAAGGGGCCTCTCTTCCCAATGATGGCTGACTAGGCCATCTTCTGCTACATATGCAGCTAGAGACACAAGCTCTGGGGGTAC
>NC_034600.1:9946045-9953778 GCF_900095145.1 Mus pahari
ACCAAGCCTTAGTACTGCTCTCGGGTGCACACCCCTCCTCGGGTGGGGAAAGGAGCTGGATGCCGGGGGACTACTCCCAGGCGAACACCCCTCCTCGGGCGGGGAAAGGTGCTGGGTGCCGGATCAGCCTGGGGCTGCTTCTATTTTCATTTTTAGATCCTGGATGGTTTTCTTCAATTCCTTCATGTTTTTGTTTTGTTTTCTTGTAATTCTTTAGGGAATTTTTGTGTTTCCTCTTTAATGGCTTCTACCTGTTTATCTCTATTCTTCTGTATTTCTTTAAGGGAATAATACATGCCTTTCTTGAAGTTCTTTATCAGCATCATGAGATGTGGTTTTTAAATCAGGGTCTTGTTTTTCCAGTGTCTTGGGTTATCCAGGACTTGCTGTGGTGGGAGAACTGGGTTGTGATGATGCCAAGTAATTATTGGTTTCTGTGGCCTTGCCTCTCACCATCTCATTATCTCTGGTGATAGCTGCTCTTGATGTGTGTCAGTACTTCTGTAGATCAGTTCTCTTCTGGAGGAATTTGGCTATGGAGAGCTGGGACACAGGTTCAGCTCCAGACACAGATGTAAACAGGAAGGATCCTGTCTCTGACCATTACTTAGTTCCTGCTTCTTTAG
Organism: Mus pahari; assembly: GCF_900095145.1. NCBI lineage: Eukaryota > Metazoa > Chordata > Mammalia > Rodentia > Muridae > Mus > Mus pahari. Next base: position 9,946,672 of record NC_034600.1, read on the forward strand.
GGCTCCAGGTGGGTCCTTTAGAGTAGAATTGTGGTCCTACCTGTGCTTACAGGTGTGCCAGCACTGCTGGGAGATAAGCTCCTTCCAGGCAGGATCTGGATGTGGAGAACAGTAGCATAGGTTCAGCTCTGGGGCACAGATGGAAACCAGAATGATTGGGTCTCTGGCTGTTCCTTGGTTCCTGTGTCCTGATGTTTCTGGATGGGCCAGGTGTGTGAGCTGAAGTGGTGGCCTCACCTGTGCTCTCAGGTGTGTCAGCACTCCTTGGAGTCGTGTTCTCCCCTGTCGGGATCTAAGTATGGAGATCTGTGGCACAGGGACAGCTCCAGGAGCAGATGGAAACCAGAAGGCTGTTGGTGAGATTTTATGAGTGTTGCTTTTGACATCACTGGGAGACAAAATCACACAGCAAACTTTCTGATCTCTGACACTTATAATCTTTCTTTAAATGGATGTTTTCTTCATTTACATTTCAAATGCTATCCCTGTTCCTAGTTTCCTCTGCAAAAATCCCCTATGCCCTCCATCTCCCCCTGCTCCCCAAACCATCCACTCCTACTTCCTGGCCCTGGCATTACCCTATGTTGGGGCATAGAATCTTCACAGGACAAAGGGCCTCTCCTCCCATTGATGGTCGACTAGGCCATCCTATGCTACATATGCAGCTAGAGACATGAACTCTGGGGGTACTGGTTAGTTAATATTGTTGTTCCTCCTATAGGGTTACAGACCCCTTCAGCTCCTTGGGTACTTTCTCTAGCTCCTCCATTGGGGTCCCTGTGTTCCATCCAGTAGATGACTGTGAGCACCCACTTATGTATTTGCCAGGCACTGGCATAGCCTCACAGGAGACAGCTATATCAGGGTCCTGTCAGCAAAGTCTTGTTGGTATATGCAATAGTGTCTGGGTTTGGTGGTTGTATATGGGATGGATCCCTGGGTGAGGGCAGTCTCTGGATGGTCCTTCCTTCAGTCTCAGCTCTAAACTTTGTCTCTGTAACTCCTTCCATTTGTATTTTGTTCCCCCTTCCAAGAAGGAAGGAAGTATCCACACTTTGGTCTTCCTTCTTCTTGAGTTTCATATGTTTTGCAAATTGTATCTTGGGTATTCTAAGTTTCTGGGCTAATATCCACTTATCAGTGAGTGTATATCATGTGTGTTCTTTTGTGATTGGATTAATTTACTCAGGTTGATATCCTCCAGATCCATCCATTTGCCTGTGAATTTTATAAATTCATTGTTTTTAATAGGCGAGTAGTACTCCATTGTGTAAATGTACCACATTTTCTGTATCCATTCCTCTGTTGGAGGATATCTGGGTTGTTTCCAGTTTCTGGCTATTATAAATAAAGCTACAATGAACATAGTGGAGCATGTGTTCTTATTACAAGTTGAAACATCTTCTGGGTATATACCCAGTAGTCACTTAAAGTCTTTAGCCTCTCTTTTCCACAATGATCCCTGATTCTTATGTCTGGGGTTGTTCTATAGATATATTCACTGAGACTGGGTTTTTCAGCTCTGGAATTGACTGGTTGTGCTTTTCTGTAGTGATCTCCATCTGTTGAAAAGAGAAGCTCCCTTCATGAGGGGTGAGAACTACAATTATCTGTGAGTATAAGAAGAAATATTTAAATGTAGTTAGAGATTGTGCTGGTATAGTAAAGTGCCAGTTGTAAGTTCTCCTTTAAAACCCATGACTTTATTTGTCGGTAGTTGGCTAGGATTCAAGTGCCAGGCATGGTTTCCCTTGTGTTGAGTGGGTTTTAAGTCCAGTTAGAAAGTTGTTGGTTACCAATAATGTATGCATGGCATTAGTGCACCCATAGGGTTATTGTTCCATGCTGAGTATTTTTGTGGTGCATAGGTCTCTTAGCTGGGCATGAAGAAGACTGTTGTTTTCAGGTCAGTTTCTGCCTGGAATTCTTGAAGTAAAATCTATATGGTACCTCCTAGGACTATTTAGGAAAATCTTGAATATCTGCCCCACTCTTTAATGATTAGAACTGGTAATTCTCATGTTTTCTACAGGGTGGCACTAGGGTTCTGGAAAATGCATTTAATAGACAGATCATTTAAAATAGTAGTTAATTATTGTATAGCAGATATATCATGAAATATAAAATGTTTGACAATTGTCTTAGTTAAGATTACTATTTTCCTGATAAAACACTGTCTTAGTTAGGGTTTCTATTCCTGCACAAACATCATGACCAAGAAAGTTGGGGAGGAAAGGGTTTATTCGGCTTACACTTCCACATTGCTGTTCATCACTGAAGGAAGTCAGGACTGGAACTCAAGCACGTCAGGAAGCAGGAACTGATGCAGAAGCCATGTAGAGATATTCCTTTCTGGCTTGCTTCCCCTGGCTTGCTCAGCCTGCTCTCTTTTAGAACCCAAGACTGCCAGCCCAGAGATGGCACCACCCACAAGGGGACCTCTCCCCTTGATCACTAATTGAGAAAATGCCTTACAGTTGGATCTCATGGAGGCATTTCCCCAACTGAAGCTCCTTTCTCTGTGATAACTCCAGCTGTGTCAAGTTGACACAAAACTAGCCAGTACAAACACCATGACCAAAAGCAAGTTGGGGAGGAAAGGGCTTATTTGGCTTCCAAGTCCCCATCCATAATCTAGCTCTGAAGAAAATCAGTACAGGAACTCAAACCGGGTAGGAATCTGGAGGCTGGAATTGATACAGAAGCCATGGAGGGGTGCTGCCCATGGCCTTGCTCCCCTTGGCTTTCTCATTCTGCTTTCTTATAGATCCTAGAATCATGACCAGTCCAGTGGTGTCCCTATCCACAATGAATTGAACTTTTCCACATCAGTCATTACTTAAGAAAATGCTCTACAAGCTTGTCTACAGCCAAGTCTTATGGAGGCACTTCTCAATTTGGAGTCCTTCCTCTCAGATAACTCTAGCCTGTGTCAAGCGACATAAAATTAGCCAGCATAACCACTGTCAATGAAAAAGTGGCAACTTGTGTTTCTGTAAGAGTTATTTTATTTCTGTGGCTGTAAAGATTGACTCCTGGGCTTTGCATGTGATAGGCTAATGTTCTACCTGAGATATGGCCTCAGATGTGTGTGATTCCATGACATTAGCCAAAACATCAAACAGAGGGGAGATAGAACATGAGGAGACCACCTCTAGTAGATAAATATGGCTCCCAGTAAAGGGATGGGGTCTACCTACACATCTCAAAATTTTTAACTCAGAATTTTTTCTGTTCAAAGGAAACACAGGGACAAAAAAAATGGAGCAGAGACTGAAGGAAAAGCTATCCAGGGACTATCCCACCTTGGGTCCATCCCATCTGCAGATACCAAACTCTGATACTAGTGCTGATATCAAGAAGTGCTTGCAGACAGGAGCCTGGTATTCTCTGAGAGGATCTGCCAGCACCTGACTAAGACTGATGCAGATACTCACAGCCAATCATTGGATTGAGCCTGGGAACCCCAATGGAGAGTTAGGGGAAGGACTGAAGGAACTGAAGGGGATTGCAACACCATAGGAAGAATAATTTCAACTAACCAGAATCCTTGGAGCTCCTGGGGCCTAAACCACCAACCAAAGTGTATACATGGGTGGGTCTGTGGTCCCCCACTACATATGTAGCAGAGGACTGTCCGGCATTGGTGGGAGGGGAGGTGCTTGGTCCTGTGGAGGCTTGTTGCCTTAGAGAAGGGGGATGCTGGAGGAGTGAGCAGGGAATAGGTAAGTGGGGGACCACCCTCTTAGAGCCAAAGGGGAGGGAGGTGGAGTGTTTGTAGAGGGAAGATCAGGAAGGGGGACATCATTTGAAATGTAAATAATTAAATAATTAAATAAATTGTACCATGGCCTTTATTGTTTATAAAATATATAGATCCATTAATTTTCGTCTTTAGTGGTCTTCTGCTATCAGGCCACTGCAGATTGCTCAAGCCTCACTCATGACAGCCCTTTCTCTTCTCATCCAATAGCATGGGTAGTCCTTGCCTTCTTGGCAAGCTCAGTGGCTCTTGGTCATGTGACAGTGACAGTCTGTTTTGCATTCATCTTCAGTCATATTTTTGTTTTGACTCATCTTGTAAGTGGCAGCTTCCCATGTGAGATTCAGTTTCCTTGGTGAATAGCTTCTATCACTGAGTTTTCCCACTTCAGGGCTATGTTGTAGAAACTGTAGTTTATTGTTCTTAGTAGTATGCCTTTTTGTTGCTATACTAGACTTTTCTTTCTTTCTTTCTTTTTTTTTTAAAGGAGAAGTACAAAAGTTACCTGTTTGATGGAATTTTGCATTTCTATTTTTGATGTGATCCATGACACAGGGTGTTTAACAAATAGCTATTGAATTAAAGAATGGTTATTCTCTTAAAGAAAGAAAAGGAAACGTATCAATTGCTGTAATAAAGGCTGTAACATGGCTTTCAACCTGAAATGGGAGTGTGCTTTTCAGTGAGTATTCAGTTATTGTGCTAAGAAGTGTTCATGAACCCCAACAGGCCACCATCTAACCTCAATGTTACATTAATTAATTAATTAATTACATAAGGGTCTCTTTATTACAAGCTTGAGTTTGGGTTCTCTGCCAACCCTGACACAGCAGGACAGGAAGGTGGAGCAGCCCCAAGCCTCCATCAGGATAAGGTTTTATAGGGAACGGTAAGCAAGCAAGGAGGCTTAGCCAGCATGTGGGTGCTCTGAAGCAAAACCATGAACAATCACAAATGGTCTGAAAGTACATTTGAAACAATCAGACTAGTCTTTGATTGATTGACTGTTGCTAGGAAGTAGCTAGGGAGTAACTCTGGGGTATGGGCCAAGGACAAGTGGTGGGGTCTTTCCTAGTACTTGGGTGCAGCCTGGGTTCAGCTATATGTCAAGTTTCTCTTAAGATGGAGGGTGGTCCCAAGATGGAGTAGGTTTGACCTCTTCCCTTCTCCACCCCTTTCTATGATAAGACCCAATCATGGAATTTCCCGAACCTCATAGGCTTTGTTATGGAGGGATTAGTAGAGTTTTTATTATCATAAACTGAGTAGTCTCATGTCTGTCTATATCAGCATCTATTATTTGTTTCAGTCTGTCATAACATTTGTTTTGTCAGGAAGGTTATCTCAGTGTCAGTTCCAGCTATATCTAATCTCATGAAAACATCTAGTAACAGGGCTATGTCTTTATGACTCAGTTAATTTAGGCCTGGATGTATTGGTGACTGGACCATCGTATTTTAGAAGGGTCAGGGTTGTCATCACTAAGTCCTCATGACATCTTTGGGGATTGGGTAGAGACCTCATCAATGGGAAACAGGAGGGAGTCATGAAGCTGAGTTTCTCCCTGCTGGAGTGTATAGTCTTCAATTGCAAATAACTCTGTGATTCAAGTTTGTGTGACAGATCTACAATGTAATCTCATGAACCTTTAGAGAGGTAGGAGTGGTCAGGATGATGGCATAGAGACCTTTGTAACAAGACTCTAATGACCCCTGATGGTGTCTCTTTATAAGAACCCAGTCTCTGGGCCACCAGTTTTGGAAGAGGAGCTGATTGATAGAGAGTATGACATTTAAGACAAACATGTTTATGAGGCCACTGGACACATTTGAGATAGTCTAGCAATTGGCCATCCTTGAACTCAGTGATGACCTCTGCCTGTATTTTAAGAACAATGCGGGTGGGGTGTGGTAGTATCTGGAACATGATTTTAAAAGAGGTGAGTCCCATCTGGTAAGGGGAGTTTCATACCTGGTAGAGAGCAAAGGGATGGAGAGTTACTCAGCCATCCCCAGTACCTGTCCTGAACTCTGGGGTCCATATGTATGATAAAGTTTTAAATTAATCTCTAGAATATTGGCTAGTCTCAGACTTACCTGGGACACAAAAGCTGGTCCATTGTCTGACACTGGCATGTGGGAAAGCCCATACCTTGGCAGTATGCCTTCTAAGAACATCTTTGTCACTGTGGATGTAGTTTCATTCTTGGTGGGGAAAGCCTCAGTCCAACCTGAAAAGGTATCTATAAACACGACTTTTCCCAAGGTCTCCATACAATCATATTAGCACATTGGAGTCAATCCATAGAACTTGTAATTCTGAACTACTATTTGTGATAGAAAAAATGACCTACAAAATTAAGTAGCTAATTTAAAAATAGATATTAGATTTTAAGGTTCATAGATCTTAATCTATTATTTTCCTGAAGAAGGTTTCCACATGCTTGGATTTTAGGAGTTCAAGTTGGAAAAGGATATTTCTGCTTGGAAGTTATGAAAGGGAAATAAAATTATGTCCCATTTGCTATCATATGAAAAATTTCATTTGCTTTAAAGGTATTATCCTGATGTCATGAAGTTTTTATTAGAACTACTAAATTGATATATTTTACATGATTCAACAGGTTTACATTTAAAAATACCCATTTATTATATTACTCTGCTAGTAACATGTAAAGATTTCCACTGGCTTTGTACTTTGTTTTATAATTGAACAAGTGTATATCAAACTTCTTTTTTAAAACATTTTTTATTAGATATTTTCTTCATTTACATTTCAAATGCTATCCCGAAAGTTCCCTATACCCTCCCCCCGCCCTGCTCCCCTATACACCCACTCCCACTTCTTAGCCCTGGTGTTCCCCTGTACTGGAGCATATAAAGTTTGCAAGACCAAGGGGCCTCTCTTCCCAGTGATGGCCGATTAGGCCATCTTCTGCTACATATGCAGCTAGAGACACCAGCTCTGGGGGTACTGATTAGTTCATATTGTTGTTCCTCCTATAGGGTTGCAGCCCCCTTCAGCTCCTTGGGTACTTTCTCTAGCTCCTCCATTGGGGGACCTGTGTTCCATCCAATAGATGACTCTGAGCATCCACTTCTATATTTATCAGTCACTGGCATAGACTCACACGAGACAGTTATATCGGGGTCCTTTCAACAAAAACTTGCTGGCATGTGCAATAGTGTCTGCGTTTGGTGGCTGATGATGGGATGGATCCTAGGTGAGGTAGTCTCTGGATACCTTTCGTCTTAACTCCAAACTACTTTCATGGGTATTTTGTTCCCTATTCTAAGGAGGAATGAAGTATTCACATGCTAATCTTCCTTCTTTTTTTTTTTTTT
>NC_034600.1:9958083-9960778 GCF_900095145.1 Mus pahari
ATCTATCTATCTATCTATCTATCTATCTATCTATCTATCTATCTATCTGTGATCTAGTTTGTGCTACTATGAAACAGTGATCAAAATGGCAATAAAAGACATAATGAATACAATATTAAAAGGAAAATTATGAGGTGCTTGCTTGGCTCATTATTTATTCAATTTCTGGCAACCTTTACGATTACAAATCACTTGATTGACTACCTAGACCTTCTCAATGTGAATTGTGAATCAGATGAATTTTTCCTGGTTGATTGTTGACACATGCTGTAACTCTTCTACTTTGTGATATATCAAATTTTCTAACATAAGTTATATCATCAACTCTTTATTTAAGAAAAATAAATTGACTTCAAAAAATAAAGCTCAGTTTTGAACAATTTTAACAACAGTATAATTTCTGCCTTTGTATTGCAAAGTGGATGCATGGTGATGAATTTTATTTTACAAATATGAAAAATCACTAATGTGCTTGCAATTTCTATAAACTGAAATCAGTTTTATATGCATTTGGGCATTTGCCTGTATCCATGCTATAAATATAAGTTGTTTTCATTTCTATAATCAAAGAAAATGCGCAGAGTGGAACTGTGCATTAAAAAAAAAGACTTTTGCTAAGGGAAGTATAGTTTCCCTAAATGTATTCGCATAATTTGTAAAGAGGCCATGGCACTGCAGTTTTAAGGAGAGGCCATGGCACTGCAGTTTTAAGGAGAGGCCGTGGCAGTTTTAAGGAGAGGTAATTTTTCCATGGTGGTTGATAGGGAGGATCTTTCTGAGTAGGGCAAAGTTCTCCAAGGATCTAAATCTTGAGTCTTTCCATTTGTAAAACTGATTATAGTCAAATCCACTTTCAAATACATCTGTATTCATTTGACTTTTAACAGTTCTTCATGCTTAAGTATACTGGCAGGTGAGTGGCAGAAAAATTCTTTACAGCTACTGCATCATGTTTAATTCCATCCACCCAAACAATCGAAGAGAAATAGTTCATGAGCTCTTTCTAGTTGAACAAAAATGTATTTAGGGATAGGGATGTAATTTAGTCATTGACACTTGACTGACATAAATGAAGCCATGGATTCAGGTTTTTTTTTTTTTTTTTTTTTTTTTTTTTTGAGACAGGATTTCTCTGTGTAGCCCTGACTGTCCTGGAACTCACTCTGTAGACCAGGCTGGCCTCAAACTCAGAGATCCACCTGCCCCTACCTTCCAAGTGCTGGGATTAAAGGCGTGCACCACCATGGCCGGCCATGGACTCATTCTTTAGCAATGAAAAAAATAAATGAACATGATTTTGGTGTTACACATAGCTATAGGGATAGATTAATTGTTCATTTTATGTTAAGTTATGTATAAAGTGTGAGCCAGAGAATGGGTGTCGTCTTCTCAGGTGTGGATAGCCATTTGAAGGCTATTTTTTCCTCAGTGAAATTCTCAGCACATTTGTTGACTATAAACAACAATTTATTTCTGTGCTTTCAAATCTGATTTAATGATTTATATGATTCTTCCTGTCAATATTACATTATGTTAATAGCTACAGTTTATAATAGGGTCATTTAAAATGTTTTTAAGACAGTGTCTCATTGTGTAGCTTGAAGTTGTTGCTGTTGTTTTTTTCTCTTCTTCTTCTTCTTCTTCTTCTTCTTCTTCTTCTTCTTCTTCTTCTTCTTCTTCTTCTTCTTCTTCTTCTTCTTCTTCTTCTTCTCCTCCTCCTCCTCCTCCTCCTCCTCCCCCTCCCCCTCCCCCTTCTCCTCTTCTTGCTCCTCCTCGTCCTCCTCCTCCTTCTTTTTCCTAATGCTGGGCTCAAATACAGGGCCTTGAGCTACTGAAGGGCACCCTGAACCCAGTAACATAACCATACAGGGTATGAATTGTTTCCTATGCATTCTGCTTGCTTTGAAATCTGTGATTTTCTGATAGTAAACATTTCCTCAGTTTTGCTGCTTGATACAAACAAGAAAGAATAGCATAGCTTTATATACTTATGTTTGGGTTAGTTGCCAGTTCGCAAGAATGTAACCACTTTATTGTGGTGATTATTTCAATTTTGAACATTTGCTTCTGTAATGTAGTGTCTGTCCCTCTACATACACTTTAAAAATAGTTAATTTTTTGTGTCTGTGTCTGAGTGTGTATATGTGTATCATGTGCATGCAGTTTTAGAGTATTTCAGAAGAGTATTTAATTTACTGGAACTGGTGTTATAGAAGATTTTGAGCTACCATGTGGGTGCTGGGAATCAAACCTGGACATCAGCAAGAGCAGTAACACTCTTAACTCTTAAGCCATCTCTCCAGTCTCTCTGTAAACACTTTAAACAATTTTCCTAAGCTATAATAGACATCACAATAGAATGAATGTGCCACCTAAAGTTTGTGTGCTGATAGTTAACATCTATTCTCTGTGTCAACAGGTAGAACACTTAAGAAGTGACTAGGTCCTGAGGATTCTGCTTTCATGAATTGATTAGTGTCATTATCTAGGAAGTTGGTTAGTACTAAGATAGGATTATTATAAAAGTCAGTTTGGGTGGGGATGATAGTGTACACTTTTAGTCCTAACACTCAGGATGCAGAGGGAGGAGGATCTCTGTGAGTTCAAGGCAGCCTAGTCTACAGAGCAAACTTTAAGGGAGACCCTATTCAGAAACCACTAGTGTCACCACCACCACCACCACCACCACCACCAC
>NC_034600.1:9960824-9967769 GCF_900095145.1 Mus pahari
ACCATCACCACCACCATCACCACCACCACCACCACCACCACCACCACCACCACCACCATCACCACCACCATGTGTACTTGGTTTCTTTTGCCCCATTCCCTTATTTTGCTTTTTTGTTCTCTTCTGCTGCCATTAGATGACCATAGCAAAAAGGTCCTTGTCCAATGCATGTCTCCACCTAATTTGTCCCAGCTCCACACTTGTAAGAACTAAGTTTCTTTTCTTTAAAAATTACCCAGTCTGTGATGTTCTATTTGTTACATGACAGTCATTTCCCTGTCTGAATACATAATTCCTGAAGATCTTTCAATAACAAGCTGAATTTCTTTACTTATTGACAGACAGTACATGTTTATCAGCTGATGTGTCAGCAACATGAACAGCACAAATATGACGAGACTACTTCTGGGCCAGAGAAGCCACCAGCTTCTAGGTGTATCTTGATTCAAAGATGTTTAAGAAGTCTGCATGTTACCATTGGTAATGGATGTGAACATGAGTACTTTTCCTGTACTCTTTCTGGAACCGAGAAACCTGCATGTTAGATTTTCTCACCCTTCTCTGCTTGAGGGTCTTGGATGGTTTACTGTAGCTTTTGACTGCATAATTCTCCACTTCGTTAACTCTGTCTCTGGGTTAAATCTAAAGAAAAATATTAACTTCTAAAATTTCTGAGATTATATTTTTCATGTCTAGAAATTTCATTTGGATCATTTTCAAATTGATTTCTTGCTTTTAAAGTTTTCTGTCCTTGTATGACATTTAAAATGATACTAAGCATCACTTTATATGATAATGCTAATACTTTTGTCTCTTTCAATTGTCTTTTATATGTGACAGTTTTTAATCTCTGATGCTCTGTCTTTGGAAGCTGGCCATTCTCATGGCCCTTGCAACAATACCTGATGTGTTGAAGGCTGATTTTTGTTTGTTTTTGAAAGGGAGAGTTGATTTTTACTGGTACTTGGAATATTAGCATCCCAGCTTAGCATTCCCCAGTTCCTTAGATGATGAGAGCCTTGCCAGCAAATTCCCATAAATGGGAAAACAAAGGTCACTTTCTCTTGTCCTCTCTCTCTTAAACATTTCTTCTCTTTATTTACATCAGAATAGCCCTCATTAAAACCCTATGGGAAAAGGTAGAGAGTGTGGACCGGGCTTCAGGCTAATTCTAAGGCTTAAATTCCATCTATTAGCTACTATTACTATAGTTTGCACATGATATCTATGTATGCTTGTGGGGAAAGGTAGGCATACAACAGTGTGCTTGCGTGTAACAGTGCTCATGTGTACAACAGTGTGTGTGTGCATGCAGTCAGAAGGCTGCCTTGTGGTATTGTCTATTTCCTTCCATTTTTACCTCGGAAATGGGAGTGGAACCCAAGTCCCTCATTCTAGTTATTTGGCCTTTTGAAGTCCAGCTTAATGCGAAGAGTATTTCCTTTTTGATTTTTCATTTTAGGTAAACTTTGATTTCTAAATCCCTGCACTCCGTGTTTCAGGATTGAGGCTTAACGTTGCCAATGGGCAAATGTATTTAAGGAAAAAACAGGTCGATTTCTTTTGGTGTTCTGTTTATTAGAGGAGAGAATAATGTTTTGTTGTTGTTGTTGTTGTTGTTGTTGTTTCTCTTGTGCCTTCCTGTGTCTGCTTTGTCCCCTTGGGATCATTGCCCCAGCAATGAAAACACAACACACCTGAACACATGCTGTGCACCTAGATTGGGCAGATCTACTGCTACTTTACCATCTTCCATATCTATGAACTTGCATATCTTAGAACATGCAGTTTCTCCATGCCATGTGCTTCTGCTCCACTTTTCTTCTTCCTCCTCCTCTGTGTCCTCTCCCTCTTCCATTTTCTACTTCTTCTCTCTCCATCTTCCACTCCACCTTCCCTTTTATCTGCCCAGTCATCAGCTCTCCTTTACTTTACAAATTAAGGTGGGAAAGCAGTTTTACAGGAAATCACCTGAGTGCTGACTTATTCCCTGTTCAAAGCCACTCACAGAAGAATGGAATTAACATCAAATGTAATTAGCTCTTATGGTTATCCACAACAGGGGTTGGGGGTAAGGGGTGGGTAGACCGTGGCTGGGCTGGAGGGAAGGAAATTTAGCCAGAACCAGTTTTACCTGGATAGCTCTACTCTGGGGCAAGGGTTGGGGGCATAGGACTAGGAGGGGTGCTAGGATATGCAGTCATGGGGCGGGATGGGAGTGATCCTATTCCTGTGGATCTCAGAATGAGATTTCTGGGGCTTGGGCATGCTTGGACCTGGCTCTTGCTCCAGGCCTGCTCTTCCTGGTCTCAGAGCTCCCCAACCTCACAGGTTTTGTTGCGAAGAACACTCCTCCATTGCTGATGGGATTGCAAGCTGGTACAACCACTCTGGAAATCAGTTTGGTGGTTCCTCAGGAAATTGGACAGAGCAATATCACTCCTGGGTATATACCCAGGAGATGCTCCAACATGTAATAAGGAAACATGCTCCACTATGTTCATAACAGTCATATTTATAATAACCAGAAGCAGGAAATAATCCAGATGTCCCTCAACAGAGGACTGGATACAGAAAATGTGGTACATTTACACAATGGAGTATTACTCAGCTATTAAAAACAATGCATTTTTGAAAGTCTTAGACAAATGGGTGGATCTGGAGGGTATCATCCTGAGGGAGGGAACCCAATCACAAAAGAACACACATGATATGCACTCACTGATAAGTGGATATTATCCCAGAAGCTTAGAATACCCAAGATACAATTTGCAAAACACATGAAACTCAACAGGAAGGAAGACCAGAGTGNAGATACTTCAATACTTCTTAGAAGGGGGAACAAAATACCCATGGAAGGAGTTACAAAGAGAAAGTGTGGAACAGAGACTGAAGGAATGACCATCCAGAGACTTCCCCACCTGGGGATCCATCCCATATACAATCACCAAACCCAAACACTACTGTGGATGCCAACAAGAGCTTGCTGACAGAAGCCTGTTATAGTTATCTCCTGAGAGCGTTTGCAAGTGCCTGAAAAATACAAAAGTGGATGCTCACAACCAATCATTGGACTGAGCACAGGATCCCCAATGAAGGATCTAGAGAAAGTACCCAAGGAGTTGAAGGGGTTTGTAGCCCCATAGGAAGAACAACAATATGAATTAACCAGTACCCCCAGAGCTCCCAGGGACTAAACCACCAATCAAAGAGTACACATGGTGGGACTCATGGCTCTAGCTGCATATGTAGCTGAGGATGGCCTTGTTGGTCATCAATGGGAGGGGAGGCCCTTGGTCCTGTGAAGGTTCTGTGCCCCAGTATAGGGGAATGCCAGTGCCAGGAAGTTGGAGTAGGTGGGTTGGTGACCAGAGGGAGGCCGTAGGGTAAAGAGGGAGGGGTTTTTAGAGGGGAAACCAGGAAAGGGGCTAATATTTGAAATGTAAATAAAGAAAATATCTAATAATAAACAGAAGATTTTCCAAGGAAGGTTTTTTTTTGTTTTGTTTTGTTTTACTGTTGTGTTTGTTTTCATGATCATTACTACAAAGGTCACATTTTTCCATGTAGTATGTTTTATTCTGATGCTTATTAGCAGAACTAGGGTGAGAGGAGTGACATGCTAGCTTTGTGCACCAAATTCACAATGAACAAATGTCAAAATTTAAGCACAGACAAAATTATAACCATACTTTGCTATGTGAGAACCTTAGGCAAAAAGAAAACTCACTAATATTGTTTATTTAAAATTTTAATGCATTTTGACTTACTAAAATATCACAATAAAATATTTATGTGTGAGCTGAGTGTGGTGGGAGGCTGAGGCACGAGGGTTGCTGTGGATTCAGTGCTCACCTGGAGTAGAGTGTGGTCCTGGCTGAAAAGCCTCACCAGTGTTCAGTTGTGATGGCTGCTGCTTGTGTTCTGGTTTGTGTTTTTGTTGCTATGATAAGCTCAGTGCCAAGAAGCAACTTCAGGAAGAAAAAGGTTCATTTCAGCTTAGAAATGAAGGAAGGTAAGGGCAAGGACCTAAGGAGCAGGAACTGAAGCTGAGGCATGGAAGAGTGCTGCTTACAGCTTGGTCCTCACGGCTTGTCATCTTACATTTTTATACAACAGAGGACCATCTGCCTAGTAGTGGCACTCCTCCCAGTGGGCTACACACACACATCAATTATACCTCAAGAAACACCCTACAATTTTTCCTATAGGGTATCTGATGGAGAAATATCCTTAACTGAGGTTCCCTCTTTCAAGATGACTCTAGCATTAGTCAATTCAAAACCCAACCAGGATATATGGCAACATTTATAGGTCTACTCTGAGGTGAATGTCTTGTTTTCCTCATTGTAGTTCTGGCCTTGCTTCTGACTGAGCTTTTCTGTTCGAGTAGCTCATATATGACAAGGAGATTAGGGAAGACCTAAATGTCATTTCTATGGGAGAATAGATGCTAGACCTGGTATCTTAATAGAGGGTTAGAGGAAAGTTTGAGAGACAATGGCTTTCACGTTTAATTACATCTAGTCTTACTTTGAGTACAAATTCTTGTTCAGGGGGTCCAAGGTAAATTAGGAAGGCCTCAATAGGATACTATCCATATCAATCCAAAAAGTCAGTTGGCAATTCTAGCTGGAGAGGGCAGGTATGTATAAAACCTGCCACTGGAGTCATTAGAGAGGAAGCATTGCCACCAGGATTAATACCATAGTTATCAGGATCAGAGTTATGATTTCCATTGACAAAGAACAAAAGATCATGGCTTTACTCATACCTTGAAGGAGAAAAAGGTTATGAGAGCAACTTCGTTCTGATAGAGGTACATAAACAGCAAGGGGAACCTCAGAAACCTCCTGGGAGCTGTTTGTCTCTGAGGAAGGGTGTGGCTTAGAAAGCAGGAAAGATAATGGTGAGCATCTATCACCCTCATCTCCCATGTTCCTTCACATCAGCGTTCCAAGTAAGTAAATACTACGAACTGAGCATGCACTGAAGTAGTTTTGGTATTTCTTACTTCAATGAAGATGGACTCTGAAACTCAGTTACAAAGGTAGGGTAGATCCTGGAGGAGGGGGAGGGTAAAGAAATTGCTGGGCTCTCATTTAGGGCAAAGGGAACCCCAGAGAGGGAGTGAAATGAGGGTTCATGTTAGAAAGCATTTTGAAACCTCTGTAAGTCACTGCCATGAAACCCCATTTTCTTCTGTTGGACTAGAAGTATGTGTGTCATCAGGAGTACCAGTGTGTGCAGGGCAGAGCAAAAAACGATTTCCTGTGGTGGTGTTCTCGGATGGTTACTGTCCAGAATCTCTTAGTTCTAATAGAGTCATAAAATTTTTATTATATTTTTTATTTTTGTCTTTTGAGATGACAGGGTTTCTCTGTGTAGCCCTGGCTGTCCTGGAACTCACTTTGTAGACCAGGTTGGCCTCGAACTCAGAAATCTGCCTGCCTCTGCTTCCCGAGTGCTGGGATTAAAGGTGTGAGCCACCATGCCCGGCTACTATATATTTTATTGAGCAAAAATATGTATGTTTTCCTAGGTCTAAAAATTTTTGAAAGAAAAACATTTTTTGGTTTGCATATTTCTAAAATAAGTTTGTGTTTTAGACATTAGCTCTTTACTAAAATTATAAAAGGTCACTTTTGAATTAAGACTGAAAAATTGTGTTAAAAGTATTACTATTTACACTCTGAAGAAACACCAAGGTATTCACAGTAATTTTTTAGTGTTGGAATGTCAAAGAAGTAAGTAGATACTAGCCACCAGATGGTACTTCATGAGAAGCTGGCCCCCTGAGCCATTGGTATACATTAGAGCCACCACAGAGGATGAGTGTCTTTGCAATGTGCTCTGGAAATGTAAAGAAAGAAACAAAAAGGTCCATAAACAACATTATGGAGAACAAGCTTCAGCACTCTTCCAGAGGTGACGCTCACTGGAAATGCTTCCTTTGTCTGTGACACGAGTGTGATTGCTTTCTCATGTCACATGCACTCCATAGCCTTAGTCCCAACCAGGCATTGGTGGGTTGCTCCCACAGCGTTTGTGCCACCATTGCACCACAGTGTCATGGAGATGGGTCTCCGTTGTAGATCTAAAGGTTCCTAACTGGGCTTGTGTTTACCTTTGCCTTCTGGTAGTTTGCAGAGTAGCTTTCAGTACCAAATACACTAGTTGGCCGGTGAGACCAACTTAACCTTTTCATGTTCACTGAGTAAGTTAACGTAATCAGATTTAAAAAATGCTAGCAACACCGAGGCTCATGGAAACTCACAGAGATGCTGACAAATGTGCAAGACCTGTAGAAATTCAAGTGAGAAAAAAACCCCACACTATTCGGATGGTAAAACCCCATCCCTAACAAAGATGTTATTTGCAATTGATACCTGCTGTAGAAGGAATATGCGTTTTCTCCAATCAAATGTCACTGGGTATATCAAATACACTATAGGGCAGGACACATGCTCAGGAGTAATTGACTAACATAAAAAATGGATTTAATTTGTCTGTGTGTTTTCTGTTGTTGTTTGTTATTTTTTGGTTCTGTTTCTGTTTTGTTTACTCTTCTGAGATAAGGAAAGCACATGAAGTTGGATTGGTAGGGAGATGGAAGAAGATCTGGGAGGAGCTGGGAAAGGAGAAGAATAGTATCAAAATATATTGTATGGAAAAGGCCAGAAGAAAGAAAAATATCTTACAATAAAAATGTTTATAAAGTAAAAACAATTTGTGTGTGTATGTGTGTGTTTAAGCTTTTAGAAAGAATGTTTAGAATGTTAGCTAATATCAGGTTATGACCTAATTGGTAAAGGCCTTTGCCATGAAAATCTAAGTTAGATACCAGGGGTTCATAGTAGAAAGTAATTACTCTGGAAAATTATGCTATGGTATGTGGATTCCTGCACACACACACACACACACACACACACACACACACACACA
>NC_034600.1:9967954-9970083 GCF_900095145.1 Mus pahari
ACACACACACACACACACTTCATTCACTGAAAATAGATTTTTTATACCTTATATTTTGACTATGATTTCTTCTCCTCCAGCTTCTTTTAGATGCTGCCCACCTCCCCAAATCCACTCTTTCTTTCACATTAGAAAAATAATAATCTAAAAATAATAAAATAACAAACAAGCAAACAATTAAACAAATAAACCATAATAGGACAAAACAAACTAACAGAAAAAAGAGCCAAAGAAAACACAAGAAACACATAAAGATATGAAGATATATACATTCACACATAAAAGCAACCTATTTAAAAATATGAGAACATAATATATAAGCAAAAGACAGGTACTGCTAAAAAAAATGCCCAGACATTATGAGATTGTGTTGGCCATCTGCTTCTGGGCATGGGGTCTGACCTTTAGTGTGTTTTGTATATCCAGTTAGACTCATTGGAGAAAACGAACTTTCCCTTATGATCATTTGTCAACTGGAGATGACTTCTGGGACAGGGATGGCAGCTCATACTTCTGTTCTCAGCACTGGGATCCCATCTGCCTTGAACCTGTGTAGGCCCTGTGATTGCTGCCACAGTCTCTGTGAGTTCACTTGTGCATCAGTCCTGTTGTGTTTAAAAGAACTTGTATCCTTGGTGTTCGCATTCCCATTGACTTTTACAACCTATCTCTTATTTTGCAAAATTGTCTGAGCATCAAGGGAAGGGCCTGGGGTTTGTAGCTGGATTGGTGTTTGCCTTTCTCAGAATAACTTCCAGCACCATGAATACTAGTTAGCAGGGCTGAAGGCACCAGCTTGACTTCTCTGTGTTCAGTGAATTATGGGGGGGGGGTATTTTCAGCAATAGTGGCTTACCATCATTTGTGGAGTGCAACCAATTGTCATGGTAATAGCCTGAGTTGTTTGGGGGACTCCATGGGGACATTTGGCCAATAACTTGATCAGCTGCAATCCATTCCTGGCACTGAAGCTTTTATTCAGTGGTGAGAGATGCCTTCCTGGGACTGTGTCTCCCCATTATTTGGTGATTCCATTTATAATTCCTTCACATTTATGTTCAAGAAGTTTCTACCATAGTAGGTTCCAAATGATACCACAAGAATCCTTAGTTTTAGTTCTCCACATTCCCTCTCTTCCCCCCTTTCCCTTCCCCTCACTACATAATATTCCTGTTCCAGGCTCTTTTCTTCTATCCACTCATAATATATATTCTATTTCCCCTTCCTAGGGAGGTCTGTTCTTTCCCTCTAGTTCCTTATGCGATAACTAGCATCTGTGATTATACAGAATGTAGCCTGCTTATCAAAGATGTAAAAGCTCACATCCCATGAAAATAAGTACGTGCCGCATTTGTCTTTTTGGGTCTGGGCTACCTCACTTAGGTTGATTCTTTTCTAGCTCTATCCTTTTACCTGCAAATATCATGATTTTTAAAATGCAGGTAATATTTCATTGTATAAATATATCACATTTTTCTTATTCACTCATCTGTTGATTGGTCTGTCCAGGCTGTCCAATTCTTGGTTATTATGAATAGAGCAGCAATTAACAAGGATGAGTGTAGTCCGCCGTGGAGTCCCATTTTAATTGCTTTATTTGTTCTCTTGAGGTGGAGACTTTTGTGAGTTCTTTACATATTCTAGATAGTAGCCCTCTATTGGATGTGCCCTTGGTAAAGACCTTTTTACTATTTTGTAACCTGCTGCTTTTTCTGTATGATGGTGTCCTTTACTATAAAGTAGATTTTCAGTTTTATGAGCTTCTATTTATTAATTGTTCTTAGTGCCTGTGTTATCTATTAGTGTTCTGTTCAGAAAGTCTTTACTTGTGCCAATGAGTTCAAAGCTCTTCCACATTTTCTTTTCTGTCAGATTCAGTGTATCTGGACTTATGTTGAGGTTTTGATGCATTTAGGGTTGAGTTTTGACTAGGTTGATAAGTATGATTTAATTGCGTTCTTCATTCAGGCACCCACTCTGACCAGCACAATTTGCTGAAGATGCTGTCTTTTTTTCCAGTGTGAATTTCTGGTTTCTTTGTCTACAATCAGGTGTCCATAGTGTGGAAACTTATATCTTGGACTTCAATTCAATTCCATTGAACAAAGAATCTGTTTGTTTGTTTGTTT
>NC_034600.1:9972335-9980252 GCF_900095145.1 Mus pahari
TCTCTCTCTCTCTCTCTCTCTCTCTCTCTCTCTCTCTCTCTCTCTTTCTTTCTTTCTTTCTTTCTTTTTGAGATGGAACATTTTAATCTACCAGTGGCAGTTAACACAGCATAGGAAGTCACATCTTCCAGAGGTTTGTTCCAGGATAAAGGAAGCAAATATTGGATAGAGTGTATGGTCCCTTGCCTGTGAGAACATGAATAAGTAGAGAGGAAACAAAGTGTATTCCTATCACTCAAGTCAGCTCTTATAATCCACCAGATCCTTGGGCTGAAACCACAAGCTTATCTCCTTCTCTCCACTCTCCACAGAATCACTGCTGTGAATGATCTTCCAGCCAACTTGGATATAAACGTCTCCTTGGATTGTCCCAGGCTTAGAGTCCGTGGAGTTGATCTCACCAAGCATCACCCAGCCTGTTTTCACAACATTCAGCTTCTTCCAGACCATAGAAGCCTCTGGCCCTGAATACATATATTTCACCAGAACACTAAAGAAGGGACGATTCTTCATGTTGATGTAATGCTCAAGAAGGTCCTCTGAAGACTGCATGAATTTCAAACCAGCAAGGAGGAGTTCCTTCTGTTTAAAATGCTGGATGATTTCTCTTATGATCAATCTCCTGATGGACCCTATCAGACTTGGTAGCAATGAAGATTCACTCACTGTTACTTATGGTCCATGTCAGAAGTCAGGTCTTTAACTTGAATGCCTTTCAGTTAGCTTCTGATATATCTAGGAGACTCTCTGATCCTCTTGATGTTACTATTTCCCTGATTCCTTTTCTACAATGTTAATGTCCCCTGAGTCTTAGGTACAAAAGTATTTGGTAGAAATATCTGTTGAGACTAGACTCCACAACTCTAAATTTTGGTTAGCTATGTCTTTCTGGAATGGTCTCTGTCTGCTGCAAAGAGAAATTTCCTTGATGGGGTGAACTAAAATGATCTGTGGNTGTAACGACAAATGTTAAGACTGTTTGTAGGTGGCGTCTCAGGGGATACACAAACCTCACTCAAGGGCCTCATGCCCAATATTAGAGCCCAATACCAAACAAACTCAATGGTATTTTTTTGGAAACACATACACACAGGTCCATATATATAGTTCAAAAGAATTTGTATATGTATATGTAATATATATTTGTGATATATTTATGTATATATATATGTATTGTGTGTGTATATATATCTCAAAAACTTTTATTACTGTTTTCATGTGTCTTATAAGTTTGGGTATATTGTGCATTCATTTTCATTGAATTCTAGGAAGTCTTTAATTTCCTTCTTTATTTCTGCCTTTAATCAATTCAGTTTATGAAAGTTCAGTAGGTTTTTTTTATATTCAGCTTTAGATAGATATATCTATCTGATGTATATCTGATAGAATTCAGCAGGCTATTTCAATTTTCTTGTATCTGTTGAGATTTGTTTTGTGACTGAGTATGTGGTCAATTTTGGACAAAGTTCCATGAGGTACCCTTGAAGGAGGTATATTCTTTTGTCTTTTTTTCCTTCTCTATTTTAAGGGATTTACTCATTTCTTCAAATTATTTGTTTGTGTTTTCCTGGATTTCTTTAAGAAATTTATTCATTTTATCTTTAAGGATCTGTATGGTTTCCCTTTTAAAGTCTTTTTCTTGTACTTCAGCTCTGTTGGAATAATCATGTTGTAGGATAACTGAACTCTAGTGGAGTCATGTTGCCCTGACTGTTACTGATTATGTTGTTAAGCTGGCATCTAGGCATCTGGTTTGGGAACATTATAGGCCTAAGTGCAGGTTTCTGGATGTGTTTGTGTTGGGTATATGTTTTGTTTCTTGATTTCTGTTTCCTCTCTGAATTTTCAGATATTTGTGATGACTATATGTTGCCTGCTTTCCTGTCCTGTTCAGCTGTTGTGTTGACAGGGAGTGTCTGCTGGTACTGGATGCTGGGGTGCAGGTGGGTGTAGGTGGAGGAAAGTCAGGTGAGATCCACAGAAGTAGCCTAGAGGAAAGTAATGTTTCAGCTGATGTCCTATTGCGGTGCTAGCAAGGAGCCTGAGGAATTAGGTCTGCTGGGAGAACAGAGAGAGAAAAGTCTGAAGGCAGATTATCTAGTCTTCTGGCAGGTATAGCCTGTGGTTGAGTCTTCTGGAGTGTCCTCTGGAGTTAGGGGCTGTGACACAGCAACAAGTCGGGAGGTGGGAAGTCAGGAGGCATTAGTATGTGGGATCCACAGGATGCATGATGACACAAAAGGGAGGCTGCAGCTGCTGTTTGGTTACAGCAGTAGGGCAAAGGAAGATATATTTTTAATATAAAAAGATTGTTGTTAGTGATTATGCTGGCTTAGATAGCATAGAAGTTGGTAGGTTCTCCTCAAGATCCATGTCTTCAGTATTAATGAGGAATTGGCGATATTCCCAGGACCAGGCATGTTATTCCTCTTGTTAAGGGGGATTCTAGTTCCATTACTCGTACCTAAGTTGGCTACTCCTAAGGTATGCATACCACTACTGCACCCTTGGGAGGATCATGTCATGGTGCTCATATTTTGGTTCTTAGGTACCATAGATTGGTAGGCTTGTTGGTTGCTTCCATCTTTTGAAGCCTGCATGGCTCCTTCTGGTGTCAGAAAAAGTAGTCCTCAAAGAGGAGGCATTCAGGCAATTCTAAAAGAGTGGCCTCTGGGCCCTGTTTCTGAAGTTCATGGTGTCTTCAGCAATAGTGACTTACCTTCTACCTTTCAATTGGTAGATAGTATTGATAAGTTGTGTGAATGTACTACTTTGGTAAAATTTGATGTCCTCAATGAGGAAATTAAGATGATAAATCCATTTACTTATTATTTATCGTTATTACTCAATAAATACCTCTGAAATGTGATGGGTGTTTTATTCATTGTATGTATTGGTGTTTGAGTGGGTAGTGTATGTACATGTTTATGTGTGTGTGTATGTGTGTGTATATATAAGTGATCATGTATATGTGTGTGCATGAAGATGAAATGCTCATGTATGTGCATATGCATGAAGGTGAAGGCCAGAGAAACATCAATCTCTTCCTCAATCACTACCCACCAGGTCTTCTTGACATTGAATCTCTCACTGAACTCAAAGGTCACAGATTCGCTAGGCCAGTGAGGTCCAGAGATTCCCCTGTCTCTGCTTCTCTAGGTCTGTGGTTACAGACACACTGCCACGCCTGGCTATTGAAGTAGGTCCTGGAAATCTGAACACAGGGCTTCATGCTAGTATAACAAGCATTTTACTGACTGACTGTCTAGGAAGCCCCTGATTTATTTATGCTGAAAATAACTTTTTGCAGGGTAAAAGGAAAATCTGGTTATATTTGTGCTTATTAACACTTTGTGAGAATTGGTTAGTTAATCTGTTAAAAAAGAAGCAATGCAATGATCAAAACTGCAGCCTTGAAAGGTCTGAGTTCAGACATGTTGGAGGTAATGGACTTAAGCTAGGCAGTTTTCCAGGTGAATACATAACATATAGTCTAACTAAAAGACCAGAACTTGGAAATGTAAATAGCTAGATCATTGTATAATTTTTGCTGTATAATAGTGATTAACAAGATGTAGGGCAATGTAAGAGTTGAGATTGACTTTTCCATTTTATATGTTTTTATTTTATGTGCATGAGTGGTTTGCTTCCATGTAGGTGTGTTCACCATATGTATACCTGGTGCTCTTGGAGGCTAGAAAAGCCTGTCTGATGATCGCCTGAAACTGGAGTTATGGCAAAGTTGTGAGCTGCCATGACAGTACTAAGAAGTGAACTCAGATGCTCCACAAGGGCAACAAACTCTTGTCAGCACTGAGCCAACTCTTTAGTCCTGAGGTCAACTTTCAATACTGAGGGTGAAAATGATTGCCTTTTTCCCTCTTCCATGTAAGAAACCATTTGGCAGTCAACTGATTGCCGTCATATTTTGTGTTAATACTCTGATGAATTATACAGAAAATTAAATGATTGATGATCCCTACAGAATCCAAGGTTAATTTCAACCAGTCAAAAATGTTGCAGCTTTGCCTTAATTGTAAGAAAATCTGTGGCCCATGGTTTCTGTGAGGACTCACGGTTGTGTGACTTGGGTATGTCTTCCCAAACTGTTCCTGAGAAATAAGTACATTATTTGTAAACAGAATTGATAAGCCTTCACTTGAAAGATTTTAAGTTTACGAAGTGTGAGACAGCTGGGCAAAGGGTCAAAGGTGAAAGGTAGTGAGCCATTTGGGGCCTATTCTTTTGTGGAACCTTTGACTGCCTTTCAGACTGAGATTTTGGAAATAGTTCACACAAAAGCCTTCTGCCAACAGTTGACTTAGACAGGAACCCCTCACAAAATCTTCTTTGATTTTATTCCCTCTCTATGTCTTGGCTTTGGAAATTTATAAAATCTCAAGGAATATTATACAAACCACCTATGTAAATGAACTAACCAAGTCAATTTGGCAATTTAGGTATTATATAAAATACGTTTTGATTGATTTTTCTTTTTTAGAGACAGAGGTTCAGCAATTGGATGTTTTCTTTTGAGACAAGGTTTCTCTGTGTAACCCTGGCTGTCTGCCCTGGAGCTCTGTAGACCAGGCTGGTCTCAGCTTCAGCGATCTTCTTGCCTCTGTCTCCCAAGTGCTGGATTAAAGGCATGTGCCACTACCACCCATCAAAGGTATAGTCTTGAAAAATTTATGGAAAAAGAGATTTTGGAAAAATAGCAAATATATTAAAATAATAAAGAAGATTAAAAATAATGGCAAGAAAATTCTTGGGTCAGTTATAAGCTTCTTAAATTTGAAGTATCCCTGGGCTCACATAGGATACCAGAAGCAGTGCAATAGTTTTCAGAGACATGGTAATTTATTAGTTCTTAAAAAGTTATTTATATGTTATCTATTAGGAGCTAATTCATTTATTTAAAATATTTATTTACTTTATAAGTAAAGTATATAAGTTTTCATGAATACCAGAAGAGAATATAGGATCCTATTACAGGTGGTTGTGAACCATCATGTGGTTGATAGGAACTGAACTCAGGACCTCCAGAAGAGCAGCCAAGTGCACTAAACCACTGAGTCATCTCTCCAGGCCAGGAGCTAATTTATTAGTATATGTTGTGATATTGACTGCTATGATTTTCTGAAAACAGGAAGGGAAATTAGGATTCCTCAGAAGTTCCTGTCTTCCTTTGAACAACTTTATTGCTATTGCTAATTTTGCTTTGGGTAGGAATTCATTTCAGGTGTGGAAGATACAAACAAACCCAACCGAGCACTATGTCTCGCTCTCCAACGTTAGTGCCTTCTTCAGTTACTTGGCTATTACACTGACTGGCTGTCTCATTTGTCTCACATGTTTGCAGATTTCTATTCCTACAACTTCTATTTTGATCAGTTTGAATATACCTTCAACCCTGGATCTGCAATCATTGCAATATGTTTTATTTTTCTTTTAATCTGAATATCCTTTCTCTCCCTCTGCTCCTTCCACTTGTCCTCATTTTCTTCCATCCAGATATATTTGGTTACATTTTCACATATTGATGATATTTAGTTATTGGAAAGCAAGTTCTTTAAAAGTACAAAAAAATCATTGAAGTTTTAATGAGGGCAAACAAAACAGATTTACAACATTAGTTCTACTGAATTAAGATTCCCCATATTCATCAAAGTGAAGAAAGTATGCAGGTTATTTGTGAGAATATAAGACAATGATTCTGGGGCTGGAGAGATTGTTCAGCAGTTGAGAGCACTTGTTCTTTTAGAAAACCCAAGTGTGTGGTTCTAAGCATCCACATGGCACTAACAACCAACTGTAACTACTGTTCCAGGGGATCTGACACCCTCTTCTGACTTCCTTGGGCATCAGATATATAAGTTGTGTACATACATACATACATACATACATACATACACATAAAATAAAAATAACTATTTTAATAAATAAAATAATGCTTCTACAAATTCCTTTTTAAAAAACATGATTTTTTTATATGTTTACTAAAAGAACAATGTAAATTACAAAAGAAGTGCTTGGAAGTGTTACAATAATGGTGATAATGGTGATAATGGGGTAATAATGGGGTGATGATGGGATAATAATGGGTTAATAATACTTACAAACATTTTATATTTTGTGTTTTTAATTACGCACTAACCAGGGAATGATCCAATAGTATTATTTTCCAATATTGTATACTGCCTCCTCATAAATTTAGAGGGTAGCTATATTTAATTTATTATAATAAAATATAATCAATGATAAAAATAAACATTATGAAGGACAATTCTTACTATTGGTTGAATGCAGTTCAAAATAGAAAGCAATAAAGAAGAAAATACATTGTGTGTGTATGTGTGCAGGTGTGCTTATTCATGCTATATAGCTTGGATTTGTAATGGTAAAGCTGTTGTTGATACTGCTGGATGAAACATAAAGATATAAAATTTCCTGAAACAGTACTATAAGAAAGGTGTTGAAATTACTGGTACTGATGTTGCCACTGGTAGGCCAAATGCTATGTTCCACATGCTAGAAGAAAGTAAAGATTTCTTGGCCAACATCCTGAGGTTCTACCAACCTCCATCTGGCTCCTATCATTTGGGATGTAACTAAGATGCAGTCTCCAGCCTCAGCAGCCTTGTGTTGCCTCTCATTGGAGGCCACAGAAGTAGGATCAATGCTGACAATCTTCACAAAGAAGAGAAGAAAATGACAGCTAGGTCTACTATGGACATGCAGTATTGTGCCCCTGTAAACTGTGTTCATGACCTATTTCATCCCTCAAGGTACCAATTCACTTCTTCACAACACTTACTGAATAAGAAACGTGGTAAAAGGGTTGAACTGGATTAGAAAGCAAGAAAATGTTTAGACTACAGTGAAAATTTTATTGGTTTAGGAAAAGGGCAGTAGGAAGTTCTCTTCTCACCTTTATGACCTTTTAGCCACAGTAGAGGCTAGGTTTACAGTGCCCAGTGCTAAGTCCTTCCTGTGCATAGGCTGTAAGTCCCATTGCACAGCTGTTATTATTCTCCAAGATAAAAGTTTCGATACTTCGACACTGCAGATATGGCCAGTCCAGCCATCATTGTGATTCACAGGTTTTACATCTGGGTACAACTGATTGCCTCTCTTCCTTGGCAGCTTGTATAACACCTTCCCACACTAGGAGAGCCAAGCCTTAGGGAGG
This sequence comes from Mus pahari, assembly GCF_900095145.1. Lineage (NCBI taxonomy): Eukaryota > Metazoa > Chordata > Mammalia > Rodentia > Muridae > Mus > Mus pahari. The sequence continues at coordinate 9,979,528 of NC_034600.1, forward strand.
AGGTTCCCAGTTTGATTACTTCCAGCATGATTTCTTTCAGTCCCGTGTCCAAAGTGTGTGTTGTCTTCAGCAATGGAGTTTTACATTCTGAGAGGCAACAAAGGGGAGCAACAACCTATAATGTTTTTCAAATCTGTTGAACAACCCTTACCAACAACTCAAAGCAAGGTTTCCCATGCATAGAACCAGGGTTTTGTTAGAGAGTCTACGGCTTTGGTGGGAGCATTATCACCTTGAGCGGCATAGCTTCATTTATTTATGTATTCACATATTCTTGTATGCATATATTTGTTTTTAAGTAAATACAAAATAATGTTTCCTATGGCTTTCCAACCACTGCTGCTGTTCTCCACCCCCGCCACCCGCCATTCCCTCCTGCTCCTCCCTAGTGCTTCCTTTCCCCCAAAAGAGCCACTCCCATTTCTCTCATCCCTCACCCTGATAGCGCTTGTGTCGTTCTAGCCTCTTCTCTGCCCCCATCCCGGCTTCACGGTTCCTTTTAACTTTAATAGTTTCTCCAGTTACTCCAAGTTATACAACTTGGATCTGAACATTGGCACTAGGAGAGAACGTGACATATGTCTATCTCAGCCTGGGCATTCTCACTTAAGATAATATTTTCTTCTTCCTTTCTTCTTCTTCTTCTTCTTCTTCTTCTTCTTCTTCTTCTTCTTCTTCTTCTTCTTCTTCTTCTTCTTCTTCTTCTTCTTCTTCTTCTTCTTCTT
>NC_034600.1:9982512-9989101 GCF_900095145.1 Mus pahari
TCTTCAAGGCTTTTCCCCACTTTCCCCTCTATATATTTCAGTGTCTCTGGTTTTATGTGGAGTTCTTTGATCCACTTAGACTTGAGCTTTGTACAAGGAAATAAGAATGGATCAATTCATATTCTTCTACAATCTAACTGCCAGTTGTGCCAGCACCATTTGTTGAAAATGCTGCCTTTTTTCCACTGGATGGTTTTAGCTCCTTTGTCAAAGATCAAGTGACCATAGGTGTGTGGGTTCATTTCTGGGTCTTCAATTCTCTTCCATTGATCTACCTGTCTGTTGCTGTACTAGTACCATGTAGTTTTTATCACAATTGCTCTGTAGTACAGTTTGAGGTCAGGGATAGTGATTTCCTCAGAAGTTTTTATTATTCTATCTTTTTACAAGCAAATACAGCACCTGTGCACATCGTTGAGGTCGTAGCTGTGAATTAGGTTCCTGATTATTTGGACATACATTAAAGAGTGCTAATAGCTTGGCCATATGGTAGTTTTTTTTCCCATTTTTTAGACTTTTGAGAATATTCTATAGTCATTTTCAGAGTGTCTGGTCCAGTATGAAATCTCAGCAATAGTGAATGAGGGTTCCTTTCCCACAGACTAGATAGCTTACGAATTTTCTTTGAATGGTTTATACAATACTATCATATCATACATTTACTTTACTTGAACATCTATACACATATTTGCTCAACAAGAAAAGCAAAAAAATAAAAGTAAACACGTGTTCTGAAATTCGCTTTGAGTGTGACTCTGTTGCTCCTCTTAGGCCCTTTGCACGTCTGGTCACAGGATATAAAGACACATATTTCTTTGTTTTTGTGTTTTTGCCTGTTCTTGTCATTGAACCGATGGCTTCAAGATTGATAGACAAACATCCTGTCACTGGAATACATCTACAGCCTCAAAACTGTATTTTTAAAATAGGATGTGAAATAGAAGATGAATTAATTCATCTGCTACTTAACCAAAGAAAAGCGATATGCAAGTATGATAGAAAGCATATCTATTTTCAACATGCTCTTGTCTAATTTCACTTATATTCTGGCTCTATCTATCTATCTATCTATCTATCTATCTATCTATCTATCTATCTATCTATCTATCTATCATCTATCTATCATTTGTAGCTATTGTGAAAGGTGTTGTTTCCCTAATTTCTTTCTCAGCCTGTTTATCCTCTACTTATTTGTTTGTGTTGGTTTTATTTCCAGCCACATTGCTGAAGTTATTTTATCAGATGTAGGAGTTCTCTGGTAGAATTTTTGGGGTTGCTTATGTATACTATCATATTCTCCACAAATAGTGATACCTTGAGCTTTTCCTTTCTAATTTGTATTCCTTTGACTTCCTTTTGATGTCTAATTGCTCTGGCTAGAATTTCGTGTACTGTATTAAATAGATAGGAAGAGACTAGGCAGCCTTGTCTAGTCCCTGATTTTAGTGGGGTTGCTTGAAATTTCTCCCCAATTAATTTGATGTTGGCTATTGGTTTGCTGTATAATGCTTTTATTATGTTTAGGCATGTGCCTTGACTTCCTGATCTTTCCAAGACTTTTAACATTAAGAGGTGATGCATTTTGTCAAAGGCATTTCCAGCACTTAAGGAGATGATCATGTGATTTTTTTCTTTGAGTTTGTTTATATAGTGGATTACATTCATGGGTGTCTATATATTGAAATATCCCTGCTTCTCTGGGATAAAGCCCACTTGGTGAATCCTACTTGGTGAATGTTAGTTTTAATGTGTCCTTTGATTCGGTTTTCAAGATTTTTTTTTTAATGCAAAGTGACTTTATTACTTGTGTATACAACAGCATTTATGTCACTGGAGCAGAGGCTGTGTATGACTCATATTTCCAATTGGGTGGTAGCACCTGCTTATTCTTATAGTATTGAGCCAATGGGTGAATTCTGCTTCCTATGAGAGTTAGGCGGAGTTCAGCATCTTTATCCTTTTTCTTCCTGTCAAGATGCTTTCAGACAGCAGCTGCTTTCTTAATCAAATGGTAGAGATCTTCAGGGAGACCAGGGGCAAAGCCTTTGGACTAAAGGATTCTCAAGATTTTAATTCTAGTCATAAAACAGACCTGTGTCACGCCATGTGGATTCCTCAGGATCACACCTATCTGGAAGGGAGTCAGGCCTTTATTGGCCATCTTATAAATTTGTTCCTTCACCTTGTCAGATGTCAACTTCAGCCATGTGGGGATACTACAGCAGTAGGGCTGCACCGACTGGGACAGGCTTTCTGAGAGTGTGCATGCAACCCATGATGGTGGAAATCTGACAACAAAGAGAGCAGTTTTTGAGAAATTTATTAAGTATTTTTTGCATCGATATTCATAAGGGAAATTAGCCTGAAGTTCTCTTTCTTTGTTGGGTCTTTGTGTGGTTTAGGTATCACAGTATAACTATGGTTTCATAGAATGAACTGGATAGTGTTATTTCTGTTTCTATTTGTGGGATGGTTTAAGAAGTATTGGTATTAAGTCTTCTTTGAAGGTCTGATAGAATTCTGGACTAAAACCATATGGCTTTGGTTTTTGTTGTTGTTGTTGGGAGATATTTAATGACTGCTTTTGTATGGGACTGTTTAGATAGTTCATCTGTTCCGATTTAACTTTGGTACCTGGTATCTGTCTAGAATATTATCCATGTCATCTAGATTTTCTAGTTTTGTTTAGTATAGGCTTTTGTAGTAAGATCTGATGGTTTTTGGAATTTCCTTAGTTTCTGTTGTTATGTCTCCCTTATCATTTTTGATTTTGTTAACTTGGATACTGTCTCTGTGCCTTTAGTAAGGCAAAGGGTTTTTTTATCTTGTTTATTTTCTCAAAGACTATCTCCTGGTTTCGTTGGTGGTTTGTATAGTTCTTTTTTGTTCTACTTGGTTGATGTCAGCCCTGAGTTTGATTATTTTCTGTTTTTTACTCCTCTTGGGTATATTTGCTTCTTTTTGTTCTAGAGCTTTCAGGTGTGCTGTTAAGCTGCTAGTGTGGGATCTCTCCAGTTTCTTTTTGGAGGCACTCAGAGCTACCAGTTTTCCTCTTAGCACTCCTTTCTTTGTGTCCCATAAATTTTGGTATGTTGTGGCTTCATTTTCATTAAATTCTAAAAAGTCTTCAATTTCTTTCGTTATGTCTTCCTTGACTAAGTTGAGTAGATTGTTGTTCAGCTTCCACATGTATATGGGCTTTCTGTTGTTGTTGTTTTTGAAGACAATCCTTATTCCATGGTGATCTGATAGAATTCATGGGATTATTTCAGTCTTTTTGTATCTGCTGAGGCTTGTGTTGTATCTGATTATATGATCAATTTTGGAGAAGGTACCATCCATGAGGTACTCATAACAATAATATATATTTGTTTTACAGTGAAACTTTCTGCATGTATCTGTTAAATTGATTGGTTCATAACTTCTGTTAGTTTTACTGTGTTTCTGTTTACTTTCTCTCTTCATGATTTGTCCATTGGTGAGAGTGGGGTGTTGAAGTCTCCCATTATTATTGTTTGAGGTTCAATGTGTGGTTTGAGCTTTATTAATGTTTCTTTTACAAATATTGTGCACATTTGCAATGTAGACATTTAGAACCGAGAGATCATCTTGGTGGGTATAAAGTGTCTTTCCCCATCTTTTGAAAACTTTTGGTTGAAAGTCTTTATTGGAAGGTAAAATGGATATCCAGCTTGTTTTTTGGAACTGTTTGCTTGGACAATTTTTTTTTCATTTTATTCTGAGGTAGTATCTGTCTTTGTCACTGAGGTGTGTTTCCTGCATGCAGCAAAATGCTGGATCCAGTCTGTTAGCCTGTGTCTTTTTATTGGGTATTGGGTTCCTTGATGTTCAGAGATATTTAAGACCAATGAGTGTTGGTTCCTGTTATTTTTGATCTTAGACATGTTATTATGTTTTTGTGATTGTCTTCTTTGGGATTTGTTGTGAGATGATTAATTTCTTGATTTTTCTTGGGTTTAGTTTCCCTCCTTGTGTTGGAATTTTCTTTCTATTATTCTCTCTAGAGTTGTATTAGTGGAAAGACATTGTTTAAATTTGGTTTTGTCTTAGAATATTTTGGTTTCTCCATCTATGGTGATTGAGAGTTTTGCTGGGTATTGTAGCCTTGGCTGCCCTTTGTGTTCTCTAAGGGTCTGTATGACATCCTCTGGCTTTTAGAGTGTCTGGAAAGCCCAGTATAATTTTGATAGGTCTGCCCTTATATGTTACTTGACCTTTTTCCCTTACTACTTTTAATATACTTTCTTTGTTCTGTGCATTTAGTATTTTGATTATTATGTGATGAGAGGATTTTCTTTTCTGTTCCAATCTATTTAGAATTCTGTAGGCTTCTTGTATATTTATGGCCATCTCTTTCCTTATGTTAGGGAAATTTTCTTTTGTGATTTTATTGAAGTTGTTTTCTGGCCCTTTGAACTGGGAATCTTCACTCTCTTTTATTAGTATTATTCTTAGGTTTGGTCTTTTCATTGTGTCCTTAATTTCCTGGATGTTTTGGGTTAACTTTTTGTACTTTGTATTTTCTTTGAGTGTTGTGTCAATATCTTCTATGGTATATTCCACTCCTGAGATTCTCTTTTTTGTCTCTTGTATTCTATTGTTGATGCTTGCATCTGTAATTTCTGATCTCTTTCCTAGGTTTTCTATCTCCAGGTTGTCTCCTTTTATGATTTATTTATTCTTTCTCCTCCCATTTTTAGAACCTCGATGATTTTGTTCAATTCCTTCACCTGTTTGATTTTGTTTTCCTGTATTTCTTTAAGGGATTTATGTGTTTCCTCTTTAAGGACTTCTACCTGTTCACATGTGTTCTTCTGCATATCTTTAAGGGAGTTATTTATGACCTCCATACGGTCTTTTATCATCTTCATGAGATAGGAATTTAGGTCAGAAACTTGCTTTTCAGGTGTGTAAGAGTATCCAGGTCTTGCTGTGGTGGGAATACTGGTTTCTTTTCTTTTTTTTTTTTTTAAACATTTATTTATTTATTATATGTAAGTACACTGTAGCTGTCTTCAGACACTCCAGAAGAGGGCGTCAGAGCTTGTTACAGATGGTTATGAGCCACCATGTGGTTGCTGGGATTTGAACTCCCGACCTTTGGAAGAGCAAACGGGTGCTCTTACCCACTGAGCCATCTCACCAGCCCCATGGGAGTACTGGTTTCTTATACTGCCAACTGGCATTGTTTTCTGTTCCTTGTGTTCTTATGCTTGTCTCTCACTATCTGGTTATCTCGGGTTTTAACTGGCCTTGCTATCTCTGACTGGATCCTGTCCCTTTTGTGAGCCTGGGTATAATGGACTTCTTGGGAGTCAAGTTTTCTCTGGGTGTGGGAAGGATCTAAAGCATTGAATCTGACCAGGCCAGAGTTGTAGACCAGAAGGAAGTTGTCACTACTTTTTTGGTAGATTTTAGAAGTCTGTCAGTGCATGCTGGTCTATTTTAAATGGTATTTGGTTTGGCAATGTTCACTACTAGCCTATGCACTATGACCCCAGATGTGTGCACTTATGTACGAGTGCATATCACATATGGGAAATGAATGTGAAGGCCAGAGGTTAATATTGCATTCCTTCCTCAATTATTCTCTACCTTATTTTTTGACACAATAGATCACACTTAACTTGAGGCACATTAATACTGCTAGACTTGCTGGCCAGCAAGCTTCAGGGATCCTCTTTTTTCTGTTCCCTCCTCTCCATTCCGCAGTTATAGATTTGCACGTCAGAACTTGGCTTTTTAATTGCTACTGAAGATCTGAACTCAGGTAATCATGCATATTCAGCAGACACTTTACTACTGAGGAATCACCTCAGCTGTGTTTTGTAAACCTGAAGATCTGTCTCCTTTAAAACTCATCTAATTTCTTCACTTCTGCCACCAAACTATTAAATGCATGTTTGGTAGACTCTCCTGAAATACATTAGTTACTCAATACAGATATGAAGAATAAATGAACAACTATTTCATGGACATGTCCCTATCTTAAAGACAGAGAAATTGAGCTACACATGTAAAAAAAAAAATGTAAATCTGGGTTCACCTTCTATTTTGAAATCATTCAATCTTTGGAAAATCTATTGATCTTTTGGAAGTTCAGTTTTCTTATGTGACAATGGGAATCTTTTATCCTGAAGACTTTTTTGGAAGAATTGGAGTAAAACAGTTGTAAGGAAGCTTTCAAATTGAGTTTATCTGTCCTGTAGTCCAAGACTAATGTATTAAAATATACTGCTACTCAAGATCATCAGCTTAATGGCATCAGCACATAGTAGTCTAGTGCTCTCTCTTCTGCTTTCAAAAAGGTCCAGAGACTCCATGTTTGCTACACCAAATTTATTTATATCACTAACATTTATCATTAAAGAAATGTTGTACATGTACTTTCTTTTTTTTAATGTACAATGGATTTTATTAATGTATGCAAGTAAAATATTGATATACAAAATTTTTCTTTTTTCTTTTTTTCCATTTTTTTATTTATTATTATTTTCTTTATTTAAATTTCAAATGCTATCCTGAAAGTTCCCTATACCCCACCCCCACCCATGCTCCCCTACCCACC
>NC_034600.1:10020862-10025525 GCF_900095145.1 Mus pahari
TGCAGAAGAATCCTGTTGTGTGGGTCTTCCTTGCTGGTGAGGCAGGCGTCCACAATCACTGATCCACACTCACCAACTGTTGTAAAAGGGTGCTACAGGTGAATGGTTCTGTGGTTTCAGAATTCATTTCAGTACAGATCCTGCCTTTCAGAAGTGTTTGTACCAGTGCAGCACAGCAGTGGTGGAAATCCTTTGTTAGCAGGATTGGCATTTCCTGTTGATTAGCATCTTAAGTTTAGAAACATGGCACTGTAACATGTGAACATAGAGGTAGAGTCTGTAGAACTGCCTCATTTCTTTTTGCTGACATGGGTGCCATATTGCCAACCCCTTCCACTTGCTTCCCTTTCCAAATCTGTGGGTAGATCAGAACAATTGCTTCATGGCTGTGTATGGTCTGTAGGCCTTTTTTTTTTTTGTGTGTGTGTAGGCCTTCTGTAGACATTGCTCTTTAATTGGGCAGAAAAGTTGCTGCACTGGCTTCATTCCCATTTCAAAAAACTGAGTACATGTTGTTACCACAGCATTTCTGGTGTATGCCAGCTCAAGGAGCAATCACCTAGGACTGGAAATTGTGCATGCTGGTAACTGAATCTGCATTTCCATCGCCGGGGCTGATCCCAGTTACAGTTGTAAGGAGGCATCTTTCTGAGAGTGGATTAATATGTATTTACTCATGGAAATTTGCTAAATGTCAGCTGCTTTTAGGGTCCCACACAAGATGACTTTAATTAAAGTTTTGGTAATTACTCATAAAAGAATAATAGAGCACATTTGGGGGAAAGGGTTTCAATGAAAGATCTTGGGATGTATGGCTGGCAGGTGACCTCTCTATTTCTTCCACTCCTACCCAGAATGTTACAGGTAAGACCAAAAGTAACCTTTTAACAAATAAGTTAAAAATAGCAGAAGTGACTTACTCACCTGTTGTTCTTGATGTGCATTCGACACAAATAAAATAGTTTTGATAGAAACAAATATTGTCCTATTTGCTTAAGTAGCTATATTTTATGGTTTAACTTTAAACCCTGGAGAACAGCAAGTGGAGATGTAATATTTACCAAAATAGTATCTATGACAAGTGAAATAACTGCATATAGTGTCTTCCAAAATTTTTCTTTTAGGGCCTTTGAAAATTGCGTTGAAAGTTTTAAATCATAATCACACACTAAGAAACAAATAGTTTTAAATCTTTTTCATACTTCTCCATGCGACAGTAACGTTTTCATTTGTGCTGTTTCAGGTCAATATGACTTTCACTAGAACCAAAGTTGCTAACACCACAATTTTGATAGTGTCTACATGAATATCTAATTATGATGCTATAAACAGCTGTAATGCTACATTTTCACTGAGTTATGATGTGCCTTCTGTTAGTGTTGGCATTTAAGCAACCTTGCTTTCTGTTTTCCTGTTGTATATACAGTGTAAAGTATTCCCACCTGAGCTTTCCCCAAAGTTCCATTTGGTAAACAGAACATGATTTGAAAGATGTTTTTGTTTTATGTTGCCCAAATCAAGCTTTGCTTTGAATCAAGCCAAATGATGAAAACATAGTCCAGCCTTCTCCCCAGCAGAATGCAATTACCTCTAAAGCCTATGGTATAAAGACAGACTAATTGAGAACACTTGTATTTGTTTCCAGTTAGCAAAGATTCTTAGTAAGAGTGTCCAGTTTTTAAATTCAGCAAGCCTTGTTTATGCTTAGTGAATGAAAAGGTAGGAGTTCTGAAAGGCAAGTGTGCTGGTTATTCACTCCTCATGGGGCTCTAGCACTGCAGCACTTGCATGAGGTAATAATGAGGTACCATAAGCAAACAGTAGATGATTCATGTCAGATGCTTCTCCAGTAATGCGAGTGGGGAGCAGCAGCTGATGTATGGGATATTGAAGGCAGATTAAGTTGTTAATGTATATTAGTATATTCTTAATTTCCTTTTAATTGAAAAAGACATATTGACTTTAATTAGAACCATTTCACAGGAACTGTCAATTAGCACATGTCAAACTAGTTAATTCAGAACAGAATTCTTTTAATTAGGGTCTGCTTTCCTTTAACTATGGGGCCAATGAAATCAGCCTCTCCTTATCTAGATTTTAAATGTCTCTGAGACATATAATACAAATGTAGACTCTTATCTATTATTAGAAGCCCATATGGATAACATTAAAATGATGATGCTGGCATTGTTCAGGCTGCGCAAATCAGAGTCCCTTTATGACTGCTTGAAAAAAAATGGCTTTGAACAAAGACCACTTTAAATACCAGATTTATCCTACTTTAAAGAGACTACAAAATTTATGACATTCATGTTCACATTTAAAGTATTATTTAATACGTCTGCTCAAATAAATGGGCCTATTCAAACGTTTTGTGTGTTCTATCAGCCGAAGACACATAAAGCATTGTCAAACCATGCAGCAACATTTTTCCCTTAAATGAACTGTAATCAAAAAGGGAAAACAGACTGGATGATTTTTTTTGGCATAACATAAAAATAGCATTGTTAACTTTCATTGCATCCAAAGATTTAATACCAATAGTTGATACAGTGACTTAAAGCACTAGTGGTGAGATGATGCGATTTTTGTTTCTCAGACAGTGTAAAACCTGCAGCTTGGCTATTACTTAATGTAATGATGTGGAATTACAGCATTTTAGTTACAGTTGGCATGGGGTGCATGCACTGGCTTGGTGGGAGAGGGATGTGCAATGTTCATCTACAGTAAGAATGCCTAAGATTAAGAGAGGAGAACTAAGTGGTACAGAAAAGGGACATTTATGTCAAATTCAGTTTTATTTATCACCTGAGGTTTAACAACTGTTTTACTGAGTTACAGTGAGTGAAGATTCCAGAAGGTAATGAAAGGATTATTTAATAATCTAACCTCTGGATTCTAAAGAGAATTATCTAGTAAGCTGCTTGTTTATCTGGTAGCAGAGATTTAAGTGAATGTCGACAGTAAGTACAGTTTACTGTGATTCTGTCAGTGGTTGCTCTTCTAGTCGAACTAAATGAGAACTACCCAAGTTTGTTTAGCACAGGCAAGACAATGAAACCAACAAATGAGAAGCAGAAAAGTTTTCCTCAAGTGCCCTTTATTTGCTTCTGAACCATTCCCAGCCTGTGTCACAGCATATTCCCTCTTGATTCTGTCCAAGTCTGTAGCTTTTGCTGTTTTTTTTTTTGTGTGTGTGTGTGTGTGTGTGTGTCACATAACTCTTTCAGTGTGTGGTAAAACTATTTGTGTGTGCATGTATCAAAGTGCATTGTTTTCCCTTAATATTTTGTATATATTATTTTATGATTAATTTGATGTATTTGAGAGTTTGATGTGGAAAATTAATATTTATTCCCCTAAAACCCATATAAATATGCATCCTCATAAATGAACTTAGTGGCCTTATAGAGAGGCTCTAGAGCAGTGCTCCTCAAGCTTTATAGTGCTGTGGCCTTTTAGTACAGGTCCTCATATTGTAGTGACCCCCAACCATAAAATTATGTTTATTGCTACTTCATAACTGTAATTTTAATATTGTTATGAATCGTAATGTAAATATCTATGTTTTCTGATAATCATAGTTGACTCCAAAAGGGATTGCGGCCCACAGGTTGAGAACCACTGTTCTAGCGAGATGCTGTTTCTTTCTGCCATTTGAGGACACATAAGAAAATAATATCTTATGCTTCTGAAATCTCAATTTTAGCCTTCCTAGATTCCAGAACTGTAAAGAATAAATGTCTGATTCAATCTCAGTAGCCTAACACAGGGCCAGTGAGATGGCTTTGCAGGTGAATGTTTGCTTTCAAGTCTAATGACCAGAATTTGATCTCTAGAACCTAAATGGTGGAGAAAACATGATGGAGGCACATTACACACATGCAACTCCACCACACTGTGCTCACATGAATACACTTCTATAAACTAATAAACACACAATAAGAAACAAGCAAACAAACCCACAGCATCTCCCACATATTACAGTGAGTGGGTGGAGGAACTGAAGCCCATAACTAATGAACTACTGATATGGTTTCACAATTATTGTTCTGTTTTTCTTTATGCACATTTTAGTTTGTCACCCAGTTAAAAAAATTAAAAATTTTCTTGTAAAGTTATACATGCATCAAGATCAACAATTTTGCATAACTGAAGCTTAAAGAATATAATACTGAAAAATTAGATACATTTTGTGTTGGACCGTGAAAGGCAGTCTGTGTTCTGGTTGAGCCAGACTTACTCCAGAGATCCAGTAGAAAATTCTACAAGGGATGGAACCATGAGCTACACTCCCACAGATTAGGATCCTGATACCATGAGCCCTCAACTCCATAATCCTGTGGCTATCAGTCATGTAGGCAATACCCCAAGCTCCTGGTATTCTGGATTGACTCCATCCCCACAGTTACCTGGCACAGCAAGGTAGCCCAGGCCACTATAAAAGGGGCTGCTTGGCCCTTCCTCTCTCTTTTAAGCTCTTACTCTCTTACTTCTTATTCTCTTGTTCCCCCCCCAACCCCTTCCCTTTCCTCCTCACTCCACGTGGCCATGGCTGCCCTCTGCTTCTCTCTTCTTCTTCTTCTTCTTCTTCTTCTTCTTCTTCTTCTTCTTCTTCTTCTTCTTCTTCTTCTTCTTCTTCTTCTTCTTCTTCTTCTTCTTC
>NC_034600.1:10025536-10028296 GCF_900095145.1 Mus pahari
GAATAAGGAACAAAATACCCATGAAAGGATATAGGTACAGAGACAAAATTTAGAGCTAAGATGAAAGGATGGACTATCCAGAGACTACCCCATCCAGTAAACCATCCCACCATCAGCCACCAAACCCAGATACTATTGCACATGCCTGTAAGATTCTGCTGGGGGACCCTGATATAGTGGCCTCTTCTGAGGCTATGCCAGTGCCTGGCAAACACAGAAGTGGATGCTCACAGTCAACTATTGGATGGACACAGGGTCCCCAATGGTGGAACTAGAGAAAGCACCCAAGAAGCCTAAGGGGGCTGCAACCCTGTAGGTGGAACAACAATATGAACTAACCAGTACCCCTTGAGCTCGTGTCTCTAGCTGCATATGTAGCAGAAGATGGCCTAATCGGCCATCATTGGGAAGAGAGGCCCCTTGGTCTTGGAAACTTTATATGACCCAGCGGGGAGCAGTGGCGGGGGCGGGGGAAGGTATAGGGAACTTTCTGGATAGCAGTTGAAATGTAAATAAACAAAGTATCTAATTAAAAAAAAAGAATCTCAGGCCAAAAACAAACAAACAAACAAACAAAAACCAAATACAAACAAACCCTCAGGTAATACTAATCTAATTTATATATTTGTTAGCTATATGTGTACAAGAACTCTATGATTTGTAATTATATAAAATATGTAGAATTACAGTTATATGGTTTATAAATTAGTTTCATTTAAACTCAACATAAACTTCCCCTCCATCCCCAACACACAATTGGAAGGCAGGTATCCCATACTAAACTTCCATGTAATGCCTTGCGTGCTTTGGGCGGAACATTATTCCCCTGTGTAAGGTAGCTGAAATTAAAATACTTTTGATATATGCTTTTTAGGAAGCTCATGAAATGTAGAATTCCATTTGGCCTTTTCATTGCCCTCTTCCCTCCTCTGCCCTACCCAGTTCCTGGCTTATTCTCCCTTCTTCCTTTTTATCTTATTTTTAATGGTTAAAAATAGATTTATCAACTATTTACTATTTTCTAGGAATCTTGAGTTCATTGAAAAGTTTAGATTTATATACTTAATTTTATGTGCATTAAATTTTTGTCTGCTTGTATGATTGAATACCATGTATATGCCTACTGCCTGAGGAAATCAAAGAGGGCATAAGAATTGCTAGAACTGGTGGGTTGTGAGCCATCATGTGGGGACTGGAAATTAAATCTGGGTCCTTTGCAAGAACAAGTGCTCTTAACCACTGAGCCATCTCTCCTGACCCTTTAGGGCATTAACTGTAGCACACTAGTTAAGACATTTACTTTTCACTTGATTTCATTGTAAGAAAACTGTTAAACAACTATTAATATTAAATAAATTAGTGATTAAAACTATTTATTCAGAATGTTATTAGTTGATAACTTTCAAATCGTTTATCTCATGTAGTCTGAACAGTTCATCATTATAATTTTAAATTTGAGGCTTTGCTTACAAAAAATCTGCATATAAGTGACAGGATTACTATTTACGTGCTTTGTGATCTTAGAAAAGTTCCCTAATGTGTCTGAGTTGCTGTTCTGGGATCTGATGAGGGTGGAGCTAGGAAGAGGACTTGTGCACACTGTGGAGGGACTGTAGTCACTATGAAAATCAGTGTAGAGTATTCAAATGAGCAAAAGTAGAGCTATCATATTGCCCAGCCATGTCACTCCTGAGAGTGATCAAATGCATCTGAGTCAATGCACTACAGAGACACCCACACATCTGTGAGTTTTTTGTTTTGTGCCATTATTAACAACAGTTAAATTATAGAATCCACCTAAATGACCATCAACAGATGAATGAACTGAAGAATGTGGTATGTATATATAATGGGTTTTTAATTCAGGCACAGGGCAAAATTTTGTCATTTGCTAGAAAGCTAGAAAGTGGAAATAAATTAAAGATCATCATATTAAGTAAAATAGTTCAAGTCCAGAAAGATAAATAGCACATAATTCCTCTCCTATGTGGAACCTAGGTTTTTACATGCACACATACATAAGTATATTCACATATATACATACACATGTATGACATGAAGTAGGGAGGGAGCTATTGGGAAGAAGAATGAGGCTCACTGGAGTGGGAACAGTTATGGGGAAATGAATATAATAGAACTTTATGTTAAATTTGAATAAAAATGTCATTATGACAGTCACCATTTTGTAAAATGAATAAATACTAATAAAACTTCTTTAAAAAATAGTTTAGCAAAGGAAATTTAAATATTCTGTTATCATCCCTCAGATATGAATGAGACATTAAATATTCGTAAACAAAGGCACTAGTTATTTTGGTACATTTTATACAAAATATGGTGAAAATTTTATTATACCTTTACATATTATTCATATTGATTTAAATGACTACACAATATTTATTTACATATTATTTGTTTATTTAAGAAGCTAAGCTTTGGAATTAAAACTGAAAATTTATCTTTCTTTATTATGTCCTCTGTTTTTTTTTTTCTTTCTGTTTTTTGTATTCTTTTTCCATATTAGCAGCATGTGTTAAAAGCCAAGCCTTTTGATGTTTGGAAAGCTTTGCATTTCTGATTTTTTCTATCATTTATCTATCTTCTATCTATGTATCAATCTTCTTTTTTTTTTTTTCCTTTTCTATTATTATTTTCTTTATTTACATTTCAAATGCTATCCNGAAAGTTTCCCATACCCCTCCCCCCACCTCTGTTCCCCTACCCACCCACTCCCACTACTTGGCCCAGGCCTTGCCTTGT
>NC_034600.1:10028307-10036922 GCF_900095145.1 Mus pahari
GAACACCTCTTCCCCTCTCCTCGGGCGGGGAAAGGCGCTGGATGCTGTATCAGGCCTGGGGACTCCCCAGGGAACACCTCTCCACCTCTCCTCGGGCGGTCCTGATTGCTCCATTTTCATTATGGAGGCATGCAGAACTGTGAGTTTTCCTCTTAGCACTGGTTTTACAATGTCCCATGAGTTTGGTATGCTGTACATCCATTTTTGTTAAAGTCTACGAAGTCTTTAATTTCTTTCTTTATTTCTTCCCTGACCAAGTTATCACTGAGTAGAGAGTTGTTCACCTTCAATGTTTAGGTGGGCTTTTTGTTGTTTTTATTGTTATTAAAGTCTAGCCTTAGTCTGTTATTGTCTGATAAAAGGCATAGAATTATTATAATCTCCTTATATCTGTTTTATGTCTGATTATATGGTCATTTTTGGAGAAGGTACCATGAGGCACTGAGAAGCTGTGTCCTCTTGTTTGGGGGTAAAATTTTCTGTAGATATCTGTTACATCCATTTGGTTCATATATTCTGTTAGTTTCATTGTCTCTGTTTAGTTTCTGTTTCAATGATCTGTCCATTGGTGAGAGTGGGGTGTTGAAATATCCTACTATTATTGTGTGAGGTTCAAGGTGTGTATTATGGTTTAGTAAAGCTTCTACAAAGTGTAAAAAGCTCCAAACCCAAAATATCCAAAATGCTGTTTCATTTGGGGCATAGATATACAGAATTGACACTTCCTCTTTATGAATTTTTCATTGATGAATATGAAGTGTCCTTCCTCATCTTGTTTGATAACTTTGGTTGAAAGTCTATGTTATTGGATATTAGGATGGCAAATCCAGCTTTTTCCTTGGACAATTTTGTCCATACTTTTCCTCCTACATAGTGTCTGTCTTTGTCACTAAAATGTATTTCTTTCATGCAGCAAAATGCTGGATCTTGTTTATGTATCCAGTCTGTTACCTGTGTCTTTTTATTGGGAAATTTAATTTATTGATTTTGAGAGATAGTAAAGACAGATGAGTGTTAGTTTTTTATTTATTTATTTTTAAAAATTTTTTTGGCTGAGGTAGTATTATGTGTGTATGATACTTTTCTTTTAGGTGTGTTGTAAACTGTTTTCTTATGTTTCCTTGTGTTGGTGATCTTGTTTCAGTATCCTCTGTAAGGTTGGATTGGAAGGAAGATATTGTTTATATTTGATTTTGTTATGGAATATCTTGGTTTCTCTACCTATGATGACTGAGCATTTTTTCTGGGTATAGTATGCTGGGCTGGCATTTGTATTCTCTTAGAGTCTGAATGACAACCTGTCTGGGATATTCTTTTAGAATCTCTGGTGAGAAGTCTGGTGTAATTCTTATAGATCTGCCTTTATATGTTACTTGGCCTTTTTCTTTTACAGCTTTCATTATTTTTTCTTTGTTCATTAGTATTTTGATTATTATGTGACAAGAGGAATTTCTTTTCTGATCCAATCTATTTGGTGTTTTATAGGATTTTTGTACATTTATGGCCATCTTTAGGTTAGGGAAGTTTTTTTCTATAATTTTGTTGAAGATGTTTTCTGGCCCTTTTAGCTGGGGTTCTTCATCTTCTTCTATTCCTATCATTCTTAGGTTTGATCTTCTTCATCATGTTCTGAATTTTCTGGATATTATGGGTTAGGGACTATTTTACATTTTGTATTTTCTTTGACTAATGTGTCAATATCTTCAATGGTATCTTCTATGACTGAAATTTTTCTTTCCCTTCTCTTGTATTTGGTTAATGATGCTTGCATTTGTAGCTGCTGATCTCTTTTCTAAGTTGTCCATTTCCAGGGTTGTTTCCCTGTGTGTTTTCTTTATTGCTTCTACTTCCATTTTTAGTTCTTGGACCATTTTGTTCTATTCCTTTACTTGCTTGATTACATTTTCCTGTATTTCTGTAAGGGATTTCTTTCTTTCTTCTCTAAGGGCTTCTACCTGTTTGCCTGTATTTCTTTAATGGAGTTCTTTATATCCTTCTTAAATGCCTCTATCACCATCTTAAGATGGGATTTTAGGTCATTACCTTGCTTTTCAGGGCTATTAGGGTATCCAGGGCTTGCTGTGGTGGGAGATCTGAGTTCTGATGGTGCCAAGTTGCATTGGCTTCTGTTGTTTATGATCTTATACTTACCTCTGGCTATCTGGTTCTCTCTTATGTTAACTGACCTGGGTGTCTCTGACTGGAGCCATCCTCCTTGGAGGCATGAAGAAGTCTGTGACCTGAATTATAGCTGGTCTGCTTGGAGACCAGCAGTGTTGTTTCTGGTTAGGTTGGGACTTCTGTGTCTTTGATTAGAGCAGGTCTCCTGTGTCACTGGTTACTGTAGACCTCCTGTGCCCATGGTTACTGTGGACCTACTGTGCTCTTGTTTACTGTGGACCTCGCAGCATTCAGTCTGGTATCTGGCCACTGATCTGGCCCAGGTGGGGAAATGGCCCAGAACAAAGGTGGAGCTCTGGGGGTGGGAAGGGATGTATTTGTTCCATGTCAGCTGGGTCCTGTGATTGACCGAGCTGATATGGGTATTTGGGTGTGATTCTTACCTGTGTCTTTGGTTGCTGCAGACCTCCTGGGAAGCACTCAGGCTGTAGTATTTGAATGGGTATGAGGCCACTGATCTAGGAAGAACCTATCTTAATTTAAGGCCAGCTTGGATCTACAGAGCAGTTTCCTGCCCCAGCCGGAGTTACATCTTATATATTCTGTTTCAACAAAACAAAGCCACAAACAAAAATCAAGAACAAGGCATTTCATACTATGTATCAGGATTTCCTTTCTTTTTGTGGCCCACATTCCATTGTGTATATTTTGTTTATCAATTCATCTGTTGGAAGGTATTTGGCTTGATTATACCTCTGTGTTATGAGAAATATTGCAAGAATGGTTACGTAAGTACCTGGCTTGCCTGGAACTAACTGAAGACCAGGCTGTTTTTAAACTTGTGATCCTACCTCAACTTCTGCCCCAGCACCAAGTGCTAAGATAAGTGGTGCACTACTATATGTTCCTTGAGGTAATGGAAATACAAAAATAGTTTGCTGCTATTGCTATTTTTCCAGATGTTTGTTCTAGAAATATTTAACTTTCATGGTTATAAGTGATTTCAGAATGGCAATGATTTAAAGATATATATATATATATATATATATATATATATATATATATATATATATCTTAAAGTAAATTAGATGCTTAACCAAAATTGGCAAATTTTGGTAAATATCAAATTTGTTATGCTATCAATTAATACAAATATAAACAATTGTGACATTGTACACTTGTGTTAGTGAGGGCAAAACTTTAGTGAAGGTGTGAAGAGAAATGTATCATTATTCTTTTGCAATGATGTAAGCACTACAGTCCTTTGAACTACACTGTTTGACAAGCAACAATGGAAATGGTATGTGAATGTTGAAGTTGAAAAGCAGAAACAGGATAAGATAAAAGATTAATGCTTCAGACACATTCTCAAATATTCATGAATTCAAAATATATTATTTGAGAATTAACTGTGTGCAAGGTATTGTGCTATCTGGTACATTCAAGTCTTGGCCTAAGAAACCTATATACATGAAGGCTTTCCAAACACTGAGTTCTACAGTACTGTGACACAATATTTTTGTAGCAGGTGGATAGAACTTGGAGGCAAATCAGTTATATATGGTGCTTTAGTCTGATGAGAACAATCATTCCTGGGTACCTGAAGAGGATGTGTGAGGGTGGAAAAAGCAAAATGGTAAAAAACCAAAATGAGAAAGTACCTTGAAAAAGTGAACTGTGGGTGGCACAGATGAACAATAGTGCTGTTTGTGCTAAACTTAGTTATTAATTTGGACATAGCAATGGGAGAAGACCTTGAATTATATATACCAAGTGACCCAAATGGTAATTATGTATGAGATTAACTTTATCACATTTGACAGTTTTGATTTTTACTTTATAAAATCAACATATATTCTTTTTTATTTATTTTGTATTTATGTGTGTGAGACTGAAACTAATTTAGCCACAGTTGTTGAAACCATGTAAGACATTTAATAAAATATTAACATTACAAAGACATCATTTTGTATGTTATAGGCTACCTTGTAGCTGAATAAGTCTTAGTAACTTAAAAGTATCCCTGCTCCTTCTGCCTGGTATTTGCTGGTGGGACAGATCCATAGTTGGTCTGCTCCCATGAAGACTCCATAACCCAACCCATCCTAGAGGACCCACTTGCACTCAGAGCAATTGACTCCTAGTCTGCTTCTGTGAAGACTCCATATTCTGAAATATCCTAGAGGACCTGCTGTACTCAGAGCAGTTGGACACACTTCACTCAGAGCAGTTGAGAAGCTGAGGACCCTCTGCACTCAGAGCAGTTGAGGATCTTCTGCTCTCAGAGCAATTGAGGATCAGCTGCACTCAGTGTAGTTGGACAACAGCTTGACTGCTCCACAGAAGACCCAGCAGTTTGAAGGCCTCCCATGAGACCTACTGCAGCCAGTGCAACAAATCAGCAGCTTATCTGCTCCTGTGAAGAGCCTCCAGTTGGAAGGCCCCACAAGTGGTCTGATACAGCCAGGGACACAAGCCTAACAGGAGACCTGAAGCAACCCTGGGAATAAAAGAGGCAGACTCCATACAGTCACCCAGATCAACAAACACCGGGGATATCTGGATGGCAGAAGGCAAGCGCAAGACCATAAGCAACAGAAGGCAAAATACGTGGGCATCATCAGAACACAGTTCTCCCACCACAGCAAGCCCTGAATACACCAAACACACCTGAAAATCAGAAATCTGCCCTAAAATCCTATCTCATGAAGACAATAGAGTCCTTTAAAAAGGATATCAAAAACTCATTGAAAGAAATACAGGAAAACACAGTCAAATAGGTGAAGGAATTGAATAAAGGGATCCAAGACATAAAAGTGGAAGTAGAAACAATAAAGAAAACCCAAATGGAGGTAAACCTGGAAATGGAAAACCTAGGAAAGAGGTCAGGAATTACAGATGTAAGTACTACCAACAGAATACAAAAGATAGAATAGTGAATCTCAGATGTAGAAGATATGGTAGAAGAGATCGACACAACTGTTAAAGAAAATTCAAAACATTAAAAAACTCCTAACCTAAAGCATCCAGGAAATTCAGGACACAATGAAAAGACCAAATCTAAGAATAATCAGAATAGGGGAGAACGAAAATTCCTAGCTTAAAGGACCTGAAAGTATCTTCAACAAAATCATAGAAGAAAATTTCTCAACCTAAAGACAGAAATGGACATAAAGGTACAAGAAGTTTATAGAACACCAAATAAATGGAACCAGAAAAGAAAATCTTCTCATCACATAATTATCAAAACACTAAATGCACAGAGTAAAGAAAGAATATTAAAAGCTGCAAGGGAAATAGGCCAAGTAACATACAAAGGTAGACCTACCAAAATTATACCAGACTTCTCAACAGAAACTGTAAAAGCCAGAAGAGCCTGGTCAGAGGTCATGCAGACTCTAAGAGAACACAAATGCCAGCCCCAGGTACTATAACCAGCAAAAGTCTCAATCGACATAGATAGAGAAATCAAAATATTCTGGACAAAACCAAATTCAAACAGTATGTATCTACCAACCCAGACTTACAGAGGATCCTGGAAAGAAAAATCCAACACAAGGAAGACCAAAGAAAGGACAAGATATTAAGCATTTCAAAACAAAGTCAAAAACAAGAGAGCCACAGCACATAAAACCACCCACAAAAACAAACATGTCAGGAACCAATAGTCATCTCTCTTTAATATCTCTCAATATTAATGGACTCAACTCACCTATAAAAAGACACAAGCTAACAGACTGGATATGCAAACAAAATCCACCATTTTACTGCATACAAGAAACACACCTCAACAACAAAGACAGGCACTGTCTCAGAGTAAAAGGATGGAAAAAAGTCTTCCAAGGAAATGGTCCAAGGAAGCAAGCAGGAGTCACCATCCTGCTATCCAATAAAAATAGACTTGCAATGAAAAGTTATTAAGTGTGATAAAGAAGGACACTTCATATTTATCAAGGGAAAAATCCACCAAGAGAAACTCTCAGATCTGAATTTCTATGCCCCAAATGCAAGAGCACCCAAATATATAAAAGAAACTTTACTAAAACTCAAAACACACATTGAACCCTACACAGTAATACTGGGAGATTGCAACACTCCACTCTCACTAATGGACAGGTCATTGAAACAGAAACTAAACAGAGACACAGTGAAACTAAGAGAAGTTGTAAACCAAATGGATTTGACAGATATCTATAGAACATTTCACCCTAAAAGAAAAGAATATACCTTTTTCTCAGCACCTCATGGTACCTTCTCCAAAATCGACCATATAATCAGTCACAAAACAACCCTCAACAGATACAAGAAGATTGAAATAATACCATGCATCCTATCAGACCACCATGGCCTAAGGCTGGTCTTCAATAACAGCAAAAACTACAGAAAGCCCACATACACATGGAAACTGAACAACTCTTTACTTAGTGATAATTTGGTCAAGGAAGAAATAAAGAAAGAAATTAAAGACTTCCTGGAATTTAATGAAAATGTTGACACATCGTACCCAAACCTATGAAACAAAATGAAAGAACTGCTAAGAGGAAAGTTCATAGTACTAAGTGCCCTGGTATAGAAACTGGAGAAATCTTACACTACCAACTTAACAGCACACCTGAGAGCCCTAGAACAAAAAGAAGCAAAGTCAACTAAGAGGAGTAGAAGGTAGGATATAGACAAAGTCAGGGACAGAATTAGCCAAATACAAACAAACAAACAAACAAACAAACCAAAAACAATACAAAGAATCAGCAAAACCAAAAGCTGGATCTTTGAAAGAATCAACAATATAGATAAACCCCTAGCCAACTAAAGGGCCAGAGGCAGTATCCAAATTAATAAAACCAGAAATGAAAAGGGAGACATAACAACAGAAATTGAGGAAATAAAAAATCATTAGATCTTACTAAAGCCTATTCTCAAAAAACTGGAAAAACTAGGTGAAATGGATGTTTTTCTAGACAGATGCCACATACTGAAGTTAAATCAAGAGCAGTTAAACTATCTAAACAGCCCCACATCACACAAGGAAATAGATGTCATTAAAAACCTACCAACCAAAATATCCAAGGGCCAGATGGATTTAGTGCAGAATTCTACCAGATCTTCTAAGAAGACCTGATAGCAATTTTCCTTAAACTATTCCATAAAATAGAAACAGAAAGAATAATACCTAATTTATTCTATGAAGCCACAATTACTCTAATACCTAAACCACACAAGGACCCAACAAAAAGGAGAACTTTAGATCAATCTCGCTTATGAATATCAATGCAAAAATACTCAATAAAATTCTTGCAAACCAAATCCAAGAACACATTGAAACCATCATTCACCATGGTCAAGTAGGCTTCATTCTAGGAATGCAAGGTTGTTTTAATATATGAAAATCCATTAATGTAATCCACTATATAAACAAACTAAAAAAAAAACAAAACAAAAAAAACCCACACGATTGTCTCCTTGGATGCTGAAAAAGTACTTGACAAATTACAACACCCCTTCATGTTAAAAGTATTGGAGAGATCAGGAATTCAAGGCCCACACATAAACATAATAAAAGCAACTTACTGAAAACCAACAGCCAATATCAAATTAAATGGAGACATACTTGAAACAGTTCCCCTGAAATCAGGGAAAATACAAGGATCCCTACTCTCCCCATATCTATTCAATATAGTACTCAAAGTGTTAGCTAGAACAATAAGAAAACAAAAAGAGATCAAGGGGGACACAAATTGGTAAAGAAGAAGTAAATGTATTACTATTTGCAAATGATATGATATTATACATATGTGATCCCCAAAATTCTACCAGAGAACCCCTAAGAGCTGATAAAGATCTTGGGCAAAGAGGATGGACATAAAATTAACTCAAGTAAACCAGGATCCTTCCTTTATACAAAGGATAAACAGGCTGAGAAAGAATTTAGTGAAACTACTCCCTTCACAATAGCCACAAGTAGCATAAAATACCTTGAGGTAACTAACCAAAAAAGTGAAAGGCAATAACTTTAAATCTCTCAAGAAAGAAATTGAAGAACATCTCTGAAAATGGAGAGATTGCTTATTCTCATTAATTGGAAGAATTAACACAGTAAAAATGGCCACTTTACCAAAGACAATCTATAGATTCAATGCAATCCTCATCAAAATCCTAACATAATTCTTCAAAGACATGGAAAAGGCAATTCTTAAATTCACCTGGAAAGGCAAAAAACCCAGAATAGTGAAAACAATTTTTAACAATAAGAGAACAGCTGGGGGAATCACCATCCCTGATTTCAAGTTTTACTATAGAGCAACAGTGATAAGAACTGCATGTTATTGGTACAGAGCAGACATGTTGATCAATGGAATAGAATTGAAGACCCAGAAATAAAACTACACACTTATGGTCACTTGATTTTTGACAAAGCCACCAAAAATATACAGTGGAAAAAAGAAAGCATCTTCAATAAATGGTGCTGGTCTAACTGGCTGTCTGTATGTAGAAGA
>NC_034600.1:10037472-10039138 GCF_900095145.1 Mus pahari
AAAATTGGGTATAGAACTAAACAGAGAATTCACAACTGAGGAATCTCAAATGGCTGAGAAGCACCTAAAGATATGTTCACAGTCCTTATTGATCAGAGAAATGCAAATCAAAAAACGACCTTGAGATTTCTCCTTACACCAGTCAGAATGACTAAGATCAAAACCTCAGGTGACAACACATGTTGGAGAGAATGTGGAGAAAGAGGAACACTCCTCCATTGTTGGTGGGATTGCAAACTGGTACAACCACTCTGGAAATCAATCTGGAGGTTCCTCAGAAAATTGGAAATAGTTCTACTTGAAGACCCAGCTATACCACTCTTGGGAATAGACCCAAAAGATGCCCCACCATGCCACAGGGGCACGTGTTCCACTATGTTCATAGCAGCTTTATTTGTGATAGCCAAAAGTTGGAAACAACCATGACAGAATAATGGATCCAGAAAATGTGGTTCATTTACACAATGGAATACTACTCAACTATCAAGAACAAGGACATCCTTAGTTTTGCAGGCAAATGAATGGAACTAGAATATATCCTGAGTGAGGTAACTCAGACTCAAAAGGCCATGCATGGTATGTACTCACTAATAAGTGGATATTAGCAAAGAAAAAAAAACCATACATAATACACAAGATGCAGTCCACAGAATTCGAAAGGCTCAACAAGCTTAAGTGCTCAAGTGAGGATGTCTCAGTTCCACTTGGGAGAGAGAAGAAAGCAATCATAAGTGGGGAGGGAGGGAGGGACTTGGGAGGGAAAGTGGATGTGGAGGGGGGAATGTAATCTTGTATTGGGTGAGGGAAAAGGACTGAAGCCCTGAGGGCCTACAGAAAGACTGTAAACAGGAAACCTCAGGAAATAGGAGGTTGTGCCGCCCTCCCCCCACACACACCCAGAGTGCACCAGAGACCTGGGAGGTGAGAGATTCCCAGGACTCACAGGGATAGACCTTTGATGAAATGCTGGACAGTAGGGAGAGGGAACTTATAGTGCCCACCTCCAGCAGGAAGATAGGACATCAAGTGAGAGATGGGGTTGCCATCCCACAGTCACACCTGAAAGAATTACAGGGATAGAAATGGAGAGGATCCTGAGGAAAAGAAGGTCCAGCGACAGGCCTAAAGTGGGATTGGGAGGTCCCAAGGCCTGACACTATTACTGAAGATATGGAGTGCTCACAAAAAGGGATCTATCATGACTACCCTCCAAAAGACTCAACAGGCGGCTAAAAGAGTCAGATGCAGATATTTGCAACAAACCAATGGACAGAAGAAGCTGACCCCTGTTGTTAGATTAGGGAAGGCTAAAAGAATTTGAGGAGAAAGGCGATCCTATAGGAGGACCAGCAGTCTTAATTAATCTGGACCCCCTAGATCTTTCAATCACTGGACTACAAAACAGACAACATACAACAGCTGATATGAAGTCTCCAACACATATACAGTAGGGGACTTCCAGGTCTATGTTCATTCAGAGATGATGCATCTAATACTCAAGAGGCTGGAGGTCCCAGGGTGATTAGAGGTCAGATGGGGTGGAGGTGGGGGCATCCATGTTGAGATGGGGGTGTGGTGTAGAGGAACTATGAGTGTGGAGCAGTTGGAGGGTGGAAAAGGAGGGGTGGGGAATGGAGTGTAAAACATGAATTAAAATAAAATTAAA
>NC_034600.1:10040728-10049086 GCF_900095145.1 Mus pahari
TGGTTGGTTGAGTGAGTGAGTGAGTGTGTACATGTGTGGGTGCGTGTGGTTGGTTGAGTGAGTGAGTGAGTGTGTACATGTGTGGGTGCGTGTACATAGTATCAGGCTGGAGATTTTTAATAAATATACTTTAGTTGATGTTGAGATTGACTTTTTTAGTGAAACGCAAAGATAGAAATTGAGTTTGCTCCATGTGTCTTAAAGGTTCATTTCTGGTAAGGAAGAAAGGAAAAGGACAGAGGTGAAAGTAGAAACCTTCGGACTTCCTGATGGAGGGGATGAAACGGAGTCATTCATAGTTCTTGGCTCAGTGCTCATCTGGATCCTTTCCGGTGCTGCTGCCAGTGGTGCTGCTGGTGCTACCCTTTGGTGCAATAGTTACTCTCCTCATTGTCTCTCTCCCCAGGTAGTCGAGTTTCTCAGGACTCCCACAACCTCCAGTGGTACGTTTCTTCCTCATTCTATGGCTCCTAGAAATTCCTTAAATAACCAATTCCTCCCCAAGAGTTAGGTCAGTAGAATATATACTTAATGCGTTCTTGCGGAATGCATAGTTTGAGCTGTTAGGAGGGAATGACTTTCTGAACTCTACCTTGCAGCAGATAAAGAAATACACTTTTGATTCATTGTGAAAAGGTGGATTTAGAAGCTAGAGACTAACCGACTGTGCTATTTTAACCAGATTCTGAACAAAGTGAGGCAATAAGACATGGGCTTTCAGTTACTTTTTTTGATGGTGGTTACCTGGCAGGAAGATTAACTAATCACAAAGATTTGTGTTTGGTTTGTCCCGGGGCTCAGCTAGTAGCTTGGTGAGTGGAAGAGAAAGTAACAGGAAATGTAGCTAGGAATTAGAGGCAGATCAAGAAAAGGTTGATAAGCCACAGTAAAGTCCTGGGATCTTGTTCTAAGTGTGACAGCAAGTCTTCAGGGTTAGTAGTTGAGGTTCGGGATGTAGAACAGTCTCATTTCACTCTAGGAATATTTTCTCAGATTAAAGCAAAGCTGTAAAGTATTAGGAAAATGCTTAGACACTCTCACAGTTGCATTTATTTACATACATAATGCAGTAGGGAGCTTAGCCGCTCTGGGACAGCTTATGCTAGAGTACACTTCTGAAGGTCTGTTTTACCCCTGGGAGAGCACTGCAGAACAGTGAGCAATTACACAGATACACAGATACACACACACAGCACTTTTGTGATTTTTTTTTTTTTTTTTACTTTTTGTTAATATGTAAAAAACATAAACTCTATGATTCTGGTATTATTTCTACTGTATTTATTTACATGACTATATAATAAATGAGTTTTTGTTGTTTAATATTGCCAACTATTTAGACATATAGTTTATTATTTGCAAATGAGTTTGGGAGACATGGAAAATCTATGTGATAACTATCCAGCAAGATAATACCACAGAAGTCATTTGAAGAGCTACACTCTGTTCCTCATTAAGCAGAAAGTACTCCAAGTTTCATGACCAGGTAGCTTATGTATAGTTAGCATTATACAATCTAAAATTAACTTAGTGTAATTAATCTAAAACAGATAAAGCCTAGTTCCATAATCTTTTGATAATCTAATTTTGAGGATAAAAAGCTGATTGACTTTATACCCTCTGATGTTCAATAAAATTCCTTTTCTTTCTTTTCTTTTTCTTTCTTTCTTTCTTTCTTTCTTTCTTTCTTTCTTTCTTTCTTTCTTTCTTTCTTTTAACACATATTTTTCTTTAAATTTCTATTCTGTCCCAATGGCTGAAATTTGAATCTTGTTTTGTGGCCTGACAATTTTGATGGAGCTCTGCTCGTTCTTGGGTGGGATGGGGGTGGTTCAAGGCTGGTGTAGCCTTTTGTTTTTACACTTGTTGGCACCCATTGCTACTTACTGTCTCTGCCTTCATCACACTCACAAGTTTTAACCTGATAAAGAAACCCAGTTTCCAACTTTCATGCTGTTGATGATATTGAAGTTTTCCTGAAACCTAAAAATTACAATGAGCTGTGGAGATTTTGTCCAGGTTTTGTCCTACATTGTGTGTAGGAAACCTTATGAAGCTGGTGTCATACGTGATTAACAATTACCATATAGCGCTATTGTGTCTTTCTTCCTTTGTATGTCTATACTTAAGAAATAGGAATTAAATTACTTCAACTTCTCCCCAAAACCATGTAATTATGATACCTCCCACTTTGCTCATTTTTATTGAGAATTTTTTTTGGAGTATTCTGTGCTTCTTTATGCATTTTAAGACTTTTTGTGTTGTTTTGTTTTGTGAAGAATGCTATTGGATTTTTTCTATATTTTACTTATTTTTCTGCAAATTTCAACGGCGAATGGATTTATCAGCGTATACAAAACTCAAGCCCAAGTGAATGAAGATCCTCAACATAAGACAGATACCCTGAATCTCATGTAAGAGAAAATAGAAAATATGCTTGACTATAGAAAATAACTTTCTGAACAGGACATTAATAACATAGGCATTAATACCAACAGTTAATAAATGGATTAGAGAGGAAAGAGAGAGGACAGCAGGTTCCTAGCAACAGAGCCAGGGATGAGACTGGAGGATTAGACCTAAGGAACAGTAGTGGAGTTGGGGGTCTGCTTTCATCCGACTTGTTGCTCTGGGAGGAACAGCTCTTGTTCAGCAGGGGTGCCTGATGGGGTTGGGGTCTGGCACAAGGCAACAAGTGAGGGAGGGAAGTTAGACCAGAATGATTTGTAGAATCCACAGGTACTCAGATACTGTTCTAGGGAAAAGACCGAAGGAACACAGAGAGAGAGACAGAAGGCATGCAGGTAGATATTTTGTTTTCTGGCAGGTGTGGTCTTTGGTGCAGTTGGGTGCTACAGTACAGTGACAGTGTTGGGGGCTGAGGTTAGGAGGTGATTGTTTAGAATCCAAAGGGGGTGTGGGGGAGGGGAGAGGGAGAGGGAAGTCTGCAGGTGTTGTTCCCTGTTGCAGTGCTAGGAATGGTGTGGGGAACTGGAAGAGGGAGCCAGACTGCATTCTAACATCAGAGAGCATTTTCCCCTAACATTTTTCAAGATATTTAAAGAAAAATTAATTTTTTGGGGAAATTTTAGTTGTATACAATGTTCTGTGTTAGTACAAATTTGTAAATGTTGCAGTTTTCTCTTAACCTGGCTAGCTCCCAAATAATTCAGACAAGACATATTTTATTTCTTTAACAGCTTTAAGGCACAACAACTGAGCAGTATCAATCTATTTTAATCCTCTAAACTAATATGGCCACCTCTTAGTCAAAATCCTTGAAACAATTGCATTTATGGCTTCCTCTGCTCCAGCTATTTTCTTATTACATCTCCTGGACCCTCTCCTTATGGCTGAATTTCCTCTCCCTTCCTCCTCCTCTGACTGAGAGGAAGTTCTGCCCTATTCTTCCCCTGTTCAATCTTTGACTGATCAGCTCTTTATTAATCAATCAGGGAATAACTGGGAAGCAACGTTTATACAACATTAAGACAGGAGATTCTCAGAATAAGAATTGCAGCAGAATATGAGGGCACAAAAATCAGAATTTAAATTAAAGAAAGATAATCTTTATATAATGCACAATAACATTATGCCTCCAAGTGTGCATTTTTTCACATGAACTTTACAAAATTCTATGAAAGTCTCACTAAATTTTTGAATGCAACTATTGAAGGTATCAACCAATTTGAGAATTGATATCTTAAAAATACATGATACTTGATGTATCTTTTATAGCAAATACTTACATACAAACACAAAAAGACAAAGTAAACCATATTGATTGATGTTTCTGAAAATATATTTTTCCTGTAATGTTTGGAGGTGTGTGTGTGT
The DNA here is from genome assembly GCF_900095145.1 of Mus pahari. Taxonomy (NCBI): domain Eukaryota; kingdom Metazoa; phylum Chordata; class Mammalia; order Rodentia; family Muridae; genus Mus; species Mus pahari. Next base: position 10,044,566 of record NC_034600.1, read on the forward strand.
GTGTGTGTGTGTGTGTGTGTGTGTGTGTGTGTACCTGGATATGCATATGTGGGAGTATGTTTCTCACCACAGATATTTAAATTAAAAGAGATAAAGTTTTAATTACATATACATATACATATACATATGTGTGTCTGTGGTCTGTGTCAGGGTATGTGCATGTGAATACAGATGCCCATAGAGGCCAGAAGCTAACACTGGATTACCTGAAGCTGGAGATAAAACAGGTGTGAGCTTCCAGATGTGGGTGTTGAGTATTGTACCTGGGTCCTCTGCAAGAACAGCACATACTCTTAACCACTAAGTCACAGGCCCAGTCAATGTTATTTGAGTTTTAGATAACCCTGTATTTGCAACCCAATATAGTTACTGTTAAACTTCACTTAATTTACAATTGTACAGCATCCTTACCCTTCTTATATACTGGTAGATTTAGTCTACCATTTTTGAGGCATTTATCTATTTATGATAAATACTGATTTTTTTTTTTTTTTATTTTTCGGACTAACTGCCTGACTTTGCACAATTAATTCAGTTATTAATGCTGGGTTTTTGTTGTTAGTTTTGTGTGTATGTGTGTGTGTTTATTTTCTGAGTTTGAACAACATTTATATTTATATCTTAAATATTTGGAAGTACTTGTTACTGAATTCATCTAGACATACATTTTCCTCTGTGACAAGATTTTAAAAAATGTAGGGCTACTCAGCTTTGATCATTTATGTAATTCAGAAGATTTGTCCATATCATCTAAGTGTCTCCATATATTGGTATATAATGATTCATAATTATATCACTATTGTTGCTGTAATGTTATTGAATATCAACACTCTCTGTTGATAGTCAAAGTCTATTTCTATCATTAGTAACTATATTCTTCAATTTCTTGATCAGTATATCTAACTTAATAATTTTATTAACTTTTCAAATATACAGGTTTGAATTTAATGGATTTTTTTTTATGATTGTAAAACTTTCTTCTATTTTGTTTCTTTCTACTTTTATCTTGATTATTTCTTCACTCCTACACACTTTTCCTTAAATTAGCTCATTTAAAAATTTTATACCATCTATAAACATTATTCAAAGTGGGTTAGTATCTTTTAAAGATGCCACATCTTTTTTTGTTTGTTTGTTTGTTTTTGTTTTTGTTTTTGTTTTTGTTTTTGTTTTTGAGGCAGGATTTCTCCGTGTAGCCCTGGTTGTCCTGGAACTCACACTGTAGACCAGGCTTGCCTTGAACTCAGAAATCTGCCTGCCTCTGCCTCCCAAGTGCTGGGATTAAAGGAGTGTGCCACCACTGCCTGGCAAAGATGCCACATCTTCTTAAATTAGTCTATGGGCACTGTTTTATCTGTATTACACCAAAGTTGCTGGGTTTTAGTATTCATTCAGTTAAACTTTTTTCTTATCTTTTTTTTAGTCATATGTTTAGATATGCATACATTTCTAACTATTTGAAATATATGAGATATTTTGCCATTATTGACTTCTAGCTTTCATTCTATTTTGGCCTGAATACTTATATTTTATATTAATTGTATTTATTTATTTGTGTCTTATTTTAATTTTCAAAAATTTGTGATTATAATTTAATTACAATATCTCTCCCTTCCCTATCCTTCTCTAAGACCTCTTACATACTCCTCACCACTCTCATTCAGGTCAAGGCTTCTTTTTCCACCAATTGTTATTGTGTACATTGAACATATATAGTGTTACTTGTATGTATGTTTTCAGGGCTGGCTGACCATTTGGCAAGGGACAACTAATTGTGTGTTTTTCCCTGCAGAGGACTAGGTCTCCTGTTCTCAGTTTTATTCTGCTGTAATTCTTTAGTTGGGGTTGAAGCTATTGAGACACTTTTTGTGGTCCAGCATATGATCTATTTTGGTGACTATATCATGTGTACTTGAAAAGAGGGCATATGTATTCCTTTATTTTTTTTTGTTATAATTTTTATACATACCAATTAGAACAAATTTATTTGCAATGTTGAAAGTCTTAGCAATTTTTGTGTTTTCTATGCAATTATTGAGTGAGAATTATTAAAATCTGTCACTCTCTACTCACTCTCATGTCTATCAACTTTAAAATTTTTGGAATTTCTGTTGTTAGTGTCAAACATATTGAATACTGTGTCTATTCTTGATGTGATAACCTCTTTGTCACTGTGGAATGGCCACTTTGAAATCTCATAATATTCCTTGCTTTGAAGTCTAATTCATATCAATACGAATTTCCCAGATGTCTTTTAATTACTGCATGCAGAGTTTATAATTTTCATGTGTTACTTTTACATTTATGTCTTAGTATATAGTGTATATGTACGAGTGTTTTGTCTGTATATATTCATCATGTGTGTGCCTGGTGCTTGCAGTACTCAGAAGATGGCATCAGATTTTATAAAGCTGGAGTTATAGATAGTTATGAGCCACCATGCTGGGCTCTGGCAACCAAGCCCAGTCCTCTGCAAGAATAACTAGTCCTCTTAACCACTGAGCCGTCTTTCCAATTCCTGTGTGTTGCTCTTAATCACCATTTCCATCTCTATTTTCTTCTGGTTCCTTTCCTCCTCTCAAATTGTCCCCCTGTTGCCTCTGAATCCCTTCCCCCTCTCTTTCTCTCTGACTGCTGTCTGTCTCTTTCTAGTGTGTGTGTGTCTATCTCTTTCTAGGGTGTCTGTGGGCATACACACACACACACACACACACACACACACACACACATCTATGAAATACACATGAGAGAGAAAACACTTTGTCTTCATTTCCCTATTAAACTTTCTTGTTCACCCCACTCCCCTCCTGTTAGTCCTCTTCCTCCATTCTCAGACTCTGTTCTACTTGCAACTCATACACATATAAATCTAGATTTCACATATGAAAGAAAACACATGATATTTGTTCCTGAGAGTCTCCATTAACTTGATTGACATGTTAGTCTCCAGTTCCAGCTATTTTCTTGAAAATTATATAATTTCCTCCTTCTGACTGAGTAAATGATTATACAACATTCTTGCTATCCATTCATCTGTTAATAGGCATCTAGGCTTGTACCATATGTTGGTTTTTTTTTAATAGTTTGGCAGCATATATATGCAAATCTAAAAATATCCATAATAATAAAATCTACCTGTACCATTGCACACACACATACATGCACACACACACATACACCTTTACTTGTCATATTGCACCTGTAATAATAACATTATAGAATGTTATAACACTGTTATTGGTGCCATCCATTGCTTCCTCATACTTAGTGAGTCTTTAAAAATAAAACCAAATGGACCTTTTTATCTACATACAGCACTACAATTAAAACTTCACCTATGGAGACTAAAATACGTATGTGGATCCTGCCACAAAGCAGTGAACACTACTGTGTGTCATAGGTAAATTAACTTCTGATACCAACTATGGAGTGATAGCCTTGTATTTCACAGATAGATTTAGATCTACAGAAGTGTCTCCTGTTTCAAACGCTGGGGAGAAGTTCTGGTCTGTGACCTCATTGCAACAAGCCAGCCATAGAGTCACAGCTCTCTTTGTTCTACCTTTGGGTTCAATTAACTTTTGAGAGCAGCTTAGAGAAGCCAGGAGATCAGTTAATTTAAGTTCACCCTGAGGAACAGACAGATGGAAGGAGATGCTTAGGACAAGGAACCCAGGAAGAAATAGTTTTCATGACTTCCTGGAATGCAACAACTTGAGCCTCACCAACGTGAAACTATGCATGATTTTTTACAATGCAGTAATTTTTTAGTCCTTGTAAGTATGATTGATGAAGTCACTGGCCACTGGTGATCATATCAACTTTCACCCTATCCCATCCCTGGAAACTGGAGGAGGAGGAGTAAGACAAAAAGCCATTTCTCCTGGTAAACAGCACGTTTTAGTATTATTCTGTCAGGACTCCTCCCCCACTCTTACCTGGCAACAGCCAGGCATGCCTGGGCTGCTATAAAAGGGGCTGCTTGCTATTATTCTCTTACTGCTTCTTCTCTCCCTTGCCTCTTGCCCTCTTGTTCCCTCTCTCTTCCCATTCGCTTCCCCTGTCTTTCCATGTAGTCATGGCTGGCCTCCATTTCTCTGCTCTCTCCTTCTCTCTGCCTTTCTTTCTGCCTCTCGTACCCTCCCTGTGCAGAATTGCAGGCTGGTCTCCAGTCAAGCTGAGGTCTGAACCCCGATGGTCATAATTCACCTCATGACACCACGGTAGGCATTCCTTCATGCTCCTGGAACTTTGCCCCCTCCCTAAGGTACCACCTCCAACAGCCCCCACAAAAGAAGCATGGTCAGTAGTCAGTAAGCAATGGCCTAAGCTTCCGATCTAAACTCCAGGCTAAACTCCTCCCCAGTTACCTGGCAAAGTGAAGACCATAAAAGGGGGTTTTCAGCCCCCACCTCACTCTCTTACTCTTATTCTCTTACTCTTATCTCACTCCTTTGTCCTCTCACTTCTCTCTCCTCTTCCCTTTCTCTTTGTCTTCTTCTTTCCTTTTCTCTCTTCCTT
>NC_034600.1:10049312-10051901 GCF_900095145.1 Mus pahari
GGGGGGGGGGGGCGGTCCCTGGTTGGTCAGGGCTGCCCCTTCTCCACCCCCTGCTGCGTGGGTCAGAGGCAATGCTCACCCTGGCTGAGTGGAAAGCGCCTGGCAGTCTCCCCATGCCTGACTGACCAGAGAATAGGGAAACTCTGGTGGGGCATGGGCATATTTTTCCTATCCCAACTTTCCCCTGCCCCTTCCGGCCCCCTTTACTTTATTTTGTTCCCAACAACTCCCTTCCCCACGCCCTGAATAAACTCTATTTTATACTATACCATTGTGTGTGGCTGGTCCCTCAGGGGTATGGGATGCCTTGGCATGGGCCCGCTGAGGCACCCCCTTTCCCCATACCTCATCACACCCCCATAAAACATATTTTTATACTTCTTTATCTTTTTATAATTACAACAGCAGCTATTAGCAGATATCCTGCAGCTATTCAGGAGCTCCAGTCATTATATTTGAACATGATCAGAATATTGAAATTAGGAGCTCTGTAATAGGGAGTGATATCAAAGATCAAATGGTTGGACAAAATATGATTATACTACCCATATCTACAAAGGTTCTAGGAGATTCAGGAACCAGAAGGAGACACCCCAAATATATTTTGTATTATATCACAGTTATGTATCCTTCAAGGAGTTACAAATGAGAGAAAAATATGCTAGTTTTACTCTCATATTTGCCATTTCTGGTACTTATAACTCCTTTTTGTAAACTCACACTTTACAGTAGCCTAACTTTCTGTAAGGAGAACTTAACATTTCTTATTCAGTTGACACTCTATATCTGTAGGTTCTGCATCTATAGAATTAACCATTTACATTTTTTCTTATTGTCAGTTGTGGTAGCATGCTTTTGTAATTCCAGTACTTGATAGTTCAAATTCTAGATCAATTTGAAGTACATAGTGAATTCCAGACCAGCCTCGACTACATAGTTACATCTTGGAGAGATAGATGATTAGATACATAGATAGTTAGATAGATAGATAGATAGATAGATAGATAGATAGATAGATAGACAGACAGACAGATAGACAGACAGATAGATAGATAGATAGGTAGATAGATAGATAGATAGATAGATAAATAGATAGATAGATAGATAGATAGACAGACAGACAGATAGACAGACAGACAGATAGATAGATAGACAGGTAGATAGATAGATAGATAGATAGATAGATAGATAGATAGATAGATAGACAGACAGACAGACAGATAGATAGAGACTCTTCCTTGCCTCTTATTCCTAACAATGCAGTATTATCAGGTACTTAATTAGCACTTATATTGAATTATGTACTGTGACTGACCTAGAGGTGATTTAAGGTATATATCTTGATGTGTTTTAGTTATATTGTGCTGTTTTGTATAGAGATTTAAGTATCTATATATTTGAGTATCCCCTGGATGATGACACCAATCCCCCAAGGATATCAAGTAATAGCTGTAGTACTAATCTGAAATATTAATAGCACATATTCTAAATTCTTTTGATATTTATCATTGTTGGAAGAACCTTATTTTGTGTGTGTTGTCCACGCGTGCATGTGTTTGTGCATACATCTATCTATCTATCTATCTATCTATCTATCTATCTATCTATCTATCTATCTATCTACCTAGTTCGTTCATTCATTCCCAGGTGTCATTTACCTCATTTTTTTGAGGCAGGATGTCTCACTATCCTAGAACTTGTCAAGTTAAGCCTCAGGGATCAGCCTGTGTCTGCCTCACCAACACTCACATTACAAGTGTATTCTACCATACCAAGCTTGTGAATGTAGGTTTTATGAATTAAGCCCAGGTCCTTGTGTCTGCAAGACAAGCACTGTACTGACAGAACTATCTCCTTGGTTATTGGTTTTATTTTTAAAAGATAAGCTTTGGTTTGTTTGCTTTTCAAGCTTTTAAAAAAGGCTTATTTACTTTTGCTTTATGTATGTGAGTGATTACAGGAATGTAAAGTACAGGACATGCATGGTGCTACCTGTAGAGCCTAAAAAGAGGGTGCTTGATATCCAGGAACTGGAGGTACAGGTCTTGAGCCACAATATGGGTACTGGGAACTGAGTCTATGTTCTCTGGAAGAGCAGCAAGTGCTCTTACCTGCTGGTCTTTGTAGCTCCTTTCTGTTAAGACCTTATTCCATTGTCATTAGGCTAACTCCCTCCCCATTTAAAGTAAAAGCTCACTTAGGTTTTTCCCTCACAAAATAGTGTCTATTTCTTCCTCTTTGTATTCTAAGGGTTTTTTTCCTTACCTCTTCTTTTCAATGATTTATTATACTGTGGTTTGTTATGATACTGTTATATTATGATCATATTATTATTTCTACCATTATGCTTGATTTTCTTCAGGTTTAGACTATTCAGAATTTCTGTCTTAGTTACTGCTCTATTGCTGTGAAGAGAGACATGAGAACCAAGTCAACTTATAAGAGAAGACACTTAACTGGGCATTTGCTTACAGCTTTAGCTCTAAAACTGTTAACTGATGGCTGTCATGATGTGGAGGGTGGAAGTAGGCAAGCTGGCATGGCTCTGGAATTATAGCTGAGAGCTACATCCTTATCTGTAGGCAGGAG
>NC_034600.1:10051931-10072718 GCF_900095145.1 Mus pahari
GGGGAAGGGGAGGGGAGGGAAGGGAAGGGAAGGGAAGGGAAGAGAAGAGAAGAGAAGAGAAGAGAAGAGAAGAGAAGAGAAGAGAAGAGAAGAGAAGAAGAGGAGAGGAGAGAGTCAGACAGATATGGGCATTTGAAACTTTAAAGCCCTCCTCCAGTGACACACTTCCTCCAACAATGTCACATTTTCTGATCCTTTCTAGAAGTCCACCAGCTAAGAACCAAACATTCAAATATAAGGACCTATGGGGTCATTTCTTATTTTAACAACTACAGCTATTAAATTTGGAAGATTATAATGATGACTGTCAAAAATGTTTTCACTGATTATCCTTTTCTCTCTGAGATTCTAATGATATTTGTATTATTTTACCCAACATTGTCATGTCTGTCTTTGTTCTCCTGGATGTGTTTACTCACATGTTATCTTTTCAATAGACAACTTGGATCACATGAGTTAAAGATTGATGCTATTTTATGTGTTTGTCTCACACAGTATGATGTATTATATTTTCCAGATTTTAATACTTTTATTTCTTGTGGACTTTTAAAAGGCACCCTTGCTTCTTGTTTCAGTGTGTTTCCACATCTCCGAGTATACTTAATGTCCCTTTCTAATACACTTACAGTTTCTGTCATTATTTTTACAGGCTTTTCTTTCTCGCTGTTATGGACGATGTTTTTCCTGGATTATTTGCAATCTTTTAAAATCTCATACTGGACATTATGAATCTTATGGTGTTAGGTGTTATATTTTACTATTGTGTTGAGCATTGTGTTGGCATGCAGTCACATTGTTTAGAATCAGTTGTATCTTTTCATAGTTTACTTTTAAGCTTTATTAGAGGTTTCAGAGCATTCTTCAGTGGAAGGTCAAGTTAACCTCACTTCAAACATTTCGAATAGTTTATTATATGGCATCTTGAGGAATTTTTCTCAGCCCTGTGTAAATTATGAGGACTATAGAAATATAGCTTCCTATCTTTCTCTCCCCAGACTTACAGAGCCTTACTTTATACATATACAGATCAGTAATTACCTGTGTCCAATGAATAGCCTATTCATGTCTGGGAAGTACTAACTGTACTCTGTGTATTTAATAAGGATTACACAATACTCCAGGTAGGCTGCCTGACATCCCCTACTCTCTAGGTACCTGCCTGATCCCCACTTCCCTCAATGTCACCATGTCCTGGCTATCTCTTTCAGGCAGAGTCCCTCTGCCAGCTGCAGTCAGGATCAAAAGGCATTGCATTTATATTTATGAAAATTTTAAACAAAATAAATAAAAAGAGCAACTATCCATCAGTTAAGTGAAGCAATATAAATGGATTAAAAACTTAATTAATTCTGATGAAAGAAAAACATATCAGTTAAAGTTTAGAGCATGACTACAGACCTTCAGAACTTTCTGTCCACCTCCTGGGTCTGCTCACAGCTTCCTGTCTGGTAATATCTGCCCATAATCTACAGCAGTATCTACTTGTCTCGAACTCACTTGACTCTTGGGTCATTTGTATTCTGCATTAATAGCTATAGAGTCTAATCAATGCTTCCAGGTAATGAACCGGGGCAATTGAAGACTCAACTAGTTTATTTTCTTCTTTCAGGAATCATAGTCTTATGTTACCTTTTGTCCAGTTTCTGAACTCTTAGTTCATGCAATTTTTCCACTTTTTTTTTTAATTAGAGAACAGTCATCATGGCAGTTAAACTTCCATAGTGGAAGTGAATGTTTTTGAAAACATTTAAAGATATTTAATAATAATTGTTAAGAGTAACTTCTTACATCTTTGTCTTATGCTAAGAATATCTATGATTTTTAGCTAAATTGCATTATATGCCATGCCACAGTGTATTTTACCGGTTTAAATAGTGTGTTTCTTAATAGAGGCTGTTGTTAATTTTCTTTATAATTGAAGACAAGAGATGGCATGAATTGTATAAACATGAGCTAATTCTAAATTAATTTGCCAAGGTCTTTGGATTGTATTATGTGATTTGGGTCACAGTGGAATTATCTTTCAGTTATATAAACATATCAATGAAACCTTTCTTTAGAATGCTCAGGCAGAGCAGGAGAGCCTACTGCCCTTAATGATATTTAACAATGTTAAAATTATGTCTTGATTAAACAAATATTACTTAAATTACTCTGTGTTTGCTCAGCATATACCATATGTTTATAGGGATGGTTCTGAAAAAATGTTCAGTGGGCGATGCCAATTCAGAATTGTATTGTAGCATAATCAAGAACTGACTATATATTTAGTGGGTTATATTTATTTAACCCACTAAAAATTGAGTAGATTAGTTTTCACTGAAATCATTCCCTTTGAAAGTTATTGAGAACTAAATTTATCCCTCTTCATATTGTTGCTCATCTATCATTATTACACTAGTCAAAACTCAGATTACTTTGTTGAAATAATTATTAGTAATTCTTTCTTACGTGTACATTTAAAGAATCTGGTCTTTGATCTTGAAAACATTAACTAAGTAGTCTCACTGGAGTGACAGAGTTGGGCAGACGGTAATAAGCACATCATTGCAACTGTCTGAAATCTGACAGAGATTTTCAAGTTTTTTTTTAAATAGAGTATTAATATCCTACAAAAGGTTTGTTAAAAGAGTCCCATTGTCAGATGAGTGTGAGAAATGATATTTCTGTATTTATTTCCTAATATCTATTATGCATATAAGAGTAAGAGAAGTTTTACAGTAAAGAAAGCTTCTAGTTTTCAAAACTTTATTTAATCTTTTTTCTTTTTACACTCCAGATTTTATCCCCCTCCCAGTCTGTTTTGACTGTTCCACATCCCATACTTCATCCTTACCCTGTCCCCAACCACCATCCCCTACCCCACCAGATCTCTAAACTCCCTGTGGCCTCCAACATTTTTCACTTATTTATCAATGACACTTTTACCCACAATACCTCTTAAAATACTTAAGATAATGGTCTCCACACAAACAACTTTGGCATTACTGCCCCTTAACGGTGATTCATATCACTGAGTTCTATAAGTGATTATATGTGGGGGACAGAGTAAGGAGAATGCTAAGGAAAATGTGGCAGAGAATATGGAAGTGTTTTGTCAAATGTAAGCTCCACATGAACCAAATTAGCAATTTTCAGGTAGGAGGTTTCAGAGCTAACTCTTGTAATTTAAAGTTAGAGTGTTTCATGGTATCACATATGAAAGCAAGCATCGAAAGGCAAGTTGGACAATATGTAAATAAATTTTGTTGAACAAATGTTTGATGACAAAAGTGCAAATAAATTAGAAACGTGGGATAAATTGTGTTTGAAATATGCTTGTGTGTTAAATTTTAGAAATGGCTTAAAATAAGTCATGACCAGATGTATTTTGAGTTTTACTAAGCTTAGATATTAAAAAGTTCAGGATGTGCATGATACTCACGAAGAAGTAATCAATTTCTGACTTAAAATCTTAGAAAAGAGAAAATGAACATTTTTGTTTAGAAGGTTTTAATGGACCTTAGCATGCTACAGAATGATGTACTTCAAGTCATTGGAATCTACGTACAGTCTTTCTTAGTATTCTATCAAAATTATTTCTGAAATTTCAAGCTGAAACACTAATCTAGAATTTTGGATATGCAAATTTGTCTTTTATTCACTTTTGGTAACAAATACTTATGGCTATGTGTCATTAAAATATTGTTCCCATTGAATACTTCTCATTTTAATTTTCCGATATTTGGTATTAGCACATGGCTCTAGTAGGTACTTATTGTTTATTCAAAACAAATGTCTGTGATGTCACTAGGCCTCTGGAAACAGAATTTCTTAACTTGTGTTTACTTTGCTGTGTTCAAAGTAGCAAAACTGAAAAAACTCAGCTCTGTAAAAATGCTTGGGCTTGCCTTTTTATTGATAGAATTTTTTGTGTTCCTGTATACTTGGGATGAAGCCTATTTGATCAAAGTGGATGATCTTTTGATGTGTTTGGGATTCACCTTGCAAGTCTTTTATCGAGTATTTCCACATCAATGCTCATGAGGGGAGCTGGTCTGTAATTCAGTCTGTCGAGTCTCTGTGTGGTTTGGGTGTCAGCTGATTCTTGCCTCGTAGAATGAGTCTGGCAGTCTTCCTTCTGTTTTTATTTTGTGGAATAATTTGAGGAATATTGGTGTTATATCTTCTTTGAAAGTCTGGTAGAAATCTGTACTAAAACCATCTGGCCTTGGGCTTTTTTGGTTGGGAGAATTTTAATGATTGTTTCTATTTCCTTAGGGGTTGCAGGTCTATTTAAATTATCTGGTCTTTATTTAACTTTGGTAAGCAGTATCTATCAAGAAAATTGTCTATTTTGTTTAGATTTTTCAATTTTGGAGAGTTCAGGTTTTTGAAGTATGACCTAACGATTCTTTGAATTTCCTCAGTGTTTGTTGTTATGCCCCCCTTTAAAATTTCTGATTTTGTTAATTTAGATATTCTTTCTCTATCTTTTAGTTAGTTTGGAGAAGGGTTTGTCTGTCATGTTAATTTTCTCAACGAATCCATTTTTTTTATTGATTCTTTGTATTGCTCTTTTTGTTTCTATTTTATTGATTTCAGTCCTCATCTTAATTATTTCTTACCATCCTTTGTTTCTTTTTGTTAGAGAGCTTTCAGCTGTGCTGTTAAATTGCTAATATGCGATATCTCCAATTTCTTTATTTTGAAGGTGTATAGTGCTATGAATTTTCCTTTTAGCACTGCTTTCATTAAATGTGTGCCATAAGTTTGGATACGTCCTACATTCATTTTCATTAAATTCTAGAAAGACTTTAATTTCTAAATTTCTGCCTTGACCCCAAAGTCATTCAATAGGAAGTTGATAGATTTCTGAGAGTTTGTAGGTTTTCTGTTTTTTGTTTTTGTTTTCATTTCTTTCGTTTAAAAATTTTTTTTAAAAAATTTAATCTTTTTTTACAGTCAAGATTTTATCCTCCCCATGGTCGTCCACCCTCTGACTGTTCCACATCACATACCTCTTCCCACAATTTCTAGGAGGATGTTCTCCCAATCCCTCACCCCACTAGACCTCCCCACTTCCTGAGACCTCCAGTCTCTTGAGGGTTAGGTGCATCTTCTCTGATTGAGTCCAAACCTGGCAGTTCTCTGCTGTATATGTGTTGGGCACATATCAGTTGGTGTATGCTGCTTGGTTGGTGGCCCAGTGTCTGAGAGGGTTCCAGGTTAGTTGTGATTGCTGGCCCTCCTACAAGGTCACCTTCTTCCTAAGCTTCTTCAAGATTTTCCTTAATTCAACCACAGGATACAGCAGCTTCTGTTCATTGATTGGGTGTAAATATCTGCATCTGACTCTTTCAGCTGCTTGTTGAGTCTTTTGGATGGCAGTCCTGATAGACACTTTTTGTGAGCTCTCGGGGCCTTCCCATGAGCTTGATCCCTCTTTGGGCCTGTCACTGGACCTCCTTTTTTTCAGGCTCTTCTCCATATTTGTCCCTACAGTTCTTTCAGACACAAACAATTATGGGTCAGAGTTTTTGACTGTGGGGTGGCAACCCCAACCCTCACTTGATGCCCTGTCTTTCTAATGGAGGTGGGCTCTATAAGTTTCCTCTCCCCACTGTAGGGCACTTCATCTAAGGTAAAAACTCCCTTTGAGTGCTGAGTGTCTCTCACCTCCCAGGTCTCTGGTACATTGTAGAGGGTCCTCCCCACCTCATACCTCCCAAGGTTGCCTGTTTTCCTTCTTTCTGCTGGTCCATAGGACTTCAGTCCTGTTCCCCCCACCCAATACCTGCTTGTGTTCCCCTCTTCTCCTACCTGTCTCTTTTCCCACCAATGGCCCTCCCTCCCCCCTCCTGTGATTTCTTTCTTCTCTCTCCCAAGTGGGATTGAGGCATCCTCACTTGGGCTCTTCAGCTTGTTAACCTTTTCATGTACTGTGTGGATTGTATCCTGGGTATTCTGTGCTTTTTGGGAGGCTAATATTCACTTATTAGTGAGTCCATACCATGCATACCCTTTTGGGTCTGAGCTACCTCACTCAGGATGATATTTTCTAGTTCCATCCACTTGTCTTGTTCTTAATAGCTGAGTAGTATTCCATTGTGTAAATGAACCACATTTTTCTGTTATGGGACATTTGGGTTGTTTCCAGCTTCTGGTTATCACAATCAAGGATTCTATGAACATAGAGAAACACGTGTCCTGTGGCATGGTGGGACATCTTTTGGGCATATACCCAAGAGCAGTGTAACTGGATATTCAGGTAGATATATTTACAATTTCCTGAGGAATCTCCAGATTTATTTCCAGAGTGGTTTTTACCAGTTTGCAATCCCACCAGCAATGGAAGAATGTTCCTCTTTCTCCAACATGGAATAACTATAACCAAATAAGTGAAAGATCTGTATGACTATAACTCGAAATCTCTCAAGAAAGAAATTGAAGAAGACCTCAGAAAATGGAGAGATCTCCAGTGTTCATGGATTGGCAGAATTAATATAGTTGACCATCCTACCAAAAGCAGTCTACAGATTCAATGCAATCCCCATGAAAATCCCACAATTCTTCAAAGACATGGAAAGAACAATTCTTAAATTCATCTGGATAAACAAAATCTCAGATAAAAGAACTTCTGGGGGAACCACCATTCCTGACCTCAAGCTATACCACAGAGCAGTAGTGGTAAAAACTTCACGGTATTAGTACAGAGACAAATGGGTTGATCAAATAGAATTGAAGACCCAGAAATAAAACCACACAAGTATGGATACTTGATCTTTGACAAAGTAGCCCAAAATATACAATAGAAAAAGAAAGCGTGTTCAGTAAATGGTGCTGGTCTAACTGGCAGTCTGTATGTAGAAAAATAAAAATAACAAAAAGAATATTTCTTACAATAAATTTCACCTATAAAACATACAAAAATAAAAATGAAAATAGATCTATATTTGTCACCTTGCACAAAGCTCAGGTCGAAGTAGATCAAGGACCTCAAAATAAAACCAGGCACACTGAATCTAATAGAAGAGAAAGTAGGAAAAGCCTTGAACTCATTGGCACAGGGGGCAATTTTCCAAACATAACTCCAATGGGTCAGGCTGTAAGATCAAGAATTGATAAATGGGACCTCAATGAAACTGGAAAGCTTCTGTAAGGCAAAGGACATAGTCAATAGGACAAATTGGCAACTTACAGATTGGGGAAAAAAACTTCACTAACCCCACATCTGATAAAAGGCTAGTATCCAAAATATATAAAGAACTCAAGAAGTTAACCACAAAAAATCCAAACAAACAAATAAAAAATGGGGTATAGAACTAAACAGAGAATTCACAACAGAGTAATGGCTGAGAAGCACTTAAAGAAATGCTCAAGTACTTAGTAATAAGAGAAATGCAAATCAAAATGACCCTGAGATTCCACTTTACACCAATCAGAATGGCTAAGATCAAAACCTCAGGTGACAGCACATTTCTGTTTTTTCTGTTGTTATTGAAATTCAGCTTTAATCTGTGATGATCTGATAGAATCCAGGGTTCTATTTCCATTTTCTTGTAACTATTAAGACTTGCTTTGTAACCTAATGTAATCAATTTCTGAGAATGTTCTGGGAGGTGCTGATAAGAAGATATATTCTCTTGTGTTTGGGTGAAATGTTCTGTTAACTCTATTATTTCTCTGCTTTGTTTTAGTCTGGATGGCTTGTCCATTGGTGAGAGTGAGGTATTAAAGTCTCCCAGTATTAAAGTATGGCGTTTGATGTGTCATTCATGCTTTTGTAATGTGGGTGCCCTTGTGTTTGGATCATAGTAGTGAATAATTGAAATACCACATTGGTGGCTTTTTCTTTGATGAGTATAAGTGTCCTTTCCATCCCTTCTAATTAAATTTATTTTGCTATAAATTAAAATGGCTACTCCAGCTTGTTTCTTAGGTCCATTTGCATGAATTATCTTTTTCCAACCTTTTGCCCAGCAGTAAGCTCTATCCTTGATGTTGAGAAGTGTTTCTTGGATTTTTGGATACAGTAGATATGGATCCTTTTTTTTTTTTTTTTTAATCCATTCTACTAGTCTGTGTCTTTTTTTATTGGGGAATTGATACTATTGATACTGAGAGATATCAGTGACCAATGATTGTTGATTCCTGGTTGTTGTTGTTGGTGGTGGTGGTGTGTGTGTGTCAGGGTGTATGTGTGTGTGTTTCTCTTTTTGTTTTGCTGGTATGAAATTACTTATTGCCTACTAGTTAACCTACTAAGGTTGGAGTTTTCCTTCTAGTAATTTCTATAGGTCTGGAGGTGGACAGTGAGGCACCTGTTCTTCTGACTGGTTTAACCTGCACCTGGACAGTGGAGGTCCTGAGCTTGCCTTTTTAAAAATTCTGAGGTATATAAGAGAAGTTTAATAAAGTAGTAAGAGTAATAGCACATTTTCCACACTTGATTGGTTTTTACTTATATTTTCCTGTTACAAAGTATACAAAAGAAGTAATATCAAATTTAGTTAAAATGTCAAAAGATGACCATTTGGTCATATAATCACATGACCATATGTTCCAAATATTTATTTTTTCAGGTTGATGAATGGTCTGGAATTGCTATTTTATAGCATTGAAAAATTTCTTTTCTTTTCTTTTCTTTTCTTTTCTTTTCTTTTCTTTTCTTTTCTTTTCTTTTCTTTTCTTTTTTTTCTTTTTTCTTTTCTTTTCTTTTGTGGAGGGAGGGGTGTAGCGAACTTTATTGATGATATTCAAGAGAGTAGAGAGTGATCACTAGGCCCCTTCTGTTATTAAGGGGATCTGGGATGGAAATTGTGAGGGAGATGCTCAGTGTTGGGGGCCAATTTGAGATAGGGACTTCTCAGCAACTGAGGGCCTCTCTCTTTTCAGTGTCCTTGCTGGTGTGGGTGATCCAAGGTTTCTTACTCCTTGGAGACCATGTAGGCCATGAGGTCTACCACCCTGTTGCTATAGCCGTATTCATTGTAATACCAGAAAATAGGCTTTACAAAGTTGTCATTAAGAGTAACACCAGCTGCAGCATCAAAGGTGGAAGAGTGGGAGTTGCTGTTGAAGACACAGAAGACAACCTGGTCTTCAGTGTAGCCCAGGATGCCAGTCAGTGGACCCTCAGATGCCTCCTTCACCACCTTCTTGATGTCATGATGCTTGGAAGGTTTCTCCAGGTAGCATGTCAAATCCACAATGGATACATTGGGGCTAGAAACATGGAAAGCCAGGCCAGTGAGGGATGACCATTCAATTCTGGGATGACCTTGCCTACAGCATTTGCTGCATGAGTGAATGCAGGGATGATGTTCTGGGCAGCCCCACGGCCACCACACCACAGCTTTCCAGAGGGACCATCCACAATCTTCTGAGAGGCAGTAGTGATATGGACTGGTCATGAGCCCTTCCATGATGCCAAAGTTGTCATGGATGACCTTGGCCAGGGGGCCTAAGCAGTTGGTAGCACAGGATGCATTGTAGACAATCTTGAGTGAGTTGTCATATTTCTTGTGGTTCACACCCATCACAAACATGGGGGCATCAGTTGAAGGAGCAGAAATGATGATTCTTTTTGCCCTACCCTTTAAGTGGGCCCCGGCCTTCTCCATGGTGGTGAAGTCACCAGTAGACTCCACGACATACTCAGCACCGGCATCACCCCATTTGATGTTAGTGGGGTCTCGCTCCTGGAAGATGGTGATGGGCTTCCAGTTGATAACAAGCTTCCCATTCTCAGCCTTGACTGTGCCGTTGAATTTGTCATGGGTGACATCATACTGGAACATGTAGACAATGTAGTTGAGGTCAATGAAAGGGTCGTTGATGGCAACAGTCTCCACTTTGCCGGGTGGAGAGCAGATGGCAGTCCTGGTAACCAGGCACCCAATATGGCCAAATCTGTTTACACCGACCTTCACCATTTTGTCTTCAGGACAAGGCTGGCACTTCACAAGAAGATGCATCTGTCTCTGGAACAAGGAGGAGCAAAGAGCCGAAAAATATTTTTCTAACTAAGGCTTTTAAATAAAGAAAAAGTAAATTTAGATGATCTACATTGTAGATATATCTAGCCTTGAAGATTGCAAGAAACTTTTGGAATTGCAAATACAGACAAACTGGTCAGATTGTTCTGTGTTATGATACTCCCCCAGACTGTAATTTAATGTATAACTCACTACTTAAAATATTTTTATTAAGTCTTTGAGAATTTAGTACAATGCATTTTGATCATGTTTATTCGGTATTCCTCCTGTAATTCCTTCCAGATCTACCTTCCACTTCTCTAATCCAACTTCATGTCCTCTTTTAAAATAATAATAATAATAGTAATAACCCACTGAGTCCCACTTGCCCTGTGGATATTATCTCAGAGTGGGTCCCAGGAGTGTGAAGTGTGAAGAGACCTTGTGCAGGACACCTTGGTGACAAAGGCCTCCCCCATGGTGGTCCTGGAGGAAGGAGACTGTCATGGCTTGTCATGGTAGAAAAGTGGACCAGAGATTAAATACATTTTGCAGGAAGGAACACTTACTGGATAAACCCTCAGGGCACATCTAGACCCCCCCCCCTTACTAGCATGGATAGAATTCTGGTTTTCTGTGCTATGTGACCAGTTGTCATGTCTTCTTAGTGAAGTCATGGTCACATCCTGTAGGACAGGAATCTGATTGGGAACTAGCGAGCTGCCATTCTTATTAATAGTTTGGGGTTCTGAACTTTTTCTACTACCTTACCAGTTCTTCTGTCTGATGGCATGGTCCACTGCTCCACAAATGTCCTCACTTTCTAAGATTTATTCATGTATAAGACAAATACAAACTGTATGCATTTAAGAAGACAAAGCAATGTTTGAGTTATAGAAATGGTCATACTAACCAAACAATCCTGCCACTTCACAGTAATCATATGACCTTCATATTTAAGAGGAAGAAAGGAACTATAGCAGATCCAGTAATGCCAGCCACTTAGAGTGCATTCTGTATACCCCAGCAACCAATCTATCTTTGTTTTAGTCTTCTGTATTAGATGCAAAACTAATATGTCTACTTTTTTCCTTCTTGCTTCTAGATCAACTAATCACAAATGGAATTTCAGAGAAGATTCTATATAAGTTTTCATCCTGAAATGTTTTATCATTTCAAACTAAGAAGTTTGGATTTTATCCTGAGAGCACATAAATGATGACTGAGACAATTCTAGTTGTGATATGAAGACCAGAGTGAACAAAATAATGCTACAGGCATTGACACAAATGCTGCAAAGGTGAGAGATGAAAATAACTTGAACTAGTATGGATAGCAGGAATAGAGAGAAGTAGAGATATTCATGGGACAAAAGAATAAAGACTTTATAACTGGTCTTTGACATGAGGAGCAGGAATCAAGGTTTATTAGGGTCTAGAGCAGAGAGCTTTATAGTGGTGCTTGTATGAGGTATGAAGCTTGAGGACATATAAGGAGATGTGTCAGTTAAATGGCAGCATAGTGGCTTCGGTTCTAGATAGACTGAATTTTAAATTTCCAATCGTGTCTAAATAAAGATTTTCCATAGATATTAACCTATTGGTAACAATATTTAGTATTGCTTATAGAAGTTAGGTGAATGTAAAATCTATTAACTCTAGCTGTGACATTCATTTTTAAATAGTCAAGGCTATAATTAGTGTGTTACAATCAATATTTGATTCATTGCAGACTGCATTTGTCTGTCACCTTCTGTGACCCCCCAGGTCTAGTAATCTTCTAGAGTTTCAAAGAATCTAATACAAGGTATAGAAAATAGTGTGCGCAGGTGATTTGTACAACACCCTAGGGACTACAATACTTATATAATATCAACCCCCTAAGAGTGTTTTACTTAAAATCAGGTGTGCGCTGTTGTATCTTTGGGAAGAACATTGGGAAGTGAATTGACTTATGAGGTCTGTCATTGGTAAGACATTCTAGAATTTCATCAAGCAGATTAGGCACCCAAGGCTGTTAAAATGTGTTAATTTAATGCATATATTTTATCATTGAGGAAACTTATGTGTTAGAAGAATTAATAGTTACTTTTTACTATTTTTGTTTGTATATATTCACTATACAAAATAACAGGTTTTATGATGACATTTTAATACATGTATGCCATGTACTTTTTTGGAGTCTGGCTTATATCAGTTAACATGGTGATACTTAGTTCTGTAAATATCATGATTTTATTTTTATTTATGGTTGAATAAAATTATATCATGAATAGATGAATTTTTTTACTAATTTATCTATTAATGGTCACCTAGACCCCATGGAACCATATCTTTTGTAAACAGTGCCATGACAAACACAAGTGTGCAGACATCTTAGTGGAATGGTGAATTTCCGTCAAGCATATGCCATGGAGTGATATAGCCATATCATGTTGTTATTTCTAATTTTTGTTTTTTTTCAGGAACCTTGATACTGATTTCCATAGTGGTTGCTCTAATTTACATTACCACCAATAATATATTTCCCCTAACCTCTTCCCCCTATGTGTGTGTGTGTGTGTGTGTGTGTGTGTGTGTGTGTTTGTGTGTGTATGTATGTATGTAGTTAAGGGACACTAGCCAGCTTATAAAAATGGCTCTTACAGGCCTTTCCTTCTCCCATACTTTCTCTGCTCTGCTAAACCCTTGGATTACATGTCTGGAGCTAGCCCTCAAGGCCTATTCCATTTTTGGCCAATTCCTCCTTCTGATGCTTACTTCCAAAGTCCAGCTAACAAAGTATTGAAGTCCAGCAATCAAAAGCCCCCTTTGGCTCACCTAATTAACATGCCCAATTAAAATTAAATACCTCATCCTAACACATGGGCTCCCCTTTACCTTTATAAACCATCATTTGCTTATGGGCTATGTCTGTCTCTTATCTATGCAGAGGCAGTCAAGGACAAATTCCCCTGCCTCCTCTCTTTTTTTCCCTTCCTCTTCTCTCTTGTCCTCTATATCCTACCTTTATTTCTTATTTCCTGCACTCTGGTCCTGGGGCTCCTGGTCAGAGGTCCATCTAGAGGTCTTTTTCAATCAAAAAAAAATTTAATTCCCTGAACCTGTGGGAAGAAGAGGAATTTTTGAGCAAATGTGAACTGTCAACAAAAGCATCTAAGGTGAGGGACCAAGTCTTGGACCTGGGAATTGCAGTGTCCTCCTGGTCATGCTCAGATGGATGGCACAGTCTTACCCTGGTTGCAGCACATTTATTTTTGAATGGTTCATCTTTAACTGAAGCAGTGTATGTCTCTGGATGTCTTCAGCTTTAAACTTCTCCCCTACAGAAACCTCCTATCTGGATTAGCTAACCCTCATTTTCCTTCTTCCTGCAGCATATGATAAACACATAGAAATTCAGCATTGTTGTTGATATTCTCCAACAGAGCCCACGGCTCGTGGATCTCAGCTTTTCTCTATTGTTATTTTGTAATTACCCCACTACTCTAGTTTGCAACACAGGATCTCATTGTTTTTGTTAGACTGGATGGCCAATGAGCTTCAGGGATCTTCTAGTCTTGAGTGCTAGGGTTGTGTCAGGCTTTTTACATTGGGTGCCAGAGAACCCAGGCAACCAAAGTCAGATGGCAGTACTTAAAATGTTCTTTGTACTTTGGTGACAGGCACTTTTTTGACTGAGCCATCTCCCACACAACCCCCATCCCCCCAACCTCCCCCCCTTTCCTCTGGAGTCCTCGGGAGTTTTGTTGGTTTCTTATATAATCAGATGTCTCATTATTTTGTGTCGTGTCTTGTGAACATTTACTATTCACTATATTGACAAATGCTGTGGATCTGCATCTCAGAAAATATAAAATCTCTAAATCCCCAAACTGAGTAATTTAATGAGAAACAGACATTCAGAGCAAAAGTTAGCTACCCTGTGAGCCCTCAATATGACTATTGGAAACTATACTTTTGGGGGTCTCAAGTATGTTAGTTGTTTTAGAAAAAGACTAGCTAAGTAGATCATGAAACTCAAACCTTATAAAATACACAGTAAAAACATACTAAGTTTGCTTTGGCAAACCACAAGTCCTAGAATTTGCTATATATTTTGATGAGAAGACCTTTAATACTAATTGATGAAATGCAGTCACACTGGATTCTATACTCACTGGGGAAAAATGAGTTTCTGTGCTGAATGTGTTAAAAACTTGATTACCTGCAAAGCCTGGGGCAATCTCTTTGATGTTGATTATTATCTGTGATTGTTGAGGGTTTTCTTCTTGTTTGCTCTTTAACAAAACCTTAATTGAGAAAAGCAAATGGTGAGTGTTCTAGTTAAGAGTGTTTTAGAGAGTGTTCTGTACAAAAAAAAAAAAAAAGACAAATACTGCTTTTTATTTGTTAGGTGTTTTTATTTAGAAGCAAACAGCTTTATATATTGGATTTATTTTATAGCACTGTTACTGAGTGTGTGTAGGCTGTGTGTAATGGAATGGAATACAAAAGCAGAAAGCACCAGGGTAGGTAATATCAACTCTTTCCAGGACCAGAAGGACTCAGTATAGTTCTCAATACCTGAGGGATTCCATCACAGCAAGAAGGTAAGGGTTGACAACGGTGTCTGACTTAAACATTTAGAAATAATATCCATTGTCACTGAAAATTTTACTTTAGAATGAGATTTCATCATGTTTTGGAAGTTAGGAAAGCATTGTTCTTTCCCTGTGGTTGAAAGGCCAGGAAAGCCAGCTCTCAGGTGCATGGAAAGGGATTCAAGAGGAGGGGACAGTGACTGCCAGGTCCCTAATATAAGAACATGTGTGTTAGATTGGAGGGACAGATGGTTGCCTGCATGGCCACAAAAACAATGGGATTGCTATAATTTGTTATCTTTTCTATTTCCAGGTCCTATTTATATAATTCTGAATAGAAATGAGGAAAACCAGATGAAGATGCTACAGTAGGACAAAGGATATCCAGTCTTTTAAAGTGTTATTTTAGAAACAGGTACCCAAATACAAAACAAATAAAATGAAAGCCCCAATCCTGTTAATGACATGTCAGGAAGTCTTGGAAGTCAGATCAAGGGGATTTCTGCTGGCCAAACCCGGAGAACATGAGTTTCAAAGTAACAAGAACAACTAAGTCTAATAGTTGAAAATTCAAATATCCCTCCTGAACAACGAACAAATAACAGAAGTAGAACCTGGCTGTGTTTGATTTCTTTCTCCATAATGAGACATCTGAGATACCTAACATTACCAGCTTTAGAGATATCGGTTCCTGATTGATTGACTCTTCTCATTGCTTTAAGGCCTTGGGTCACTGGCAGATGACACTAGAGTGCAGGACAGAACAAAGTCCTTTATTTCCCCAGCCAAGAAACAGAATGGAAAAAGGATAAGACCTCAAAAGCAAGAGGGATTTGGCAAAATTAATAGTTAGTTCATGGCAGAAAACCTTCAGCATCAGATCAGTGCAGCTTCTGCCACTACTATCTCCTTTAAAGGTCAGATCCTTATGAGCCACTCATGAGGCCTTACCTCCTCAAAGTCATAATACCTCTTGATAACACCATTCTGAGGCCCAAGCCTTTAGTACTTGGAGCATTGTTGGATGTTCAACACCTGTGGGCCTGTGTGCCAGAGGCTTTCCACAGAAATCTCTGGCCCAGCCTGGTACGAGAGTTCCAACGAAGAGAAGTGAGTGCGGGTAGGGAGGGGAAGTCACTTCTGCCACTTCTTTTTCTTCTTCTTCTTTTTTCAATTTTTTATTAGATATTTTCTTCATTTACAATTTAAATGGTATCCCAAAAGTCCCTTATGCCCTCCCCCCACCCTGCTCTCCAACCTACCCACTCCTGCTTCCTGGCCCCGGTATTCCCTTGTATTAGGGCATATAATCTTTGCAAGACCAAGGACCTCTCCTCTCAATGATGGCCCATTAGGCCATCTTCTACTACATATGCAGCTAGAGACACAAGCTCAAGAGGTACTGTTTAGTTCATATTGCTGTTCCTCCTATAGGGTTACAGACCTCTTTAGTTCCTTGGGTACTTTCTCTAGCTCCTCATTTGGGGGCCATGTGTTCCATCCTATAGATGACTGCGAGCATTCACTTCTGTATTTGCCAGACTCTGGCATAGCCTCACAAGAGTCAGCTATATCAGGGTCCTGTCAGTAAAATCTTGCTGTCATATGCAATAGTGTTTGCGTTTGGTGGTTGATTATGGTATGGATACTGGATGTGGCAGTCTCTGCGTGGTCATTCCTTCTGTCTCATCTCCAAAGTTTGTCTCTGTAACTCCTTACATGGGTATTTTGTTCCCCATTCTAAGGAGGGACAAAGTATCCACACTTTGGTTTTCCTTCTTCTTGAGTTTCATGTGTTTTGCAAACTGTATCTTGAGTATTCTGCTGTTGTAGTTGGCTCCACCTCCATCTCTACCGAGTCTTCCAGGTTACCTGGTTACTCTGCACTGCTCTGAACTGAGTCAGGTTGGACTGGGCAGATGAGAGGCCAGTGAGGAGAGCAGCCCAGCTACAGGTAGCACTTCAAAAGGGCAGACCTCTTCTCAAGTGTTACAGCTCTTAGGATAGAAGGCTCGAATGACAGAGTAGTTCTCATACCCCTCTAATCCTTCTGGATAAGATTCTTATATACAGTTTTGGGGTGGGTAAGGGTCTGACAAGAGGTACTTCTCATTGCTTTGGTCTGAGAACTTTGGGCAAACCTTATTTGCATGTGGGAGGGCTTGGTGCTACTCCTATGTGACTGGTGGCCACATACCTCTCTGTGGGGCACTGTGGGAGGCTGTTGCTGCAACAGGAGTGGGGTGGGGGCAAGAGAGGTAGCTGAATATCTTCATCCCATGCAGGTAAAAATCACTACCCACCGGGTCACCAGGGTTCCAGACCTTTCCTCGACTTGGGACCAGGCTGTCTATGCATAGCCCATTGCCCCATAGACACTTACACAACAGGCAGCAAGGACTTAAAAGTGTAAGATCATTCATTGATAGTTCCAGAAATGGTTCCATCTTAAACCATTGTAACTAACAGACAAGGGTCATTATTGGGTACCAACATCAGAGGGTGAGAATTTTAGAAAGACTGAGATTCTTAGTCTTAAAAAGTATCTCTCGAGCCGGGTGTGGTGGTGCATGCACGCCTTTAATCCCAGCACTCCGGAGGCAGAGGCAGGCAGATTTCTGAGTTTGAGGCCAGCCTGGTCTACAAAGTGAGTTCCAGGACAGCCAGGGGTATACAGAGAAACCCTGTCATCTCGAAAAACAAAACAAAATAAAACAAAAAAAGCATCTCTCAAAAATCACTGCTTAATAATAAACCACGGAACAATAACTACAAAGATCTGCACAGTGGAGTAACATGGCAGACAACACCATACCTGGATAATAAATTGTCATTAACATTGTCAGTAATTGGGAAGTAGCAACATGAACACTGGGAAGATCATAACATCACTCATATAGCGTTACTGTCAAAGATATGTACACTAAGTCTCATCATGAGAAGAAATTAGACAAACCCAGAGATTTTAAAGTCAAGTTTATCATCTGCACCTGGAGCTTGGGCTGTTTCACAGCCCTCTGTATATAGGGACTGCCAGGAGAGAACAGGTCTCCCAGAAGTGCTCTTACTCCCAAGCTCAGAGGTGAGATAACCACTTTCTTTCAAATAATTGTTCCGGGGTGGGTGGGTGAGGGGGGTCTCTGGGAGCGCACAGGGCACAGGAACAGTGTAGCAGTTAGGACAAGATACTTCTGTTTACCATCTGTACCAGGAGCTTGGGATGTTCCACAGCCCTCTGTACACAAGTTCTGACAGGAAAGAGCTGGTCTCCCAGGAGTGTTGACACAGGCTTACAGGCCCATAGGAAGGACAAACTCCAGGCAGAGACAGCAAGACCAACTAAAACTAGAGATAACCAGATGACGAAGGCAAGCACAAGAAACTTACCAACAGAAACCAAGGCTACTTGGCATAATTAAAACACAGTTAATCAACCACAGCAAGTCCTGGATACCCCAAAACACTGGAAAAACAAGATTTGGATTTATAATCACATCTCATGATAGAGATAAAGGATTTAAAAAAGGACATAAATAACTCCCTTAAAGCAATACAGAAATCACAAAGGGAGACCACTCTGAAAATAGAAAACCTAGAAAGGAAGTCAGAAGCCATTGATGCAAACATAAGCAACAGAATATAAGAGATAGAAGAGAAAAATCTATCGGTGCAGAAGGTACCATAGAAAACATTGACACAACAATCAAAGAAAATGTGAAATGCAAAAAGATCCTAACACAAAACATCCAGGAAATCCAGGACACAAAGAGAAGACCAAACCTAAGGATAATAGGTATAGACGAGAAGGAAGATTTCCAAATTAAAGGGCCAGTAAATATCTTCATCAAAATTATAGAAGAAAACTTCCCCAACCTAAAGAAAGAGATGCCCATGAATATATAAGAAGCCCACAGAACCACAAATAGTTTGGACCAGAAAAGAAATTTCTCCTGTCACATAATAATCACAACACCAAATGCACAAAACAAAGGAAGAATATTAAAAGCAGTAAGGGAAAAAGGTCAAGTAACATATAAAGGCAGACTTACACCTGATTTCTCCCCCAGAGACTATGAAAGCCAGAAGATTCTGGGAAGATGTCATACAGACCCTAAGAGAAAACAAATGCCAGCCCAGGCTACTATACCCAGCAAAACTCTCAATTACCATAGATGGAGAAACTGAGGTACTCCATGACAAAACCAAATTCATACAATATTTTTCCACAAATCCAGCCCTTCAGAAGACAATAAAGGGAAAACTTCAACACAGTGAGGGAAACTAAGCTTGAGAAAAAGCAGGAAAGAAATCTTTCAACCAACCCAAAGAAGATAGCCATATAAACAGAATTCCAACTCTAACAACAAAAATAATAGGAATTAACAAGTACTTTTCCTTAATATCTCTTAATATCAATGGACTCTATTCCCCAATAAAAAGGCATAGACTAACAGACTGGTTTCCTAAGCAGGACCCAACTTTTGCTGTATACAGGAAACCCACCTCAGGGACAAAGACAGACACTACCATAGAGTAAAAGGCTGGAAAACAATTTTCCAAGCCAATGGTCCCAAGAAACAAGGTGGAGTAGCCATTATAATATCAAATAAAATCAACTTTTAACCTAAAGTTCTCAAAAAAGATAAAGAAGGATACTTCTTACTCATCAAAGGTAAACTTTACTAAGATGAACTCTTGATTCTGAACATCTATGCTCCAAATGTAAGGACATCCACATTCAATAAAGAAACTTTGCTAAAATTCAAAGCACACATTACACCTCATACAAAAATAGTGGGAGACTTCAACACCCCACTCTCATCAATGGACACATCATGGAAACAGAAACTAAACAGAGATACAGTGAAACTAACAGAAGTTATGAAACAAATAGATTTAACTGATATCTATAGAACATTTCATCATAAAACAAAAGGATATACCTTGTTCTCAGGACCTCATGGTACCTTCTCCAAAACTGACCACACAATCGGTCACCAAACAGGTCTCAGCAGATACAAAAATATTGAAATAATCTCATGCACCCTATCAGATCACCACGGGTTAAGGCTGATCTTCAATAACAACATAAACAATAGAAAGTCCACATACAAGTGGAAGCTGAAAAACACTCTACTCAATGATAACTTGGTCAAGTAATGAAAGAAAGAAATTAAAGACTTTTTAGAATTTAATGAAAATGAAGCCACAACATACCCAAACTTATAGGACAGAATGAAAGCAATGTTAAGACAAAAACTCATAGCTCTGAGTGCTTCTGAAAAGAAACTGGAGAGAGCCTACACTAGCAGTTTGACAGCACATCTGAAAGATCTAGAATAAAAGGAAAGCAAATACACCCAAGAGGTGCAGAAGGCAGGAAATAATCAAACTCAGGACTAATTTCAACCAAGTAGAAACAAAAGAACCATTTAAAGAATCAACTAAACCAGGAACTGGTTCTTTTAAAAAATCAGCAAGATAGATAAACACTTAGCCAGACTAACCAGAAGACACATAGACAGTATCCAAATTAATGAAATCAGAAATGAAAAGGGAGGTACACCAGCAGAAACAAAGGAAATCCAAAAAATCCTCAGATCCTACTACAAAAGCAGATACTAAACAAAATGGGAAAATGTGGATGAAATGGACCATGTTCTAGTCAGATATCAGGTACCAAAGTTAAATCAGGATCAGATAAACCATATAAACAGTTCCATAACCCCTAAAGAAATAGAAATAGTCATTAATAGGCTCACAACTAACCAACCAACCAAACAAACAAGAAAACAAAAATAAACGAAAAAGCCCCAAACAAACAAACAAACAAACAAAAAACTAACAACAAAATGAAACCCAGGACCAGATGGGTTTAGTGCAGAGTTCTATCAGGCCTTCAAAGAAGACCTACTATCTATACCTCAAACTATTCCACAAAATAGAAGGTATTCTACCCAATTCGTTATATGAAGTCACAATTACTCTGATATATATACCATTTAAAGATCCAACAAAGAAAGAGAACTTCAGACCAATTTCCCTTATGAATATCGATGCAAAAATACTCAATAACATTCTTTTTTAATTATTATTATTTTCTTTATTTACATTTCAAATGGTATCCCGAAAGTTCCCTATAGCCCCCCCCCCGCCCTTGCTCCCCTACCCACCCACTCCCACTACTTGGCCCAGGCCTTCCCTTGTGCTGGGTTATATAAAGTTTGCAAGACCAAGGGGCCTTTC
>NC_034600.1:10072729-10082729 GCF_900095145.1 Mus pahari
GGCAGGAAAGGCTCCGGGTGCCGGATTAGGCCTGGAGACTGCTCCTGGGCGAACACCCCTCCTCAGGCAGGGAAAGGTGCTGGATGACTGGAACCAGAAACAGGATCCTTCCCAGAAGCTGTGACACTTCTCCAATTCACCCTCTCCCCGGCAGTGCACTGGAGCAAAGATGGCTCACCTTCTGGCTCAGGCCTTGAGACTGCTCCCGGGCAAACACCCCTCCTCGGGCAGGAAAGGCACCGGGTGCCAGATCAGGCCTGGAGACTGCTCCCAGGCAGACACCCCTCCTCAGGCAGGAAAGGTGCTGGATGCCGGTTCAGGCCCGGGGACTGCTCCCGGGCAGACACCCCTCCTCGGGTGGGGAAAGGTGCCGGATGACTGGAACCAGACACAGGATCCTTCCCAAAAGCTGTGATGCTTCTCCAGTCTGCCCTCTCCCTGGCAGTGCACTGGAGCAAAGATGGTTCACCTTTTGGCTCAGGCCTTGAGACTGCTCCTGGGTGAACACCCCTCCTTGGGCAGGAAAGGCGCCAGGTGCCAGATCAGGCCGGGAGACTGCTCCTGGACAGACACCCCTCCTTGGGCGGGGAAAGGCGCCGGATCTCAATAACATTCTTATACACCAAATCCAAGAATACATCTAAACGACTATCCATTATGATCAAGTAGGCTTCATTCCAGGGATGCAGGAATAATTGAATATACGGAAATCCATCAACATAATCCACTATATAAACAAACTCAAAGACAAAAACCACATGATCATCTTGTTAGATGCTGAGAAACCATTTGACAAAATCCAACAGCCATTCATGATAAAAGTCTTGGAAAGATCAGGAATTCAAGGCCCATACCTAAACATAACAAAAGCAATATACAGCAAACCAGTAGCCAACATGAAAGTAAACAGAGAGAAACTTGAAGCAATCCCACTAAAATCAGGGACTAGACAAGACTGCCCACTTTCTCCCTACCTATTCAATATAGTACTTGAAGTCCTAGCCAGAGCAATTATGCAACAAAAGGAGATCAAGGGGATCCAAATTGGAAAAGAAGAAGTCAAAATATCACTATTTGCAGATGATATGATAGTATGTATAAGTAACCTAAAATTTCCACCAGAGAACTCCTAAACCTGATAAACAGCTTCAGTGAAATAGCTGGATATAAAATTAACTAAAACAAATAAGTNGCAGTCCTTTACACAAAGGATAATCAGGATGAGAAAGATATTAGGAAAGCAACACTCTTCACAATAGTAACAATAATACAAAATACCTTGGTGTGACTAACTAAGCAAGTGAAAGATCTGTATGATAAGAACTTCAAGTCTCTGAAGAAAGAAATCAAAGATCTCAGAAGATGGAAAGGTCTCCCATGCTCATAGATTGGCAGGTAAATACAGTAAAAATGGCCTTTTTGCTGAAAGCAATCTACAGATTCAATGTAATCCCTATCAAAATTTCAACTCAAATCTGAACAGAGTTAGAAAGAGCAATTTGTAAATTTATCTGGAATAACAAAAATCTCAGGATACAAAAAGTATTCTCAACAATAAAAAAACTTCTGGGGTAATCACTATTTCTGACCTCAAACTATACTACAGAGCAATTTTGATAAAAATTGCACTGTATTGGTACCATAACAAGCAGCTAGATCAATAGAATAGAATTGAAGACCCAAAAATGAATCCACACACCTATGGTCACTTGATCTTTGACAAAGGAACTAAAACCATCCAGTGGAAAAAAGAAAGCATTTTCAACGAATGGTGATCATTCTACTGGGCGTTAATATGTAGAAGAATGCAAATCGATCCATTCTCATCTTCTTGTCCGAAGCTCAAGTCCATGTGGGTTGAGGACCTCCACATAAAACCAGAGACACTGAAACTAATTGAAGAGAAAGTGGGGAAGGGCCCAGAGTACATGGGCAGTGGGGAAAATTGTATGAAGAGGACACCAACAGTTTATGGTCTAAGATCAAGAATTAACAAATGAGAACTCATAAATTTGAAAAGCTTCTGTAAGGCAAAGGACATTGTCAATAGGACCAAATGCCAATCAACAGATTGGGAAAAGATCTTTAATAACCCTACATCTGATGTAGGGCTAATATCCAATATATACAAAGAACTCAAGAAGTTAGACTCTAGAGTGCCAAATAAGGCTGTTTAAAAGTAAAGTACAAAGCTAAACAAAAATTCCCAACTGAATAATACTGAATCGCTGAGAAGCACCTAAGTAAATGTTCAACATCCTTTGTCATCAGGGAAATGCAAGTCAAAACAACCCTTGAGATTCTACTTCATTGGTCAGAATGGCTAAGATCAAAAGCTTAGGTGACAGCAGATGTTGGCAAGTATATGGAGAAAGAGGAACATTCACCACTTTCTGGTGTGATTGTTAGCTGGTACAACCATTCTGGAAATTAGTTTGGCCGTTCCTCAGAACATTGGACATAACCTGAGGACCCAACAATACCACTCCTGGACATATACCCAGAAGATGTTCCAACATGTAATAAGGACACACGCTCCACTATGTTCATAGCAGCCTTATNTATAATANCCAGAAGCTNGAAAGAACACAGATGTCCCTCAACATAGGAATGGATACAGAAAATGTGGTATATTTACACAATGTAGTACTCAGCTATTAAAAAGAATGTATTTATGAAATTCTCAGGCAAATGGATGGAAGTAGAAATTATCATCCTGAATGAGGTAAGTCAATCACAAAAGAACACACATGGTATGTACTCACTGATAAGTGGATATTAGCCCAGAATCTCAGAATACCCAAAATGCAATTCACAGATGCCTTGAAGCTCAAGAAGAAGGAAGACCAAAGTGTGGATGCTTTGGTCCTTCATAGAAGGGAGAACAAAATACCCATAGAAGGAGTTACAAAGAGAAAGTGGAACAGAGACTGAATTTACTTAAATAAAAATAAAGAATTGAGGAGGGAGAAAGGTGGAAAGTATCATAGAACAACCTTGACAAGGTGTTATGATGTGGGGCACACAGATCAATCACTGTGCTGTGCTTGAAATGTTTCTGAAACCTTGAAATCATTTAAAAGTAAAAACTGGAAATGGAATTAAGGAGCTGGTGACCTGGGCTTCAAGCAGCTTCTTGCTTGTTGTTTCTATTTTTTTCCTTTGTTTGCTGCCTCTCTTCACCCACTTTTTCTGAAGAGGGGCCCTGCTGACCCTTATTATAGCCTTAATATTACTCTACTAAGGTTTTTGTTTCTTCCTGCAGAGAAATGAGAGCAAACAAATAGTTTTATTTGCAAAAATCATTTTATGTATTCAATAAGGGAGATTCTCATATTTCAATAATGGTAAGAAAATACTATTTCTCCTTCTAAAGACTGTGAAGGTGTAGATATCAGTGTCTGTTATAGACATTAAAATGAGAAGAATATCAGGGTAAAAGCATGGAGAGGGGGCCTTTGTGAGGCTCCAGGACTCAGGAAATTATGAGCAAGACTGCCTGTAGGTTGTTAGCAAGAATTGTGTTCAGGTGCTAACAATGAATTTTGTTTTTTACTTTATGTACAAGGACATATACAGAACTTAAATGTCACCAAGGAAGGAGAGAAGTATGAGACTTTTGAGCCACATACATTTAAGTTGATAATCTTAGTAAGGACAGTTGCCATCATTAAAGTGACTAAGTACCACTGACTTAAAAGTTAGTGTACAGAACTGGTAGTCTACCTCTGTGGGAAAAAGCTTGACTGTAGTGAGTGAAATAATGGTTTTGATTCCACATCTTTCAAAATAAATGAGTAAAGAAACAAGAAAATGAATGAAGAGGGGACAGATGACAAAAAAATAATGACTTAAAATAGACAGAAGACAGAAAAACAATGTTTAATGTAACCCATGGCTGGTCACTTCAACTGATGTATTCTGTCTACATATTTGAGAAACCACATCTAAGACAATGAAAAATAGAAGAATGTTATCAAACAGAATCTCAAGTGTCAGAATGGAGCAGGCATGCTTCTCTTCTTTCACTAAGGTTAATAACAGCCTCTACTTGACCCAGAGCTTCAAAATCGAAGGTTTACTTTTTAAAGAAACCTACTACTGTGAAATCTTACACACATATAGACAGAAAGAGGGAGGGGAGTGATAACAAGGAGAAAGATGGAGAAGATTAAAGTGCAGTTACCTTATAATGGAACAACGGTGCCTTTAGTAGGCACCACAGGATAACAAATAGAAAACCCAATGTCATGAATGGATTACTTCTTTTGGAGTTGTTTCAGAAAGGTCCCATAGACCCACAAACAGTGTAAGTTATTGCTATTTCTCTTGCTTAAGACCCCACTACTGAAACCACACAGTTGAATCATAGAACACGAATCAAGCTTTTATTGACCTGGAAGTTTTTGTTCATACTGGCAAGCTTTCACAGTGTTGGAAGGTGCTATGCAAACTCCAGAGAAGAAGGTGTCATAAATCATACCCAGGATCTTAGTTGGACTTTCTATTGTATTGACAAAACACTAGGACCAAAATGCAGGTTGAGGAGAAAAGGGTTTATATGGCTTAAAAATTCCACAATGTTGTTCATCACTGAAGGAACTCAGGACAGGATCTGAAACAGGGCATGAACCTGGAGGCAGGAGTCAATGCAGAGGCCATGGAGGAGTGCTGCTTACTGGCTTGCTGCTAATTAATGGCTTGCTCAGCATACTTTCTTATAGAACCCAGGACTACCAGTCTAGGGATGGCCCCTCACAAAATGGGCTGGGTCATCCCCCAGGGATCACTAATTGAGAAATGTTGGAGTTCATGGGTACATTTTTTCAACTGAGTCTTCTTCCTCTTTGATGACTCTAGTTTGTGTCAAGTTGATACATAAATCCAGCCATTATATCCAGCAATGAAGCCCGGTTGCTATAATGACTGACGTGTCAAGGCAGGTCCACTGATATAATAATGGCATTAACGCTACAGAATTTAACTAGCCACTTTCTGATTGGACCTAAGTCTAGATATACAAGATGACACCCATACCAGACACCATCATTATGCTAAAAACATGGTCAGAAAGGTCATAGGCCCCAGGGGAAGATCTATTATTATTATGCTGCTAATATGTTTCTAGCCTTATATGAGAAATTTCTGCTAACAGTGAATAGTGATTGACATAGTGATTTGCTAACGGTCAGTAGTGATTTGACACCAAAAGTTGGACAAGGTGTAGAAAGGAAGAGACTGTAGGATGCTAAACTCTGAAAGGAATGTACTTATTTTATCTCTTTCTCCAAGGATCAGTAATTATTGACGAAGATAGTAATAAAGGCATCTACCAACCAAAGGCAGTGAATGACTAGAAAGAATCAGTATCACTTAAACACAGAAGGGTAGCTGCACATATGAACTAACAATAGTTGAGAGAGCACACACAAGATGGGTGAAAGCTGAAGCCAGATCAAGTCCTATCCTTTGAGCTATTGTGTGTGTGAGATAGAGAGATAGAGGTAGGATAGATAGATGATAGACAGATAGATAGATAGATAGATAGATAGATAGATAGATGATAGATAGATAGATAGATAGAGAGATAGATAGATAGATAGATAGAAAGATAGATGATAGAGAGATAGAGATAGATGATAGATAGATAGATGATAGATAGATAAATAGATAGATGATAGATAGATAGATAGATAGATAGATAGATAGATGATAGATAGAGAGATAGATAGATAGAGAGATAGATAGAGAGATAGATAGATAGATAGATAGAAAGATAGATGATAGATAGATGATAGATAGATAGATAGATGATAGATAGATAGATAGAAAGATAGATGATAGAGAGATAGAGATAGATGATAGATAGATGATAGATAGAGAGATAGATAGATAGATAGATAGATAGAAAGATAGATGATAGATAGATGATAGATAGATAGATAGATAGATAGATGATAGATAGATGATAGATAGATAGATAGATGATAGATAGAGAGATAGATAGATAGATAGAGAGATAGATGATAGATAGATAGATGATAGAGAGATAGAGATAGATGATAGATAGATAGATAGATAGATAGATAGATAGATAGATAGATAGATAGACAGTAGATGAAGATTTATCTAAGAGTATATCCCTTATAATTTAACCCCACACTCAGTAGTGTTTGGGGAGCATAAATTAGTCTTGACAGGTCAAAAGTAGGCGAGTTTTGTGTGGGTAGGGAAAGGGGGTGCATCTAGGAAGAACTGGAGAATGTGAGGCTAACATGATAAAAATATATTGTATGAAAACTTAATGAATAAAAATTTTGAAAGTCTATATAAAACGGTTAGAAGGTAATAATACTATGAGAATATTATAATCATGTAAATAGTCTTTAGCTTGTTTTAAGTTGGCTATAGAGGAAGTCAAGTGTCCGTACAGGATAAGCAACCTAAAAAGTCATCTTTTATGAACCAAATTTGTGAGATAAATGTTAAACACTGTAAGGCATTATAAATATAATAAAAAGACATGCAGATGGATATATATGTGAGTGGGAAGGTTAGCATGTGAATATGAGGAAAGTAGAGAGCTGTCACTGTATATCAGAAACTAAGGGAGTGTCACTACATAAAGGAAGGAGGAAATAAATATTATTAAAAGTCAAATAGAGCACATTTTAAAGTGGGCCATAATGATGGTGACACTTAACAATTTACCGTGATAACAAGCACAATACCTATGGTTCCCTGCTACTTGGAAAACCATAAAATGAAGAATGACATATCATATACAATGGTAATACATGAGTAAAAAATACTAGCATTACAAATATGAGCACTCCTTGGACCTTTGGAGAATACAGATTGTAAAGAGAAGACACACAGAAAATGACACAATTGTAACTTTTGTGGGCACAGTG
The DNA here is from genome assembly GCF_900095145.1 of Mus pahari. NCBI lineage: Eukaryota > Metazoa > Chordata > Mammalia > Rodentia > Muridae > Mus > Mus pahari. The sequence continues at coordinate 10,079,644 of NC_034600.1, forward strand.
TAAAAGTAGAGAGTCTTACACTAAGGGGAGGGACTCTTTCACAGTTATATGTGCACAGCATAGACAGGCTGCTTTGTGGACTTCTGCTCTGGAATAACAAGGAAGCATCAGTGGTAGGTGGAACAAACCAATGGGATAATGGATGACCTAACTCATCATGATTTTCTTTCTCTAAGATGTGGTAAGAAGGGCCACCAATCTAGTGCTTTGGGAAACAAAACAGCCAGTTGATGGAGTTGGGAGGAAATGTTCTTCTGCTCAGCTGGCTGTGTTTTGCTCGAGCACATTGCTACCCACCATGTGTTCTTCCATGGTACAATGTCCAATTCACTGCTGTCAGCAAAACTCAGGCCTAGTGGGATCACTGGTCCACTGGTCTTTGGAATGTCCTGTAATTTTTCTTCCTTAACAAATACTTGGAACGTAAGCAGGAAGTACAGGGATGTTGGTGTTTCAGTGGGATTGTGACCACACATGTCTCTTCTTCATTAAGATCACCAGGACTAGTGCTGACTTCCCAGGCACATGCTGTATTCAAAGGATTGACTAGATATGCCATCTGACATTTCTGATTCTTACAGTGGACTAAGTTTTAGACATTGAAAGGTACAGGAATTCCTGTACTTTCTTCTCTTTTCTCAGACAGTGAACATGAATGCAGTACTCTCAGGATCTAGACTACTAGACTGATTTAATAGCAATCAAAATTTAGTAGCATTTACTTGATTTTAACATTTTCCTGAGAGTGTGGTATCTTAAAAAGATAAGACAAATTACTCATTCCAGGAACAAAGACTTTTGAAAGCTGTCAGCTCACTGACAGTAACAATCAGCATTTATTCCAGGCGTATAAAACATCTTAATCAAACTTGTTCACAGCATGGCAGTCCAAAGAATGTTATTTTATTTTTGAAAGAGACTTTAAATAGTTGAAGAACACTGGTAACATACACTATACCAGTACAAAGCTCCTTTATTTCCCATTTCAAAACGAATACTTTTCTCAGACTTAAAGAATGAAATAGACCACAGGAGTTTATCACAAAACTATTTTCAAAAAGAAAAAAAAATCTATGCGCCACTTATTGTACCTTAAAAAACACTTGAAAATATGGGTTGCATTTGCAAACTTCGTGTATGACATGGAAATCTGGCACGCTGCCTGGCTTCTGCTTAAAGGATTGTCATTCTGGGAAAAATAAATTTCTCTAACTAGACAAAAGTCAATGTTTTCATGTTTTACTGCAATCAAACTGATAGAGCTGACAAGCTAACGTCTCAACACTTAAAATATCTGTGGATAATCAGTTACCTCAATCAATCATAAACACAAATCCTTCTATTTTCAAAGCTTGTGTGTCTGTGACTAAGATGTAAAACAGTTTGGTGAGACTCCTCCTCCACAACACAGAACCATTGATTTTCCACTACCATCTCAATGTTCTTGATTTGTCTTTAGCTGTGCAGATATTTATACACATTATGCATCTGGAAATAACTTTCAACAACTCAAATGCGATTAAATTTAGAATGTTCCCTTTCAGTGTCCTGTTAGACTTAATTTTTACTGGTCATTTATAGTATGTATGCCTGTCAGGAAAATATGGAACTGGGCTGACATGGCAGCTGAGGGCATCATTATGAGTGATAAAAGGCTCTTCATTTTTCCAAAGTAGTTGTGAAACATTCATTTCCCTTCTTTGACTTCAGTGGATGTTGGTAGCTTCCCTGGATAGGTATTGTGGGGGTCAAATGGTGTAATGCTGTCCCCTTAGGGATTTTTGACAAGCACACTGAATGACTTGCTTGTAGCACTAATTATAATGATGATGGCAATGACTGTGATGATGCTGCTGGTGGAGATGATGGTGATGCTGCTGGTGGAGATGATGGTGATGCTGCTGGTGGAGATGATGGTGATGNTGATGCTGCTGGTGGAGATGATGGTGATGCTGCTGGTGGAGATGATGGTGATGCTGCTGGTGGAGATGATGGTGATGGTAGTGGTAGTGATGATGGTGATGACGGTGATGGTGGCAGAAGTGATGAAAGAGCTGGGAACAGTGACAATAAAGTAAAGAGGCCCCTAAGGAATGGGATTCCATGTAACTCTACAACTGAATTTTGCAGAGCTAACAGGCTCAGTACACTCAGCTTTGATATTGAAAGTAATGGGCACCAGGAGATGATTTTAGAAAAGTCCTGCTGTATATGTGATGGTATTTGTGCAACATGAGATATGTTTACTGGGGTATACTGATTTTCTCTCACCACAGTGAGAATTCATGTTTTCAGTTTTACAATCCTAACAGATATTTACTCTGAACACTGAATAAGCCAAATTCCTGGTTTGGAATACTTTAAAACATATTTTTAATGTATACTGTGTATACATATATGTTGACATGCATATTCACCACTTCTACCTTCTTTTTTGTTTTAGTTATTTGGATCTTTGCAGCAAAACTAAGCAGTTTCGGACTCTTGGGCAGCACATTTTAGTTGCCTATCAGTTTACATTGCAAAGCAATCAATCTTACTCTCACTCTTGGCAGAAGTGGCATGGCATGAAGTGGCAGAAGTGGCATGGCGCGAAGCTGTAGTGCAGTGTTTACTCTTGCTATGGAGCCTGGCTGATAAAAGTTTTTTGTTTTTTTAAAAAAATGTTTAAACAATAAGCTGACTGCATTTGAAATTATGAATATGTAACAACTCTCATTAGTAATTAAGCTCCAGATCAGGGGCTACCCCTCCCCCTGTGTTCCTGCTAATGAGTTGTCTCCAGCCCTCACTCTGGTCTGCTGCTGTGCCTCCTCAGCTCCAAGGAAAGTTGCCTACTTTGAGAAAACCGTTGACTACAGAAATTAATCGTGAAGAATTCCTTTTATTTTGTGAAATACAGTTTAGATGGTACTTAAGTTGTCAAAACAAACAAAACACACTGCTATGCTTTACATAAGAGAAAATCATTCAAAGAAAAATGTAGAAAGCAACACTAGCATGTGTACGTACGTGTATTCATCAGTGTGTACAGATCTGCTTCTGTCCTGGATCACTGTGCTGTGTGTGGGTCTGTATGTAGATAG
>NC_034600.1:10084010-10094677 GCF_900095145.1 Mus pahari
CACACACACACACACACACACACATACACACACACACACACATACACACACACATACACACACACACATATAATTTAGACACAAGGGACAACTATGTAGTGATTAATAAACAAAGCAGGGTGTCTTGGGAATCAGATGTATATTTTTCTGGCTAAAAATTTGTGAGGATTTTAAGAAATTAATTCTTTATTTGTTTACATTTCAAATGATACCCCCTTCCCATTTCTCCCTACAAACCCCTACTATAGCATCTCCCCTCTCTCCACTTCCCTTTGCCTCTATGAAGATGCTCCTATACCTGCTCACCCACTGCCACCTCACCGCTCTATCATCCCCTACACTGGGGCAATGAACCTCTACATGATTAAAGACCTCCCCTCCCACTGATGCTATATTAGGATATCCTCTGCTACATATGTATCTGGAGCCATGGCTCCCTCCATGTATACTCTTTGGTTGGTGGCTTAGTCCCTGGGAGCTCTGGGTGGTCCAGTTAGTTGACATTGTTCTTCCTATGGGTTTGCAATCCCCTTTAGCTTCTTCAGTCCTTCCACTAGCTCTTCCATTGGGGTCCCTGGGAACAGTACAATGGTTGGGTGTTGAGTACCTGCGTCTGTATTGGTCAGGTGCTGGTAGAACCTTTCAGGGAACAGCCATACCAGGCTCCTGTCAGCAAATGCATCTTGGCATCCGCAATAGTGTCTGGGTTTGGTGTCTGCAGATGGGATGGATCCCTAGGTGGGGCACTCTCTGGATAACCTTTCTTTCAGTCTCTGTTCCATTTTTGTCCCTATCTTTCCTATGGACAGGACAATATTGGGTTAAAAATTTTGAGGTAGGTGGGTGGCCCCATCTCTCAACTAGGGGCTGTGGCTATCTATTAGAGATGGTCTCTACAGGTTCTGTCTCCCCACTGTTTGGTATTTTGGCTAAAACCATCCCCATTGGTTCCTGGGAACCTCTGGATTCCCTGGGGTCCGGGACTTTCTAGTGGCTATACCCAGTTCCCCATCACCCACGGCTACACATTTCTATTCAATTTCCTGACCTTCTGTACTTCTTTCCTGTCCCTTCCAATACCTGATCCTGCCCCCTCTTTTTTCCCTCCCCATCCTCTTTCCCTCCTAGGTCCTGCCCTTCCTTTACCTCCTGTGATTATTTTGTTCCTCTTCTGTGTAGAATTGAAGCATCCATCTTTGGTCTTCATTGTTCTTAAGCTTCATATAGTTTGTGGGTTGTATAATGGGTATTCTGAGCTTTTGGGCTAATATCCACTTATGAGTGTGTACATACTATATGTATTCTTTTGTGTTTGGGTTACTTCACTCAGGATGATATTTTCTAGTTCCATCCATTTACCTGTGAATTTCATGAAGTCTCTGTTCACTCTTCTGTTGAGGGGCATCTGGATTTTTTCCAGCTTCTATTATAAATAAGGCTGCTGTAAACATAGTGGAGCATGTGTCCTTGTTGTATGGTGGAGGATCTTTTGGGTATCTGTCCAGCAGTGGTATAGCTGGGTCTTCAGGTAGTAGTATTTCTTATTTTTTGAGGTACCACAAGATTGATTTCCAAAGTGGTTGTACCAGCTTGCATTCCCACCAGCAATGGAGGAGTGTTCCTCCATGTCCACATCCTCACCAGCATCTTCTGTGACCTGTGTTTTTGATCTTAGCCATTCTGATTGAAGTGAGGTAGAATATCAGCATGGTTTTGATTTGCATTTCCCTCATGACTAAGGATGGGGCATCGATATTCAGAGTTGAGAGAGTTCATCTTGGTGGATTTTTCCATTGATGAGTATGTAGAGTTCTTCCCCATCTTTCTTGATAACTTTTGGTTGAAAGCATATTTTATTAGGTATTAAAATGGCTCGTCCAGCTTGTTTCTTTGGACCATTTGTTTGGAAGAAACTTTTCCAACGTTTTACTCTGAAGTAGTGTCTTATTTGTTACTAAAGTGTGTTTCCTGTATGCACTAAAATGCTGAATTCTGTTTATGTATCCAGTCTGTTAGCCTGTACCTTTTTATTAGGGAATTGAGTCCATTGATATTATGAGATATTAAAGACCAGTGATTGTTGCCTTTTGTCATTTTTGTTGTTAGAGGTAGAATTACGTTTGTGTGGCTATCTTCTCTGGGTTTGTGTAAGAAGAATAATTTCTTGCTTTTTCTTGGGTGTAGTTTCCTTCCTTCTATTGGAATTTTCCTTGTATTATCTATCTGTAGGGCTGGATTAGTGGAAAGATATTGTTTACACAAGATTCAGTTTTATTAAGGAATATCTTGGTTTATCCATCTACATTCATTGAGAGTTTTGCTGGGTATAGTAGCCTGAGCTGGCATTTTTGTTCTCTTAGGTTCTCTATGATATATGTCCTAGATATTCTGGCTTTAGAGTATCTGTTGAGAAGTCCTGTGTAATTCTGATAGGTTAGCCTTTATATTTTACTTGATCTTTTCCCCTTACTGCTTTTAGTATTCTTTTTTCTTCTGTGCATTTGGTGTTTTGATTATTATATGAAGGGAGAAATTTAATTTCTTGTCCAATCTATTTGGTGTTATATAGGCTTCTTGCACATTTATGGCCATCTCTTTCCTTAGGTTAGGGAAGTTTTCTTCTATAATTTTGTTGAAGATGTTTACTGGCCATTTGAGTTGGGAATCGTTGCTCTTTTCTTTTCTTCAAAACCTTTTATTGGTTTTGTCTTTTCATTGTGCCCTGGATTTCCTGGATGTTTTGAGTTAGGAGCTTTTCACATTTTGCATTTTAATATTTGACAGTTGTGTCAATGTTTTCTGTGGTATCCTCTACATCCAAGATTCCCATTTCTATCCCTTGTATTCTGTTGGTGATGCTTGCATCTATGCCTCCTGATCTCTTTCCTGGTTTTCCATCTCCAGGATTGTCTCCCTTTGTTTTTTCTTTAATTTTTCTATTCCATTTTTAGATCCTGGACAGTTTTGTTCAATTCCTTTACCTGTTTGATTATATTTTCCTGTATTTATTTAAATGACTCATGTGTTTCCTCTTTAAGTGTTTCTACTTGTTTACCTGTGTTCTCCTGTATTTCTTTATGGGAGTTATTTATGTTCTTTTTAAAGTCCTCTATTGTCTTCATGAGATGGAATTTTAGGTGTGAATCTTGCTTTTCAGGTGTGTTGGTGTTGTCAGGGCTTGCTGTGGTAGGAAAACTGGGTTCTGATATTGCCATGTAGCATTGTTTTCTGTTACTTATGTTCTTGCACTTGCCTGTTGCCATCTGCTTATCTCTGATGTTAACAGGCCTTGCTGTTTCTGACTGAGTCTGTCCCTCCTGTGAAACTGTGATCCCGTGGGTCAAACTGTCTCTGGATGTGGCAGTCAGTGGGGAGCAAAAGCACAGGCTCTCCTCTTGAGTGCAGGTACAAACTTCTGAGAATATTTTTTGTGTAGGAGAACCTACTATGGTGTGTATTCATTTAAGGGTGAGACAAATAGACAGACATGCAGGCAGCTAGGCAGATAGACAGAGACATAAAGATAAAAACTTGGGAAATAAAGGACAGAAAATACATGTCTGAGACTTCCTTCAGTTTTGCCCATTTCATTTATTATTATCTGAAAATATTCAAAATGAAATGGCAGCTTTATTTTTGGATACCTTTTTTAACAAAATGGCATTAGATTAAAAAATAAATTATATGATGAAAAGACCATAGTAATGATTACTTTCAAAGTTGCTATATAAGAATTCTGGATTGTATAGTAAATTCCTGTGAAGAGCAGCAGGCCTACTCATTTGTTCTCTTTTGGGGGTCATTTGGCTCAGGTACCCTGTCTTGGGGAGTGTTTGATCAGATGCTCCCCCTGTCTATTTTGGGGATCAAAATAGACAGGGGGCTATAGTCAGGAGCTCTGTCTCACATCCATGCCTTAGCCACTGTGTCTTATTTAGGGTTTCATTGCTATGAAGAGAAATCATGACCACCACAACTCCTATAAAGGAAAACACTTAATTATGGCTGACTTACAGTTCAGAGGTTTAGTTTGCTATCATCATGGTGGGAAGCATGGCAGCATGTAGGCAGACATGGTGCTGAAGCAGTTGAGAGCTCTACATCTTGATCTAAAGGCAGCAGACTGAGATAGTGTGCCACACTGGGTGTAGTTTGAGCATAGAAGATCTCAAAGCCTCCCCCATGGTGACACACTTCCTCACACAAGGTCACATCTACTCCCAACATGGCCATACCTACTTCAACAAAGCCACACCTCCGAACAGTGCCATTCCCTGTGGATCAAGCATTCAAACACATGAGTCTACGTGGGTCATTCCTATTCAAACCACTACATTCTACTCCCTATTATCCATAGGCTTGTAACCACACCATAATACAGAATGCATTCAGTCCAACTTCAACTTCAAAAGTCCCCATAGTCTATATACAGTCTCAAAATTACTTCAAAGTCCAAAGTTAAAAGTCTCTACTGAAATTCAGGCAATCTCTTAACTATAATCCCCTGTAAAATCAAAATAAAAAAGCAGATCACATACTTCCAACTTATAATGGCACAAGATATACATTATTGTTCCAAAAGGTAGGGAAGGAGCATAGAGAAATATTAGACGAAAGCAAATCAAAAACAAAAAACAAAAAACAAACAAACAAACAAAAACAAACAAACAAACCCAAAAACCAAAAAGCCAAAAACCAAAAAAAAAAAAAAAAAAAAAAAAAATCAGCCAGCCAAACTCCAAACTCAGTATCTTCATGTTTGATGTCAAAATGCTCTTTTGATCTCCAACTCCTTTCAGTTTTGTTGACTGCAATACTCTTGTTTCTCTTGGGCTTGTTCCTATCCCTGTTAGCAGCTTTCTTTGGCAGGTATCCCATGCATGTGTATGACATCTTTAACCTCTTGGGGTCTCTAAGGCAATCTAGGCTTCACCTTCACGGCTTCACACAATGGCCTCTCTGGGCCTCTATGTCTGGACACCCATGCTAAACACATGGCCTCATGGGATTTCCTTAGTCAGAGAGAGATTCCATAACCCCTTTCTATTCTTGACTCTAAATCCAGAACCATGTGGCTGAAGCTGCCAAGTTCTGATGCTTGCTGAGGCTAGAACATGGTCCACTTGTTCTATTATGTCTTCACCAGCTTTCTGGTTTCCATGGTTTCCTTCACTGTCTAAGCTTGACTGTCCTGGAACTTGATCTACAGACCAGGCTGGCCTTGATGTTTAGAGATACACCTGCCTTTTCCTGTAAGTGCTAGGATTAAAGCTATGTGCCACCACCACCTAGCCCTAAGTTTTTCTTTAATTTCTTTTCCTTTTCTTTAATTCTTTTTCAAAAGTCAGAAGTTTAGCCATTTAGCCAGGTAAGTCTTGCCCCAAGGTCACCACTCCCTTTGTTCTATTTCTTAAGGGTGAAAAGGGAGCATACTGAGGACATACTGGACCAAAGCAAGTCAATCACTAGAACTTGAATTCAAAAAAGCTTATATATATATATATATATATATATATATATATATATATATATATATACAATTCATGAAAATTTGGTTTTACCTTGGAACAATACTTCAATGTATCAAAATTCACTTTATTTCAATTGTACATTTTCTTCCTTAAGTGGTACATTCTACTTTACAATTGTGTTCTTTCTGTCTTTCTTAATTTAATCAGTTAATTAATAAATAATGAATTAATTTTGGTGCTGGAGATTCAGGACCTCACATATATTAGCCAAGTAATCTACGCTTGGTAACAACAGGACTTGAACTCACTGTGCAGCATGGGCTGGTCATGCATCCTCATCCCGCTGTCCTAGCTTACCAAGGTCAGAAGTTACAGGTTTGCTATACCTAGCACCTCTTGATTTTTTCAATACAATTTTTTTTTCTGATGTAGAAAGAAAAATCCATTACTTGTCAAATTTATCTTCATTTATATTCAAGAGGGATAAAGTAAGATTTTGTGTATTAAAAAAAAAAAACAAAACATTTTAAGCCTCCTTTTAAAACTAACTCCCCGGTAGTCTTGTATAGTACAAGTATGGATCCTTTACTGATTGTTGCCTAAAAATATTATGTAGAGTTTGCCAAGTCCTGTGCTACTAGAAATAGCCACTGTATATGCCAGGATGGGAGGGGTCCCGAATGGGAGCCTTTGGACTTTAATCAGCAAGCAGAGGCGTGGTGCTTGGACAAATGTGAAGTTAGTTAGCTGCTCTCATTGCTTTACCTCCCTGCCCTGTTTCTCCTTCTCTGCTCATGTGGATGGAAAGAAAAAGCTTGAGGTCACTTGCCTCAAGGGCTTTGACTTTTTAAACAAGATGCACTGGGATTTGATCTGTGCTCAGTGTACATGTCATTACCACAGACTTTACTTTGTATAGATAGAAATGTATTAAATAAATGATCAGGGTCATGCAGATAGGTACATTTTGAGTGGTAGTGACTCCAGAATTACAAAAACCAACCCACTCACCAATCAACTAAAGCACTAACCAACCAAACAATCCACCCACCCACCCACCCACCCCCCCACCCACCCACCAACCAACCAACCAAACCATCCACCCACCCACCAACCAACTAACCAACCAACCAAACCATCCACCCACCCACCAACCAACCAACCAACCAACCACCCACGCACCAACCAACAAACCAACCACCCACCCACTAACCAATCAACAACAACAACAACAACAACAACCCCACAAACATTTCAAATCTTGGAATAACCTATACTGGAAGTTTAGGTTATGTCAGTCCCCACAGGAAGATGCTTTCAACATGAAGATTGTCTCTGCCTGTTGCCCTTCAAATTAGATGGCGTAGGTCTAATTAGGTTTCTTAACCCATAATACTGCTTTTGTCTAGTTGCACCTTAAATCTTGTCATATAAGTATGTTTCAGGGAGGCTTATAACTTTGTTCTGAACTCATCAATTAATTTTAACTTACAGAATAGTTATTGAATGCCTTTTCTTTGCCAGGTGGTGTGCTAGATGCTATGGTACAAAGACAGACATTTTACCTTGTAATAAGTAATTATAATACAATTCCCCAAATGACAAAGAAGAGGCATTCACAAGGGATCAAGGGAATACACAAGAAAGTGGTTGATTTTTGCCTTAAATGAAGATGCCAGAGACTGCTGTATTGGATCAGAAAACTGAAACACAAGAAGACAGGAAGGTAGAGGGGAATCTTGCTGAGAAGAATGGTTTTAGCAGGAGGAAGAGGAGAGAAGGAGGATTGGGGGGTAAAATGACTAAAATGTATTATATAAATGTATGAAGATTTCAAACAATAAGAATATTGAAAAATAAGTAATATGCACATATAAACAGAAAGAAATGAGTTGGTAACAAAATAATGCTAATCATAGATGTATTGGTATGAAGGATAGAACTAGACATGCTAATACATTATACTTAGCTATTCAAGAAAGGCATGACTGACAAAAATAATTTTTCAGAAAGTTGAGGGTGGGAAGAACGTGAACACACATGTGAATATGCCCGAAATGTCTAAGGGATAAACCTGGGATAAGAGCAGTAGACTCTTGGGTACTTAGCTCTTGAATAGAAGCCCAGCAATGCCACATGGCAGATCCTTCCATTATGAGGTAGAATCTTTCATCCCATTGCTGGACTGAGTTGTTCTTTTGTCATGTTCCAGGCAATGGTCATTAGCAAATATGACATAATCAAGATTTTAAGAGTGCTTGTGACAAGGGATTTTTGTGTTGGAAACTCTGAGGCTACCTTTTGAATGAGTCAGGGGAATGAATTGCCACAGGAAACCAGAGGTCTTGTGTTTTAGAAACACCTGAGGTGTGAGGAGATCATCTCATGTGTCTAGTTAACCTATGAATCACCATTACACCAGGAAGAGTGGGACAGTTCTTGAGAACCATGTACCTACCAGGATTTACTCTGATCTGATCTATCTGGGCTGTCATCTCAGAAGGAACCACCTAGCTCATCCACAGAATGTGGAACTAAATGTAGTATCCTTTTAACCTGTAGATTTGGAGTGTTTGTCATGTAGGAAGTTGATACTCAGATGATCCATGTTCATGACAAGAACACAGGAAGTTGGGGAGGAAGATGCAGAGGATGCAAAGCATCCCACTGTCACTTTAAGGAGCTTAGCTCCCCAAACATCATTGAGTCATATTTTCTTTAAAAAATATTTCAAGTTATCCTGGGGCCCTCAAAGACCAGTATGCACAGGAGAGCACACGGGCTGCAGAACCAACATAGCTTCTTGGACAGGGTCCCTGAGGGCCTTCATCTTCAGCCAGGAGGCAGAGCTGAGACTCAGACCTCTAGGCACTTTCCCCACCAGAAGAGCACTTGCCTGCAAAGAGTACTCTGATCACTGAGACTCAAGAGAGAGTTGGACTCCCAGGAGTGCTGACAGAGACTAACAGAATCACAGGAGAAAAAAGCTCCAGACAGAGACAGCTATAACAAATAATACCAGAGATTACCAGATGGTGAAAGGCAAACATAAGAATCTTACTAACAAAAACCAAGACCACTCAGCATCATCAGAACCCAGGACTCTCACCACAGCAAGTCCTGGATACACCAACACACCTGAAAAGCAAGATTTGGATTTAAAATCATATCTCATGATGCTGGCAGAGGATTTCTAGAAGGACATTAATAACTCACTTAAAGAAATACAGGAGAACACAGCTAAACAGGTAGAAGTCCTTAAAGAGGAAACACAAAAATCCCTTAAAGAATTACAGGAAAACACTGCNAAACAGGTAGAAGTTCTTAAAGAAGAAACACAAAAATCCCTTAAAGAATTACAGAAAAAGACAACAAAACAGGTAATGGAATTGAACAAACTCATCCAAGATCCAAAAACGGAAGTAGAAACAATAAAGAAAACCCAAAGGGAGGAAACTCTGGAGATAGGAATCTCAGGAAAGAAATCAGGAACCATAGATACCAGCATCAGCAACAGAATACAAGAGATGGAAGAGAGAATCTCAGCTGCAGAAAATTCCATAGAGAACATGGAAACGACAATCAAAGAAAATGCAAAATGCAAAAAGATGCTAAATCAAAACATCCAGGAAATCCAGGATACAATGAGAAGACCAAACCTATGGATAATAGGAGTAGATGAGAATGAANATTTTCAAATTAAAGGGCCAGCAAATATCTTCAACAAAATTATAGAGGAAAACATCCCCAACCTAAAGAAAGAGATGCCCATGAACATACAAGAAGCCTACAGAACTTCAAATAGACTGGACCAGAAAAGAAATTCCTCTGGGCACATAACAATCAGAACAACAAATACACTAAATAAAGACAGAATTTTAAAAGCATTAAGGGAAGAAGGTCAAGTAACACATAAAGGCAGACCTATTAGAATTACACCAGACTTCTCACCAGAGACTATGAAAGCCAGAAGATTCTGGACAGATGTTATACAGACCCTAAGAGAACACAAATGCCAGCCTAGGCTACTATACCCAGCAAAACTCTCAATTACCATAGATGGAGAAACCAAAGAATTCCATGACAAAACCAAATTCACACAATGTCTTTCCACGAATTCAGCCTTTCAAAGTACAATAAAGGGAAAACGCCAACACAAGGATGCAAATTACTACCTCGAAAAAGCGAAAGAAGCAAGAAAGTGGGCAAGGTGTAGTTGCACATGCCTTTAATCCGAGCACGTGGGAGGCAGAGGTAGGCAAATTTCTGAGTTCAAGGCCAGCCTGGTGTACAGAGTGAGATGCAGGATAGCCAGGACTATATAGAGGAAACCCTGTCTAAAAGAAGCCAAAAAAAACCAAAAAAACAAAACAAACAAACAAACAAACAAACAAACAAAAACAAAAAAAACCAAGAAAGTAATCTGTCAACAATCCTAAAAGAAGACAGTTGTAAGAAGAGAATCCCAAATCTAACCAAAAAAATAACAGGAAGTAACAATTACTTTTTCTTAATATCTCTTGATATCAATGGACTCAATTACCCAATAAAAAGACATAGACTAACAGACTGGTTACATGAACAGGACCCAACATTTTGCTGCATACAGGAAACCCACCTCAGAAAAAGACAGACACTACCTCAGAGTAAAAGGCTGGAAAACAATTTTGCAAGCAAATGGTCCAAAGAAACAAGTTGGAGTAGCCATTCTAAAATCAAATAAAATTGACTTCCAACCCAAAATTATCGAAAAAGACAAGGAGGGGCACTTCATACTCATCAAAGGTAAAATCTTGCCAGATGAACTCTCCGTTCTAAATATCTATGCTCCAAATGTAAGGGCACCCACATTCATTAAAGAAACTACAGTAAAGCTCAAGGCACACATTGCATGACACACAATAATAGTGGGAGTTTTCAGGACCCTACTCTCATCAATGGACAGATTCTGGAAACAGAAACTAAACAGAGACACATGGACACTAACAGAAGTTATGAAACAAATGGATTTAACAGGTATCTATGAACATTTTATCATAAAACAAAAGGATATACCTTCTTCTCATCACCTCATAGTACCTTCTCAAAAATTGACCATATAGTCAGTCACAAAACAGGCCTCAGCAGACACAAAAATATTGACATTATCCCATGCATCCTATAAGATCACCACGAACTAAGGCTGATCTTCAATAA
>NC_034600.1:10094688-10103483 GCF_900095145.1 Mus pahari
AGATGCTGGTGAGGATGTGGAGAAAGAGTAACACTCCTCTGTTGTTGGTGGGATTGCAAGCTGGTACAACCACTCTGGAAATCAGTCTGGTGGTTCCTCAGAAAACTGTTCTTAGGAAGACCAGAAGATCCAGCAATACCTCTCCTGGGCATATATCCTGAAGATGTTCCAACTTGCAATAAGGTCACATGCTCCACTTTGTTCATAGCAGCCTTATTTATAACAGCCAGAAGCTGGAAAGAACCCAGATGTCCCTCAACAGAGGAATGGATACAGAAAACGTGGTACATTTACACAATGGAGTACTACTCAGCAATTATAAACAATGAATTTATGAAATTCTTAGGCAAATTGATGTATCTGGAGGATATCCTCCTGATTGAGGTAACCCAATCAGAAAAGAACACACATGGTATGCACTCAATGATAAGCGGATATTAGCCCTGAAACGTAGAATACCCAACTTACAATTTGCAAAACACATGAAACTCAAGAAGGAAGACCAAAGTGTGGATACTTTGTTCCTTCTAGAATGGGAAACAAAATACCCATGGAAGGAGTTACAGAGACAAAGTTCAGAACTGAGACTGAAGGAAGGACCATCCAGAGACTGCCCCAACCAGGTATCCATCCCATATACAACCAGTAAACCGAGACACTATTGCATATACCAGAAAGATTTTGCTGTAGGACCCTGATATAGCTACCTCTTGTGAAGCTATGACAATGCCTGGCAAATACAGTAGTGGATGCTCACAGTCAGCTGTGGGATGGAACACAGGGCCCCCAATGGAGGAGCTAGAGAAAGTACCCAAGGAGCTGAAGGGGTCTGCGACCCTATAGCTGGAACAACAATATGAACTATCCAGTACCCCCAGAGCTGTGTCTCTAGTTGCATATGTAACAGAGGATGGCCTAATCTGCCATCAATGGGAGGAGAAGTCTTTGGTCTTGCCAAGATCATAGGCTCCATTACAGGGGAATGCCAGGGCCAGGAAGCAGGAGTGTGTGGGTTGTGGAGCAGGACGGGGAGTGCATAGGCTACTTTCAGAATAGCATTCAAAATGTAAATGAAGAAAATATATAATAAAAAAATTTCAAACTATCTAAAAGGTTTTTCTTTAATTGTTTAATTTTTATACCAAGATTTATATTTTAAAGAAAGTTTAATATTAACTGGGCATTCTCTTCCATGTGGTAACTCTGTTTTTCTATCTCTATTATATACATAAATATTTTTAAAGCCTGTCTGTTTGCTATCAAAATAACCTTGTTTATCAGGAGTGTCGAGTATTAGTGTGATTCCCAAGTGTGTGGACACTAGGTTTGAAGCTGAAACTACTCTAGAGGCTCAGGTGGATTATGGGATATGCTAGATGCAGAGATAGAAGATGGATCCTGTGTCCCCGAGGAAGGAGGAGAAAGATGTGGTGACAGAGTTAATGTATGTGGGGTGGGAGTGGAGGATTGTTGAGGAGGAGAAGAATGATAAATACAACTGAGATGACCAGCCCAACTACAAGGGGCCACTGAGTAGACATTGATCTTGTCAAGAAAAGGAAGGGAGGTGGGGCGTTGTGGCTCATGCCTTTAATCCCAGCACTTGGGAGGCATAGGCAGGTGAATTTCTGAGTTCGAGGCCAGCCTGGTCTACAGAGTGAGTTCCAGGACAGCCAGGTCTACACAGAGAAACCCTGTCTCAAAATACCAAATAAACAAAGAATAGGAAGAGAGGGAAATCTAAGCACACAGGATAGTTTGATTCTGCATTTGTTGAGTAGGAGATAGTAGGCCATCTGAGAACAAGTATAAAGGCATTTGGATATGTGCAGCCTGGGTCAAATATTTTGAAGTCATCCATATATAGGCAGGTAAGTGTTAGGCACAAGTGGTACCATTGCTACAGGAGGTCAGTACAGTTTCAGCTTTCTTTCCCCATCTTTTAAGAAATACAGCTTCCTCTCGTTAGAAATGATGAGTGGATTATGTATGTAATGTTTCCCAGGCCAAAGTGGAGGCTGAAGCGATCTCCCCCAGTTGATTTTGACATATTTCTTCTTATCCTGTTTGATTTATTGGGAAATGAAAGCAGAAAGGTGGAAGAGGAATTAGTAAAAGTAGACCAATTCTGAGAGTTGATCTTTCTGGGAGGGAGGAAGCTCTGTAGGTGAGAGACACTCTTTCTGCATAGAAATTCTGAAGTGTGGAGATTGGTCCATCATCAAAGCTGGCTCATGAAGATCTCTTACTTAGCAGACAAGAGCATACTGCAGGTTTGAGTAAAAGATGTCTGTGCAACTGTTCTGTGTTGGAAACACTTTACAAGCCTTAAATATTCAACAGGAGTTATAATTGCAGTGTTTTGGTCTTGGAAACCAATGTGAGTCTTAACTTTTCTTTCTGTCTCAATGGCCAGTATCTTAGGAATCTTAGGAATCATCTTTCTTTGTGTGCCAGCCCTATCTGAGGGCAAAGCCATGTCTGAGCCTGTTTCAGGAAATGGTGGCATGTAATACGCAGGGTACCTGGGAAGACACTCCACGGCAGAATTGGAACACCATCGGCCTTTCTGGTTCTCAGGTAATTCGTATGCTTTAATTTGTGGCTTCTTTTATTGTTGAAATTATTTTTAAAATTAGTGACATTTTTCCCATCTAGTTTTATGTAAGCTAAAAAAAGGGGCCCATGTCAGGAATTCTCATATATGATTTGACGTCTCTAGTATCCTGCATGGCTAACTCTTGACATCTGGCATTCATGGTTCCTGTGAGAGCAGCTTCCCCCTCAGTGTGCCCTGGATTCATTCCTGCTGTGCCCCTTCTGCCCAAGTATAAACACATCTCAGGAAGCGAACACATCAAGAAGTGGCTTTCCAAGAAGGAATAAAGGAGGCCTGGCCCGGCTCCAACTGGATTTGATGTCCAGTTTCAGGAAATGCAGGCAGCCATAGGGACAGAGGCTGTTGTCCTGTGTCAATGGCACCTTGGTCGTTTCTGCCTTAAACTCCCCATGTGCAGCATACTTTAAAATCCACAGCCTCCTCTTAGTTGTCCCGTGGGAGACTTGCTGAGGAAAATTGCTTCAGGACCTTTAACATGTGAAGGAGGAGATGTAGTGTCTTTCCTTGTGCTCATGAGAGCAGCTGGATTTACTTGTTTACAGTTGTAAACATGAAATGGCATAGGCTGAGGTCAGGGACACATTTTGAAATAATTGAAAGTCTACAGTTAGAACTATAAATAATTAAATGGATTCATTTTGGTGGCTTGCTTTAATATGCAGATATTAAAACAACGAAAGACAATGGGTTTGTAACAAGGACGTTAAGACACCGAAGTAGAAGAAAGAAATGCCTTTCTCAATGCCCTTGCTATGGTCTTTCCAGGCCTGTTTTCTGCTCCAGTTTAATGATCGCGGTTTAAGGAGAGCCATGCTCTGTCTGTTTCTATATTCAGACTGCAGAAGTATCAGCCCAGCCACCCGTTCAGATCTACTTCAAGGAAACAGGCTTAAAACTGCTCCCGTGCTTTTGTCTGAACTGCTGACCTCCTGCAGCACACACTGGGTCCAGTGCTGGAGCCAGGAACCTAGAGGTGAGCGAGCATCAAGCAGCACTTAGCAGAGTGAGGCAGGCGGGCCCATGAGAAAGGATGGAGGTGAGCCAGAAACTAATGGGGAAATAGGGGGTCGTCGTTAATTTTGATGTGGGGAAATCTGAAAGGCTCTTGTGCATGCCAGGGTATTTGAATATTTGGCAAACAGCTGGCTGGGCTCTGAGAGAGAGCCTCTTGATTCGCCTCGTCAGATGTTCAGAGATAAAACGAGTCAGCCCGTACGCCAGCACATAGCTCATAGCCTTGCAGTCAGTTTTGAATTTAGATTTGAATTGTGATATCAATGTCATGGTGGCACATGCTTTGAGAAAGTACTTACAGAGAATAATTGAAAGATTCAGTGAGAAGCTTCTGAAAGCCGTAATTTAAAGTTCTTCAGCCTCCACAGTACTCTACCCATTAAAATTTAAAGCGACAGAAGCCCAATTATGGATGGTTATTTTCTTAAATAAAATCATATTTCTACCACAAGTGAAAGATTCATCGCTGCCCACTAATCTCTGTCAGGAGAACTGTCTCGGAGCCTTCCAGAGTCAGTAGCTGAGCGAGTGAGCGGTTTAGCTTTATCCTGGGGACAATGGGGCAGCACTGGGGGAAGCCAAGCTGCAAGGCCTCCAAGGAGGAGCCTGACTTGCGGGAGGCTGATTTGCATGATAATCACCATTATGGATCCTCTGCTGTGCCGGCCTCCACACTTAACCAAATGCAGTATAACTTTAATGGCAGCTGGGAAGCCAGAGCAAGGACTGTAGCACAGTTTGCAAAGCCCGAATGACGTCAAAACCTGTTAGGAGAGGGCAGCGGCTGTCAAGATAGGGGGACAGAGAAGCTTGTAACCACAAGGAGGATTAGAGTAATTTTAAAATCTGATAAAGCATATAACTTTGGGGGCTGTTGAAAGGTGTGGAGCGTTTCAAATTTCTTTTAACTCAGGGATATCTAGAAGGGCCTTGTCGTCTTTCTAGAACTTCCGCGCGGCCACTGATACTCTGGCCACAAAACACATCAGTGGGAACTTTCCCCAGACGTGTTTCCAGTAAGAAAGTTTAGTCACTGTCAGACAAAAGTCCGGAGCCAGAACTTTAGAGCATAAATCTCTCCTCGAATTTATCTGGTCTGTTGGCTTTTACTTTATGCTGCATTGTGACTTTGAGAATGTGGTATAATGGTATCCAGAACAAAATAGTGCAAAAGGCCAGTCAAACTTAAACTACTCTTATTTAGGGAAAAATAAAATTATTCTGTGGAGTTCCAGGAGACAAAGGAGTATGGAAACCCGAGTCTGGAGATTAAATGATACAGAAAGCATCATGTATATGTACACAAGAACTAACCTAAACAATGTCTTGTAGATGCCAAATTATAACATTTCTGAAGTTTTAAAGTTCGACAAAAACTTTTGCAAGTAGGCATTGTTTCTGATGTTTTGCAAGTCTATTTCTGGGTGAAGTCACCAAGCCTACAGCAGGATGTGACCACAGACAGCCTTCTTCTGATTCTGCTCACTCGGTGTGCCGTATCTATACCCTGGCAGGCCACAGGTTCTCTTCACAGTGTAGACTCTTGCTGCAATTCCTTCCACTTCCTTGTTTGTCAGTTTTGTAGTGTTGTTGGCCTCCTTGTAAGAAATTAAAAAGAACTCTTTTAACAGTTTGGAGCCTGGATTCAGCTGCCTTGACTCTTCGTCCTGGAAGGGAGTACCTTGCCCATTTAGGGTGATGACTGCCTGGGCCAGCTCAAGTAAATGTCACCCCACTTCTCCACGAAGTAGGGCTTTCTCACTAAGTCACGCATTATTTCTAAGGGTAGGACCACACTGCCTGTCTTCCAAGATGGCTTAGTTATTAGTCTGTATAAGAAGGTGAGTTTTAGCTTTCCTATCAAACTACCTCCTACCCTGGCCTCAGTCAGCAACAGTAGGTTGCTTTTGTATTTCCCATCTATCCTATTTCATATATTAACTATCATTATTCTCTTTCATGTATTACATTTTGTGCAGTGAACATGATAGCACTTTTGATTTTGTTAATTTCTGATATTATTAGAGTCTTATAAATGGGATTTCTATAATCTCACATAAGACTCAAGTGCTTAATTAACTGTTTAATTAACAAGCAGACGCTCATTGGTTGTGAAAGACCCCTGTTCCGGGGAGACCCTTGTTCAAGTCCCAGGATGAGTCGACACCCCAATAACTCCAGAAACCATTCTTGATGCAATATGCATGAGGTTTATTCGGGAAATCAGCATGCTGAGGTCGAGCTCATAGGAGATGGACCCTCAGCAGTTGCAATTGAGGGCCTTTAAAGGAAAAAACTGAAAGGAAAGGGGAAGCTGAGTAAACATAAGAGTGTAGATGATAGATTACAGCCCATCTCTTATGGAAGGGCCACAGGCTATCTTCGGCAAACATTCTTGGTGGGGAAGCTAAGCAAACATCATAAGGCTGGGGATGATGCATTACAGCTCATCTCTTACAGAAGTTACAGGCTATCTTTAGCAAACATTCTTAGTCCCTTATACAATGAGTCAGGCCCCAGGGTGGGTCCATTGTGATGAGCCAGTTTTTAGTGGTCATCGATTTCTCAGACTGAAGGCAAAAGAACAAAGAACTCCATGCTGGGCTTTGTTTGTAGGGGTCCAAGAAAACACATTGAGTTGGGGGTCTTACAGTTGGAAAGGGTTGTGAGAGCCCAGAGGTTTGTCCTGACTCACTGGAAGCAACTTTCTCTTCCTGCCATGACTTTGAAAACACCAGAGATAAGACTCCACCATCTTTATTCTCCAAAGAGGACACTACAGACAGCTGTAGTCATGATGCTCTGGCCAAATGAGTTGGAAGTAAAACTTCAAGACTGAGTCCTGTGGTGATAGCCTGGTGTGCCTGCTTGATAAGGCAGTAAAGCAGCAGAAGACAAGAGATTATCAAACTATTGTTAAAATATTGTGCACTTCATAGGAGAAAAATGTATACTTTATATAAAGGGACTATGGAGGGTTAACCCACTCCATAGGTCTTGGGCAGCAAACCTACTACTCATGCTCCTTAGCAAACAGAGCAAGCAAACCTGCTGGTTTAACACCAGGAAGGCAAAGACCTATTGAGAGTCCTGTCTGACCTCAAAACACCTCACTCTATCTTTTGCCTCAGAGCCTCAGACAAGAAGGGCTGCCCTTTATCTGCATTGTTTCGCTTGGGCCTCAGGCCTGTTTCTTTGCAGGGAAGCTCTTCTCAAGGTAGCCAAGACAAAGTTGTGGGATTTTGAATTCTAAAAGCACCCCAATCCAAAGGTGCATATGATTAATCCTGAAGATTCGTAGCCTGTGTCAGAGAGACTTACATACTTCCAGTTGTGGGATCAATGAGGGGACTGCAGACAAGTGCTTGATGCACTGTCACATCCTGTGTACTTTTCCACTCAGGGTATACATAGAGACATATCTGCATTAGAAAAAGTGTAGCAAAAGCAGCAGAGACAGCCCTGTTAAACAGCCAGGGATGATCACATGATCACACAATCACGTGATGTGTTCATTTACACATCGCCATAGAAAGTGTCAAGCAGTCTGGCTGTGTTAAACCATTTCACTGCACACCAAAGAGATTTGAAATGGACTCTTATTTATGATTGCTGATTCTCCATGGGTATAATCCTTAATATGGCATCTAATTAGGTTAATTTTCTCTAATTGATGAATAGAACACTTAAACTTGTCAGTTTCAGTTTGTTGTTATGGATTGACAATTTTATATTTTGATTTTTGCTAAAGAAAAAATTCTAGACACTCCTTGCCTATTAAAGTTTGAGGTCACTCCTTTCCTTCGCCCCTATGAGGCTTTTTAGATTGGCTAATGGAGACAGAGCAGGGCTAAGTGACTATTAAACTCTTTCCATATACACTAAAAGCCATTAACTTGGACCTCACTAAATTTTGAATTAATGAAAATGAGGGCAGGGCTTGGGTTAAAGTTCATTTTTGCATTGGACTTGAACTAAAGCTTTGGTGGGCTAATAAATAGTATAAATAAAACTGCTGGGGATGTCACCATTACTGTAAAAAGCAAACTCTTGAAGCTCCTTAGAGAAAGGCCTTGTAAGAAAGGTAATGAAGTTGTACAGCAGGATGGCAGAGTGCAAAGCTGAGTCTCTGAACCAGCTCTGTGACCTCAGTTTCTCCAAGCATTTCCCCTTCTGGAAAATAGAAATAGTTACCTGCTTTCTGGTGTGGTGCTGAGGGTTAGGTTTAATGCATACAAAGTACCTGGTATGAAGATGTTACTTTGTGTTGGGCAATTATTGCCTCCTAAAATAAGTGGTAAGCTGTTTCAATTGCTTCCCAATTTTTGACCAAAGCAAGCTTCCTTGATTAAGTAGGACTTCAGTAATTTAACCTGGGATTGTGCTTTACTATTAATATTCTCCTTACTGATTGAAAAAGAAGAACTACAGCACTTTGGAGGGATTATAAGGAGAACTGCATTCAGTCAAACACAGGTGTAGAAGTAGTTGTATATTCCAGGTAAATAAGTCATGTCACAACTTTTGATTTTTAACTTATAAAAAACAAAACAAAACAAAATACAGAAGTCAACCCCATTTTACTGCATCTCGACCTAAAAGGTATTTGAGCTTGTCAGCCCCCTGGCTCTCCCACACCCACAGCACTGAGGCAAACTCTTCTGCACTGCCTGGCTGGTTCATCCAGGGCTGTAGCCAGCAAGGGGCAGAGCTAGATCTTCTGCTCTCACACCCTTGGGGAAGCTCTACCCTGCTTCATAAGCAAGGTACAGTGCCTCTAGGGAAAGGATGGGGTATATATTTTTAAAGTGCGTCCTTATGACAAATTCTTTGTATTTCCTTAGTGTCATGATGTCTGCCTTTTCGTCTCTAATCTTATTGATTTGGATCTTCTCTTTCTGCCTTTTAGTTGATTTGGTTAATGGTTTATCAATTTTATTGATTTTCTCTAAGAACCAAACCTTCTTTCAATGATTCTTTTGTAATATTTTTGTTTTGATTTTATTGATTTCAGTCTTGAGTTTGGTTATTTCTTGCCTTCTGCTCTTTCTGGGTATTGGTTCTCCTTTCAGTTCTAGAGCTGTCAGGTGTGCTGATGCTGGTTGATTACATGAGATGTCTTCCCTTCCCTTCCCTTCCCTTCCCTTCCCTTCCCTTCCCT
>NC_034600.1:10103813-10110938 GCF_900095145.1 Mus pahari
CTCCTCCTCCTCCTCCTCCTCCTCCTCCTTCTCCTCCTCCTCCTGTAAGCACTTAGTGCTATGTAAGGTGTTATCATGCCTCCTAGAACCACTTTCTTTATGTCTCATATGTTTGAGTGTGTTTCTTTGATTTGGCTATTTTTGCTCCCCACTTTCCCCATGGCAGGCTTTCTCTGTTTAGCCTTGGTTATCCTGTAACACACTCTTTAGACCAAGCTGACCTTGAACTTAGAAAGATCACCCTGACTCTGCCTCCCAAGTGCTAGAATTAAAGGCTTGTACCACAACTACGATGCAATTCTAAAGAGTTTCAAAGATGCTTCTTCCTCTTCTTTTTCTTCCTCCTCCTCCTTCTCCTCCTCAGCCTCTTCTTCTCCTTAGACTTCTTCTTCTTCTCCTCCTCCTCCTCCTCCTCCTCCTCCTTCTTCCTTCCTTCTTTTCTTTCTTTTTATTCTTCTGTTTTCTTTTTATATAATAATGTAAGCTTTATATGATATATACTTTATATATTATATACAATATACTGCTTTCCCTACATTTTACATACAGTCCTTGATATTGTTTTAAAATTACTACCTATATCTTTATAATTCTTTAATTTTTATTAGATATTTTCTTTATTTACATTTCAAATGTTATCCCCTTTCTTCATTTCCCTCCAAAAAAACCCTCTATTTCCTCCCTTCTCCCCCTGCTCACCAACCCACCCACTCCTGATTTTCTACCATGGCATTCCCCTATACTGGGGCACAGAACCTACTCAGAATCAAGGGCCTCTACTTCCATTGATACCAGACTAGGCCATCCTCTGCTACATATGCAGCTAGAACCATGAGTCCCACCATGTGTTTTCTTTGGTTGGTGGTTCAGTCCCAGGAAGCTCTGGGGTTGCTGGTTAATTCATATTGTTGTTCCTCCTGTGGGGTTGCAAACCCCTTCAGTTCCTTGGGTACTTTCTATAGCTCCTTCATGGAAGAACCTGTGCTCCATCCAATGGATGGCTGTGAGCATCCACTTCTGTATGTGTCAGGCAATTGCAGAGTCTCTCAGGAGACAACTATATCTGGTTCCTGTCAGGAAGCATGTGTTGGCATACACAATAGTGTCTGGGTTTGGTGGTTGTATATGGGATGGTTCCCCAGGTGGGCAGTTGCTAGATGGCCATTCCTTCAGACTCAGATCTGAACTTTGTCTCTGTAACTCCTTCCATGGGTATTTTATTCCCCATTCTAATAAAGATTGAAGTATGCACACTTTGGTCTTCCTTCTTCTTGAGTTTCATGTGTTTTGAGAGGTGTATCTTAGGTGTTCCGAGCTTCTGGGCTAATATCCAGTTATTAGTGAGTGCATATCATGTGTGTTCTTTTGTGATTGGGTTACCTCACTCAGAATGATATTTTCGAGTTCCATCCACTTGCCTAAGAATTTCATAAATTCATTGTTTTTAATACCTGAGTACTACTCCATTGTGTAAATGTACCACATTTTCTGTATCCATTCCTCTGTTGAGGGACATCTGGGTTTTTCCCAGCTTCTGGCTATTATAAATAAGGCTTCTATGAACATAGTGGAGCATGTGTCATTTTTACCAGTTGGAACATCTTTTGGGTATGTGCCTAGGAGTGGTATTGATGGATCTTCCGGTAGTACTATGTCCAATTTTCTGAGGAACCACCAAACAGATTTCCAGAGTGGTTGTACCAGCTTGCAATCCCATTGACAAAGAGGAGTGTTTCTCTTTTTCAACATCCTTGCCAGCATCTGCAGTCACCTGAGTTTTTGATCTTAGCCATTCTCACTGGTGTGAGGAAGAATCCCAGGGTTGTTTTGAATTGTATTTCCCTGATGACTAAGGATGTTGAACATTCTTTTTAAGTGCTTCTAAGCCATTTGGTATTCCTCAGTTGAGAATTCTTTGTTTAGCTCTGTACCCCATTTTTAATAGGGCCATTGCTTCTTAAGTTCTTTGTATATATTGAATATTAGCCCCCTATTGGATTTAGGATTGGTAAAGATCTTTTCCCAATCTGTTGGTGGCCTTTTTGTCTGATTGACAGTGTCCTTTGCCTTACAGAAGTTTGCAATTTTATGAGGTCAGATTTGTCAATTCTTTTTTTTTTTTTTTTTTTTTTATAAGATTTATTTATTATATGTAAGTACACTGTAGCTGTCTTCAGACACTCCAGGAGAGGGCGTCAGATCTTGTTACAGATGGTTGTGAGCCACCATGTGGTTGCTGGGATTTGAACTCCGGACGTTCGGAAGAGCAGTCGGGTGCTCTTACCCACTGAGCCATCTCACCAGCCCAGATTTGTCAATTCTTGATCTTATCACACAAACCATTGCTGTTCTGTTCAGGACTCTGTCCTCTGTGGACATGTGTTTG
Source organism: Mus pahari (assembly GCF_900095145.1). Lineage (NCBI taxonomy): Eukaryota > Metazoa > Chordata > Mammalia > Rodentia > Muridae > Mus > Mus pahari. Next base: position 10,106,200 of record NC_034600.1, read on the forward strand.
AGGCTCTTCCCCACTTTCTCTTCTATAAGTTTCAGTGTCTCTGGTTTTATGTAGAGTTCTTTGATCCACTTAAATTTGAGCTTTGTCCAAGGAGATGAGAATGGATTAATTCGCATTCTTCTACATGCTAACCGCCAGTTGTGCCAGCACCATTTGTTGAAAATGCTGTCTTCTTTCCACTGGATTGTTTTAGCTCCTTTTCAAAGATCAAGTGACCACAGGTGTGTGGGTTCATTTCTGAGTCTTCAATTCTATTCCATTGGTCTACCTGTCTGGCACTGTTCCAGTACCATGCAGTTTTTATCACACTTGATCTGTACTAGAACTTGAGGTTGGGGATTGTGTTTCCACCAGAGGTTCTTTTATTGCTGAGAATAGTTTGTGCTATTCAAAGTTTTTTTTGTTATTCTAGATGAATTTGCAAATTGCTCTTTCTAACTCTGTGAAGAATTGAGTTGGAATTTTGATGGGGATTGCATTGAATCTGTAGATTGCTTTCAGCAAGATAGCCATTTTGACTATATTAATACTGTCAATCCATGAACATGTGAGTTTATTCCATCTTTTGAGATCTTCATTGATTTCTTTCTTCAAAGACTTGAAATTCTTATCATGCAGATTTCACTTCCTTAGTTTAGAGTCACACCAAGGTATTTTATATTATTTGTGACTATTGTGAAGGGTGTTGTTTCCCTAATTTCTTTCTCAACTTGTTTATCCTTTGTGTAGAGAAAGGNCACTGATTTGTTTGAGTTAATTTTATATGCAGCTACTGCACTGAAGCTGTTTCTCAGGTTTAGGAGTTCTTTGGTGGAACTTTTGGGGTCACATATATATTATCAAAACATCTGCAAATAGTGATATTTTGACTTCTTCCTTTCCAATTGTATCCCCTTGATCTCCTTTTGTTGTTTAATTGCTCTGGCTAGGACTTCAAGTACTATATTGACTAGGTATAGAGAGACTGGGCAGCCTTGTCTAGTCACTGATTTTAGTGGGATTGGTTTCCACTCCATTTAGTTTGATGTTGGTTACTGGTTTGCTGTTTATTGCTTTTATTATGGTTAGGTATGGACCTTGAATTACTGATCTTTTGAAGGCTTTTATTATGAAGGGGTGTCGGATTTTATCAAATGCTTTCTCAGCATCTAATGAGATGATCCTGTATTTTTTTACTTTGAGTTTGTTTATATAGTGGATTATGTTGATGGATTTCCATATGTTGAAACATCCCTGCATCCCTGGGATGAAGCATACTTGATCGTGATGAATGATGGTTTTGATGTGTTCTTGGATTTGTTTTGCAAGAATTTTATTTAGTGCTTTGCATCAATATTCATAAGGGAAATTGGTCTGAAGTTCTCTTTCTTTGTTGGGTCTTTGTGTGTTTTAGGTATCAGAATAATTGTGGCATCATAGAATGAATTAGGTGGAGTATTTTCTGTTTCTTTCTTGTGGAATAGTTTAAGGAGTATTAAAATTAAGTCTATTTTGAGGGTCTGATAGGACTCTGCACTAAACTCATCTGGTCCTGGGTATTTTTCTTTGATTGGGAGACAATTAATGACTGTTTCTACATTGTTAGGAAATATGAGACTGTTTAGATCATTAATCTGATCCTGATTTAACTTTGGTACCTAGTATCTGTCTAGAATATTGTCCATTCATCCAGATTTTCCAGTTTTGTTAAGCATAGGCTTTTGTAGTAGGATCTGATGATTTTTTGGATTCTCTCATATTCTGTTGGTATATCTCCCTTTTCATTTCCAATTTTGTTTATTAGGATACTGTCCGTATACCCTCTAGTTTTTCTGGCTAAGGGTTTATCTATTTTGTTGATTTTCTCAAAGAACCAGCTCCTGGGTTGGCTGATTCTTTGTATAATTCTTTTTGTTTCCACTTGGTTGATTTCAGCCGAGTACGATTATTTCCTGCTGTCTACTCCTCTTGGTTGAATTTACTTCTTTTTGTTCTAGAGCTTTTTCGGGTATGATGTCAATCTGCTAGAGTATGTTCTCTCCAGTATCTTTTTGGTGGCACTTAGAGCTATGAGTTTTCTTCTTAGGATTGCTTTCATTGTGTCCCATAAGTTTGTGTATGTGGTACCTTCATTTTCACTAAACTCTCAAAAGTCTTTAATTTCTTTATTTCTTCCTTGACCAAGTTATCATTGTGTAAAGTGTTCTTCAGCTTCCATATGTATGTGGGATTTCTATTATTTACGTTGTTATTGAAGATTAGCCTTAGTTCATTGTGATAGGATGCATGGGATTATTTCAATATTTTTTATCTGTTGAGCCCTGTTTTGTGACCGATTATATGGTCAGTTTTGGAGAAGGTACTATGAGGTGCTGAGAAGAAGGTATATCCTTTTGTTTTAGGATAAAATGTTCTATAGATATATGTTCAGTCAATTCGTTTCATTACTTCTGTTAGTTTCACTGTGTCTCTGTTTAGTTTCTATCTCCATAATTTGTACCTTAATGAGCATGGGGTCCTGACATATCCCACTATTATTGTGTGTCATGCAATGTGTGCTTTGATCTTCAGTAAAGTTTCTTTAATGAATGTGAGTGCCCTTGCATTTGGAGCATAGATCTTCAGAATTATAGTTCATCTTGGCAGATTTTATCTTTGATGAGTATGAAGTGTCCCTCCTTGTCTTTTTTGATAACTTTTGGTTGAAAGTTGATTTATTCCATGTTAGAATGACTATTCTAGCTTGTTTCTTGGGACCTTTTGCTTGGGAAATTGTTTTCCAGTCTTTTATTCTGAGGTAGTGTCTGTCTTTGTCCCTGAGGTGGGTTTCCTATATGCAGCAAAAATTTTGGGTCCTGTTTACATAACCAGTCTGTTAGTCTATGTCTTTTTATCAGGGGAATTGAGTCCATTGATATTAAGAGATATTAAAGAAAAACAATTGTTGCTTCCTGTTATCTTTGTTGTTAGAGTTGGAATTCTGTTCATGTGACTATCTTCTTTAGGTGTGTTGTTTGAGAAGGGAGAGGAACCCCTGGGTACCAACCCATTCTGGAACTTCAAATCACTGCAGGACTGAGCACATATTCTCTCACTGAGGCAAGACAAGACAGCCTAGTTAGGGAAATAGGATATACAGGCAGGAAACAGAGTCAGGGTAAGTCCATGCTCTAGTTGTTGGGACACTTACATGAAGACCATGCTACACATCTGCTACATATGTATGGTGATAGAAGTGGGGGGTTAGAATTAGCATGTGCATTCTTTTTGATGGCTGCTTTGGTCTCCGTGAGCCCCCAAGGTTCTAAGTTAGTTGACTGTGTTGGTCTTCTTGTGAAGTCCCTCTCCTCTTCTTGTTCCTTAGTCCTTTCCTCAACTCTTCTATAGAACTTATCAAATTGGGTCTAATATTGGATTGTGGTTTTCTGTAACCGTTTTGGTCAGGTGCTTGGTGGAGCCTCTAAGAGGACAGTTATGCAAGCATACTTGTTTCTGCAAGCAGAACAGAGTATCATTAATAGTGTCAGGGATTGGTACGTTCCCAATGAATTGGTTTCAAGCTGTGCCAGGTATTAGTTGGCTTGACTCTCTGCTCCATCTTTGTCCCTCCACTTCTTGTAGGCAAGACAAATTTTGTGTCAGAGGTTTTGTGGGTGGGCTGGAATCCTTATCTTTCCACTGGGAATCCTGCCTGGCTACAGGAGGCAATCACTTATCCTTCACTGCTAGGAGCCTCAGCTAGAGTCACCCTCATAGAGTCTTTGGGAACTGCCCTCATACCAGGTCTCTGGCACATCCTAGAGATTGCTTCTTCTCTCTCTCCCATGGTCAATTTCCATTTACTTTCCTGGCCCTCTTTCCTCAACTCTCCCTATTTTCACCCAGGTTCTCATCTTCCTCCTTGCTCCCACCTAGTTTCCTCCCTCCATCCACCTTGGATGACTACTTTATTTCCCCTTCTGAGTAATATTCAAACATCCCCTCTTGGGCTTTTCTTGTTATTTAGCTTCTTTGGGTCTGTGGTTGTAGTGTGGGCATCCTGTACTTTATGGCTAATATCCACTTATAATTGAGTATATACCCTGCATGTCCTTTTGGATCTGGGTTACCTCACTGAGGATGATATTTTCTAGTTCTATCCATTTGCTTGCAAATTTCATGATGTTCTTGTTTTAATTGACGAGTAGCATTCCATTGTGTAAATGTACCACATTTTCTGTATTCGTTCTTCAGTCGAGGGACCTCTGGGTCATTTTCAGTTTCTGGCTATTATGAATAAAACTGCTATGAACATATTGGAAAAAGTGTCCTTGTGGTGTAGTGGAACATCTTTTGGGTATATGCTCAAGAATAGTATAGCTAGGTTTTGAGGTAAGACTATTCCCATTTTTCTGAAAAACTGCCAGATTGATTTCCAGAGTGGATGTACCAGTTTGTACTCTCACAAACATTGGAGAAGTGTTCCCCTTGCTCCTTGTCCTTCCCACCATGTGCTTGTTGCTTGAGGCTTTGATCATTTGGTCTTCTGTCGAAAGCCTGTACTCCACAATACTGAAATTCTAAACAAAATGGATGATTTTCTATATAGATACTACTTACCAAAGTTAAATCAAGATCAGATAATCTATTTAAATAATTGTAAAATCCTTAAAGAAGTAGAAGCAGTCATTGAAAATCTCCCAACCACCACCATCACCACCACTACCAGAGAGAGAGAGAGAGAGAGAGAGAGAGAGAGAGAGAGAGAGAGAGAGAGAGAG
>NC_034600.1:10110988-10131279 GCF_900095145.1 Mus pahari
AGAGAGAGAGAGAGAGAGAGAGAGAGAGAGAGAGAGAGAGAGAGAGAGAGCAAACTCAGATGCAAACTAAGATGGTTTTAGCCCAGAATTCTATCAATTATTTTTTAAATTCAGTAGTGAGCTTTTTAGTGTTCATGAGTTTGTAAACTTTAGTTGTTGTTGATATCCTACTTTATTTAATCCATGGTAGTCAGGTAGGATGCAGGGTTTCCTACCAATTTTCTTATATCTGTTGAGTCTTGCATTGTTCCCAATTACTACAGCCAATTTTGGAGAAACTGCCAGGAGCGATGAGAAGATAGTGTGTGTATGTGTGTCTGGTTGGTTTCACATTTTATCCTGTTTAACTGCAGCATCTCTGTTTATTTCTAGCCCAATAACCCATATATTGGTGAGAGTGGAGTATTGCAGGCTGCCACAATCATTGTGTGAGTGTCAATATGTGATTTTAGTTGTTGTGTTTCTTTTATGAATTTGGGTGCCCTTGTATTTGGTATGTAAATATTGAGAATTGTAGTATCCTCTTTGTGGATTTTTCCTTTGATGAAAGGGCAGTGTCCCCCTCTCTCTTCTGTTTAGTTTTGGTTTGTAGTCTACTTTTTCAGATGTTAAAATGGGTACACATGTTTGCTTTTTGGGGTTCATTTGCTTAGAATGTCTTTTTCTATCCTTTTTACCAGGCTGTGCCTATCTTTGATGATAAGGTGCATTTTTTGAATGTACCAGAAAAAATGATCTTATTTTCTAGTCTAATCAGCTGGTCTGTATCTTTCTGTTGGATAACTGAGATACTGATGTTGAGAGTTAACAGTGAGTAGAGCCTATTGATCTCTCTTATTTTGATGCTGTGGTATAGGTTTCTACCCCTCTTCTGGTTTGCTCGTATAGTTTGTTGATTCCTTCTGTTTTCTCAGATATGGTTAACTCTGCACACTGAACTTTTCCTTCTAGCACTGTAGAGCTGGGATTTTAAATAGTCCTGCTTGAATTTGGTTTTCTTTTTCTTTTTCCTTCTATTATTATTAAGAGTTTTGATGGATACAGTAATCTAGAATGGAATCTGTGGTCTCTTAACATGTGTAGAACATCTATATAGGGGCTTCTGGCTTTTAGCCTCTCCATTGAGAAGTCTAGTGTTATTATAATGTATAACTTGGCCTTTTCCCCTCCCAGAGTTTTAATTTATTTTTGTACATTTAGTATTTTTTCCTTTTTATTTTTTTCCAGATGTGGTTTCTGTGTAGCCCTGGGTGTCTTGGAACTGGCTCTGTAGACCAGCCTTGTCTCAAACTTAGAGATCTGCCTGCTTCTGCCCCCTCAGAACTGAGATTAAAAGCTACTATACCTGGTTATATTTTGTATTTTGATTATTATGTGTCATGGGGCATTTCTTTTCTGGTCCTGTCTATTTGATACTCTGTTTGCTTCTTGTACCTGGATAACCAAGTACTTCTTCTAACTTAGGAAATTTTTCATCTAAGATTTTGTTGAAAATATTTTTTGTGCCTTTGATCTGGCTTGTTTTTTCTAATTCTATTATTCATAGATTTGGTCTTTTAATAGTGTCTCACTCAGATTTCCTAGGTGTTTTATATATAGAGTTTTTAGAAGATTTAACATTTTCTTGATGGAGATATCCATTTCTTTTATCTTGTTTTCACTGTCTGAAATTCTCTCCTCCATGTCATATACTCTTCTTATGAGGAATACCTCTGAGATTTTGGGGTTGATTATTTACATTTTCATTTCCAGTTTTGTCTTTGCCTGAGTTTTTCTTAGTGATTCCATTTCTACATTCACATCTTGAACTGTTTTTATTATTTCACTGAACTGTTTATATTTTCACAGATTTTTATTATTATTTTATTTATATACATCTCAATCGTTGCCCCTATTCCTCCTGTTCCTACCTCCCAGAGTTCTTCACTCCATCCCCTCTTTCCTTTGCCTCTGAGAGGGTCCCCCCCCATTCCCCTCCCCTGGGGCATCAAGTCTCTATAGAATTAGGTGTATCTTCTCCCACTGAAGCCAGACAAGGCAGTTCTCTGCTACATATATTCCAGGAGCCTTGGACCAGCCTGTGTATGCTTTTGGTTTAAAGTACTCTTTAAGTGCTTTATTCACATTCTCGTTAAGGCCCTTTAATTTGTATTTGCTATTTTGAAGTTCTTGTCTTGTATTTCAGCTATATTGTGTCTCTTAGGACTATAGTAGCAGAGTGTATTGCCTTGTCTATGATTGGGTTTTCTGCACTGCTGTCTCAGCCTCTGTACTGGGATGATTGTGATTACAGGCATTGCTATCTCATACTGACTTTTGGATATTGGTGTTTAATTTCTTGGGTTTGTGCTGCTCTCTTTGAATCTTCAGAAAGTATGGTGGCTATGTTTTACATGGCAGAGAGTGCTTCTGATTCTGATTGGTGTGACCACTGGAGATCCTGGGTAGAAAGTGTTTCTAGGTATCAAGACATGACAAGAAGGAATAGGGATTGTCTAGAAGGTGTGGGCTGAGAGAATCCACAGGAAAGAAGAAACCTGGGTCCACTCTATGGTTCAACAAAATCCCCAGGAAGGGAGATGGAGTTAGAGGACAGTCCTCTGCAAGTATCTGCTACAGGGATAGGGACAAAACTATAAAAATTGTGATGGAGGACAGGAAGGAGAGTGAAGATGGCCAACTTGATACAAAGACCAGTAGGTTTGCTACTGGGTTTCCACTTTATCAGTAGAACTGATAAAGGTCTTTTTGCTGCTTTGTCATGTGATAGGAGAGAGGAAAGAAAGAACAAGAGAGTGCTTCAGAGAGGAGAGGGAAGAGAGCCAAACATCTTCATATATGATAATATCAGTCCCACTCCTGAGAATGAATTTTCTACAAATATACACTACTTACCAATCTAAAGTCTTGCCTCTTAGTGCTACCAGAATGGCACTTCAATTGCAACATGAATTTTGGACAGCAAAAACCTTCAATCCATAGCAACATAGCTCTAAGAATCTCATGATGATTAAATGATACTATACATACAGTATGGTCAACTCAGTAAGAGTATAGAAAATGCTCTCATTTCTGCTGTTGCTAGTTCTGTGATGTATTGACAGTTCTCCATTAATTTTTGGAGGACTTATTTTTATTTTCAATAATGTATATATGTATGTCTATGTGTGGATATACTCATGTGTGTAGGTGCCCAGAGAGGCCAGAGGATGATTTGGACCTTCTGAAGCTAGAGATACAGGTGGTTGTGAGCCACCTGATACGTGTTCTGGGAGCTCAACTTGGGAATTTTGCAAGAGCAGTATGGGCTCTTAACTTCTGACCTTCCTCTCTAGTCCCAAGCTCTCCACTCTTTTGACTCTCTAATAATTAAGTTCATCTTCATTAATGAATGTACTCTAGGTATAATCTCCAACCCAAGTGATAGTTTCAATCAGAGAGCAACAAACTATAGTGAAGTAGTAATGGTTATTTAAATAAGGGTAAAAGAGAAAGAATACTATTTAAAATGTTATGCAAAAAGGATTAAAGTTAGATAAAAACTGCTGCACAATCAATTGTGTGTAGTGTTTGTGTCCTTTACCAAAGGACTTTATATTAGCTAGAAAAAAATGAAACTTTGTATAAAAGTATGGATTTGTTCACTAGATCATAACATTCACTTGGAGAGAAAACCAATCTATATTGAGATTACAGAATTGTCATGTCCCGCAAGAGACTATAATCTATCCATTCTTTAATGACAGGCTTGCATACATTGTAGAATCTATCGCCTCAACAGATTTGCCTGAATTATTCTGGTGCCTGGCAATTGGGTATTTCTGACAGTGATATGGAAGCAGCCAGACATGTATGTTTATTAAGAGCTCTTTAATAGGAGCAAAATGTATTAATTTTTGCTGAAAATTCTCATCCATGCTATCTTTGTAGATTCATGAAATGCCAATTTTCTGTGCAATAACAGAAGAATTTTTTCTTGAGATTCTCTACAATGGCAATACAAGTTCATAATCATAAACATTTTATAAAAATCAGATTTTATACATTATACATGAACAACAGAAACTTGTAATGATAACATATGGGGGCAGGATTATGGCTATGTGCTTTTGGTTTTCTAGGGCTGATGAAGTTAAGTGGGTCATGAAAAAGTTGTTATGAGTTGGAAGATGATTTGAATATTAAGAGGATCTGCTGCTCTTACAGAGAACCCCAGATTTGGGTTTCATTAATCATTTTGGGTTGCTGACAAATTCTTGTAACTCCAGTCCCAAGGAATATGATATTCTCTTCTGATATCTTCAGGAACCTTATTGCACATGATGCATATACATCCACTGAAGTGCACATTAGCACATAAAGTAAATAAATAGATAAATAAATATTTTAACATGTTTTTAGTTAGCATTCTGGTTTAATATGAGCTTTTTAATATATAAACTAATAAGTCAGAAAAACAAATAATTTGTCAGGTCATGTTATTAAAGACTTGAGGGAAACATGTGATCCCTGTAGCACACACTATATTAGTACTTGAATTATTTGAGATCTCTGTTGGAATGGCTATTCAACTATAGCATTATTTGTCCAGACTGGACATGCATTGCTAGTTAGGTTATAATTTTTATTTATTGAACACTGACTTGTTTGTAGTAATCCTATCAAAAATGGAAATATACCGATAACAACAACAATATAACCTCTCAGGTTGCTAACAATCCTATCAAGTAGATATAGTAAAACTACAAGCAAACAAAAAATAAAACAAAACAAAAAAACCAAATAAGTTAGTTAAATTTGGGAAGTTTGTTCAAAGTTGGGTGGCTCTAAATTTAGAACTGAAACTCTGGTGCTGAGGCAGTTTGGATAGTTATGGTCTCATAGACTCACACGTTTGAGTGCTTAGCCCATAGGGAGTGGCATTATTAGGAGATGTGGGCTTTTTGGAGGAAGTGTGTCACTTTGGAGTTGAGCTTTGAGGTCTCATATATGCACAAGGTAAGCCCAGTGTAGGCACAGTTCCCTTCTGCTGCCTGCAGATTAACATGTAGAACTCTCAGCTCCTCTACTACCATGTCTGTTTGTATGTTGACATGCTTCCCACCACTATGATAATGGACTAAGCCTCTGAAACTATAAGCTACTACCAACTAAATGTTTTCCTGAGTAGTCCTGGTCATGGTGTCTCTTCACAGCATTAATTCTAAATAAGTGCTATATTTTTAAAGAGTAGCCTGACCTGTATCTTGATTAAAAAACCCCAATGTTTTAAACAAGATAGAAGGAGCACACCAACACAAGGGACTACTGTATCATGACTGTTTATGTTTCAACTGTTATTTAAGGAAAACACAGAAAATTTACCTTATTCCTTTGCTATTCCTGGATATATTGGCTCATTAATGTCTTAGCAAAATACTCCTGCTGTCTATTCATATTACTTAATGCCAGAAAAATCTAAAATCATCTTTGTAGCCATAAACCAGTTAAAAATTTTGGGAAAATTGAATAATTGGCAATCTCTGTCAAACATGGTAAAAAAGTATTGTTTCAAAGAAAAGGTTTTGTTCCCAGATATGTCCAAATAACAGAGGACCCTATGACTTTAGGAGATGCCTAGGATACTGACTATTTCATTTTAAGTTGTCACATATTATCAAGGTTATGTATATATGTATGTACTATGTGGATGATATATTGAAATATTCAAAATTTGTGAAATGTCATGAATATTACATGATTCTACAGTAAATTTGGCCATCTGCAAGTACTGATGCAAATTTTTTGCTCACAAAGTCCACTGGCTTTCCCATTTGGCAGAAAGGCTTGCAGAAGCCCCCAGGATTTGTCTTGCTTACATCTTCACTCCCCACAAGATCTTAGACTTGAAGATTTATGTTGTCAAAATGTGCACTTAGAGGAATGGCTTCATAGAAAACTCCTTTAAGGTTCTGAGTGAGATGTGTTTTTCAGTGTGTGAACCATGAACAACTTTGGTTTAGAACTTTAGTTTTTCAGAATTCTTGTTCTGTTCCTATAACGTTTATATGTTTACTATTTACTAAAGAAAAAAGGAAGTAATACACACTTGTTGAATTGATTCTATGATATTAGTTAAATTGAGATGGACCTTCAGAACTTTGGTAGCACACAGTAGCCAATGCTTTAATCTTTTGTCTCAAGATTCCCAAGCTCCATCTACTTACAGAGGTTCACTTGGTTCAGTAACTTGATTTAGTGACACAATGTCTTTTTCTTCTTAGAGGCAGGGAGTTGAAGCCAGGGTAGTGAGAAGATGAAGGGAACTTTGATATCCTGCGTCTAGAGGTCAGCCCAAAGTACACAAAGTGACATTTACCTCAGTTCTTATAGAGCTAATATCTATCTAGGGGGACAACATATAATAGATTCTTAATGAGAACCCAGGACTATACTGCATAGTACAGTTTCCAGATGGGTCCATTAGTTTGAGATAAATTAGAGGGATAAATTAGTTTGGACTTGTTTTGGGTGGACTTTAAACATTATATTGTAATTGGAGCACCAAAGTGTAAAAGGATTCAGAGAAGAGGCTGTGAGCAGAGATTCCAAATATTGAAAGGTTAGTAGACTTGTGTGCTAGAAGCTGATTTCATGTAGTAAAATAGAATAGGAAAGTGGAGAATCTCAGGACTCAGGTCAATGCTAGACCATAGGAATCCATGTTGGATTGTTTAATTACTTATGTTTGTGTTCCTGTGCCTTCACATAAGTTCTCACAGATAATATGCATGGAGAAGTCAGAGGGTAGCCTTGGGTGTCAGTCTTTAAGCTCTTTTCACCATTTTTTGTTTGAGACAAGGGCTGTCATTGCCTTGGAACTTGACCAAGTAAGCTATAGTATCTGTTTTGTGAACTCTGTTTTGCAGACATGTACCACTGGGATTGGAGTTTTATGTGGATTCCAGGGCTCCAGGATCAGGTACTTATGCTTATACGAAAAGTTCTTTACCAACTGAGCTGCCTGTCATTCATAGAGTATTTATTATAAAAATGAAGTCAATGTTAGCTTCTTTACTATTTTATAAAGATAAGTCAGAATAAATTAACAAGTGATGAATAAATGTATCTATATATTCATATTATAAAATATAATATGATTTATCTAGGCTGTGCATAGGTTTCCATGTATGGGAAGAAGCCAAGATTAGGTGGGTTATGGCCTGGTGCCTAGCCTTACTAGGACTGGCAGAAGTCCAAACTTTAGTGCCCAAGAGGAAATGATAATCCTTTGATTCATTCAGTGACTGGTTTCTGAAGAGGTTCAATTTATTAGGATTAGACTTACTAGGCTGTAGGTGGCAGGTGAGACACAGAGTCAGAGGTGGTACTATTGTCCATAGAGCTGAACCCTATCCATAGCTCAGGTCAGACTAGAATTGGACGACTGTGTAATGAACCCATTTGCATTGTTGGGAGAAGCAAGGCTAACAAGGGACAAAAGCTAAGTTTTTGGATTAAGCCAACATATCTAATAGTGGGAGAAAAACAGAGAAATGATGAAACCATATGCATATAGAACAATTCCAAATGTTTTTGCTGGATAATAAGTTTCATTCCATCTGGTGGGCTGAGATTGCTTCTCTCTGGCCTGTAGTGATGGGGAAGGCTTGGAGGTCATGACAGTACTGGGCCCTTTAAGGAATACTCTAGAGACCCAGTTCATAGCTGTGATGGAGGAAGTGCTACTTAGCCAGAAGTAAAATGACAACAGAGGTCATATAGGCTAAGGCAGGAACTTATCATATTTCAACCTTAGGACAATAGTGTCTCATCAAGGAAGGAGGAGTGTTCAAAACTGTAGGAGAAAGCAAGTAGAAAAGAAAATGGCATTTCAAATTAAGAATTGAATAGGCATCTGTGACAAGTTTGCTAAAACAGACAAAGATGGATTATAAATTCTCAAATCACATGGCATTTTTACTCATGAGCTGAAGGTCAAGTGAGAATATACTCAATACATGAATCATAAAAAAATCTGATATAGAATTTTCTTTCTTTGCAGTTCTTGGTTATTATAGAGTTTAGATGTTTGCACAAATATAAGTTCTTTGGTCTACTTTGAAAAGATCCAAATAAGGTAAATTAGAAAATAAATTAATTCTGTTAAAGCTGAGCTTGTTTGCTGGTTCTTAGACTCTTATCTTACAGGGGCATTCCAGAGAGCACAGGGATATACAGAAATGTCTCTTTAAAGACTATTATTTTTAAACATTATAGGCCATGTGTGTGTGTGTGTGTGTGTGTGTGTGTGTGCAATACTTTCCCATTGTGCTTTTATAAGATTTCTGTGTGAATAACATGTGTCTTTTGCCTATATGTGTTTCTTTCTTTGACTCTTTTGTGATTGCTAGTTTACTTTGCCCTATTCCAGTGGTTTTATGTTTTATTCTATTTTATTTTACTATTATTTTTTGGTTACCTACCTTTCTTATCTAAGGAGGGAGAGGAAAGAGCATGTGGATTTGGATGTGAGGGGAGGTGGGAAGGATCTGGGAGGAGTAGGAAAATGAAAGAATATACTGTTTAAAAATGAAAAAAAAAAAAGAAACAAAAAATGAATAAAAATGACACCTGTCTTTTCTATTCAAATTCTTATTGACATTTGTGTGTACAGACATGATCAAAAACCCACTGTGAGTCCCTGGTGACTTGTGCTATGCCACTCTCATAAGATATTTATTTCTGCAATGGATTACTGATATATTAGAAGCCCTGGACTCTTGCTTGCCTGATAAGATAGAACATGGCTGAACATTGGCTCCTGCCTCGTGATGGCTTTAATGCAGCTTTGAGTTCTCAGCCATCTTCATAACAGGCTGCAGGCAGGGCCTTTACATTCATGAAAGCATAGGGCATGAGGCTTAAAGGGGGGCAGATATGGAATATGAAATGCTTATCATCTAGGGAATATTTATTATCAAAATATATAGGATATGGGGTTTCTGTCCTGATTAAGCTTAGATATGCACCTGGGGTTGAGATGGAATTTAAAATTATTATTTGATGTAGACAAAGAAAGATTTAAGTAGTATGATGTTGAGCTTCATTCATTTTAATGATCAGTAAAAGGCCAACTTTAGTAGTTCTGAAAGTTCTCAGCAAGAAATGGATAAATAATTGGTTTTGATTTTTTTTTCACAGATATACTGCTGCCTGAACTGGGTCAGACAGCCACAGGTGCTTCAAACCACCTTTTATACCACTCTGGTTGGAAATAGAACCATTGGAGACTCATCTTGTTACCTTCAGCAAAACTGGAAACAAATCAAGATTTTGAGAATGTCAGTCGTCAGCAAAAGCTTGTTAACGAAGCTTGCAGAGGAAGTCGCCCAGACAGTATGCATCCCTTGCCTAAAATCCAGAGAGTTGAACTCACCCCTGTCTCAGCTGCTCCTTAATCAATACAACCCCTCCAAATTGATGTGTACTGAGACGAGTGCTTACTATATACAAGTCACTGTACAAAAGATGGGAGAGAAAACCAGGAGACAGCTAAGGCCCAGGGTCTGCCTACAATGATACCACAATTATCTTCAGGATACACATTTCTTTCTTCTGTTCATAATTAAAATTTTATCCAATGCAAAACACAAATGAATAGAATCTGTAAATATTTTAAGTTTCATTAATGAGAAACAAAATAGGACATAACACAACAACAGCAAACAAATCTGAGAAATTGAAGGCATTTAAATCCTTTACTGTTTTATTATTTTATAGTGCTGAAATAAAAACTATTTTACTTTTGACTAAATAGTCTGCACACTTTATGGACATACTGTTTTGAGTTAATCTAAAGTCGATTCTACCTTTTCTTATAGGTATAGATGGTCTGCTGGAAAACCCATATAATTATTCATTTCCTGAGGAGGGAGAGAGCCGCTTGTCTCTACAGGCACCTGCCTGCTATGCTCTCACACCTACCATTCTGAGTGAGATGCTCATGATGAGAAGAGAAAGATCCAGATAAAATTTCAGGGTTGGGACTCAGATCCAAGACTGGACAGAAAGCAACAAAACATCTGGCAAAGAACCTTAAACATCTGGCTGAACAATTTTTAGAGGTGTTCATCTGTTGGCCCCTATAGCTAGAATATCCACACCGCTTACTAAAAGTTGTATCTGACGTGAGAATAAGTCATTACCTTTTCAATGTTAAGATATTGATATGATCAGAGACATTGGGCATCCTATAGTGCTTATGACCTATTTCTATAAGGATGAACCAGCAGCAGTCAACGTTGTTTTGAACAGTGTCCATATAACTGAAAACATGCTCTGATGAGGAACAAAATACTCACGGGAACAAATACGGAAACAAAGTATGGAACAGAGACGGAAGGAAAGGCCATCCAGAGACTGTCCCACCTGGGGATCCATCCGATCCATCCCTAGACATTATTGTGGATGCCACCAAGTGCTTGCTGACAGGAGTCTGATATAGCTGTCTCCTGAGAGGCTCTACCAGAGCTTGATAAGTACAGAGGCAGATGCTCTCAGCCACCATTGGACTGAGCATAGGGTCCCTAATGGAAGGAGTTAGAGAAAGGACTGAAGGAGTTGGAAAGGTTCATTACCCCACAGGAAGAACAACAATATGAACCAACCAGAATGCCCAGAGCTCCCAGGGACTAAACCACCAACCAAAGAGTACACATGAAGGGACCCATGGCTCTAGCTGCATATGTAGTAGAGGATGGCCTTGTGCATCAATGGGAGGAGTGGTCCTTGGTCCTGTGAGGGCTCGATGCTCCAGTGTAGGGGAGTGCCAGGGCTGGGAGGCAGGAGGGGAATGCCAGGGCTGGGAGGCAGGAGTGGGTGGGTGGGTGGGGAAACACCATCATAGAAGCAGAGGGAATGGGGGATGAGATGGGGTGTTTCAGAGCAGAGGAACCAGGAAAGGGGATAATATTTGAAATGTAAATAAAGAAAATATCCAAGAAAAAAAGCAGCTGCTCTCCTCTCTCTCTCTCTCTCTCTCTCTCTCTCTCTNTATATATATATATGAGAAAGAAGGAAAGAAAGAAAGAAAGGAAAGAAAGAAAGAAAGAAAGAAAGAAAGAAAGAAAGAAAGAAAGAAAGAAAAAGAAAGAAAACATGACTACTCTCTACAACATCATCAACAGGCTTCTTAATTAAGCTGCCAATACAAACTGTCGATAACACTGTGTTGTTTGAGAAGTAAGTAGTGTTGTTTGAATGTTGTTAAATAAACAATGCTGCCCCTATATGATGAGTCTTACATGTTCTTTCAATGTAGTACTTCATTGCTTACTTGGTGAAAATTCTCATACTATTTCTTTTCTTTTAATTTTAAGTCATTATTAGTTTATTATTAGTAAGGAGCAGTTCTAATTTAGCTAGTAACTTCAGCCATAGGATGGACACTTATAGGATGGATTATCCTACTGCCAAACTCCTGGTCATGAGGAATTCTTAGTTATCTTATAGTGCTTGTTATATCAAGCTGGGCACGTTTATTACCTGCTGTGAGAGACAGCATCTCTGCATTACAAATTTCTACTTAACACTGAACTTAGTGAACATGTATGATTATGGAATGTAAAGTAGCCTTTCACACTATGGTTCTTTTATGAATGTATTAAAGTCAGAGAAAGGTGTTCCTCTAGCAGAATAGCACTTTTATTGATTTGTAATTTATGGTCAATATACTGAGAAAACACCTAAATAAAGTGAATATTTTTTTATACAGTCTAGTCAGCTGGACCTTGCCAGGAGTGTTTTGGGGTCACAGTTCACCCTTGTTGTCTATACTAATGTCTATTCTCCTCTGCTCTGGCCCCAGCACTCTTCTTTCCATGACTGGCCTATCAGTAGAACAATATTCACATTGTTTACCAGGAACTTGTGGGGAACAAGTGCTTTACATGAATCTTCTCAATTTTCATTTTTAAACATCATATCATCCCTGGGCAGCAGACATCATCCACTGCAGAGGAATGTGCCCTGTTTAAGTCACAGGGACCCACATCCAGAGTTATACTCTGAAGCATCTATTATCCCTCTACCCTCTATTCTTTAGCTACAGCTCAGAAAAATTGCTAATGTCTTGTGTATGTGCACATGAACAGTGTGCAGAGAGTCATATAAAATCTGGATGAAGTCCAGACTCATTGGATTTAATATTCCTGAATAACACACTCTCGAGCAGATAAAAACCCAGGAAATCGCTGTTGTTTTGAGAATGGGGGAAGTGCAGAGCAACTGAGAGAAAGCAAAGTTGGAAACAAACCAATTTGAGTCAAACCTTTAGCCTGTACCTCATAATGCACTTTTTCAGAACTTTCTTTTTCTAAACACAGTCTGACACCATGCGATAAATCAAAGCCCGATGCAATTGACCCAGAATTGATCCCCAAATGTCTTTTGGGGGAACATGCTTTAACTCTGGTTGTTGATTCTGAGGAATAATTGCCACCCTAGAAAGGTAATTACATATGCCATTGTTTATACACATAATAGGCTCAGGATACATGTTCTGCACAGAGGCAAGAGAATTTTGCTGCACATCAAGACTATGCACCCTGCATTGTGTCAGAATGTCTCAAACAGCATTTGAACTGCCCGTTGTTGCTGATTTCTGGGAAGTGTATGAGAGAGAAGGGAGGTATTAGGAGCTAAGAAGGAAGAAGACGATAAGCCACTGAAGACTGTGGAGACCAAATAATTCTTTTGCCTTCCTTTTTTTTTTTTTTTTTTTTAATTTACTAAAACATCTTTGAACCTGATTCATTCAGCTGGTCTGGTAGAAAGACATTTCCCTAATTTGGCTTACACTTGTTAGTGCATTCTTATATTTTCTCCCACCAAGGCTGTTCACTTTATGAAAGCCTTCACAAACAGTTTCACAGTGAGAGAATCCTTCTCCAAAACATCCTCTTCAATGCCCTGGCCTGACAGCCTCTTTGGTGTAGAAACAGACAGATATAGTAGTAGCGAATGCCTTTACTCTCATTGTCCTTTCTGGTAAATACAAATGGAATATAAGCCCCAAATGACTAATTAGAACACTTCATGCACTTCTCCATTAGCCATACAACAGTAGCCAGCCTAAGTAAATATAACAGAAAACTAACATGTGGTAGTCTGAGGAGACCTGGTTGCAATCTTGTTCTTTAAAAAAAAAATTAAATCTTGAAAGAGCAAAATTTCATGAATTTCTGTAGTGTCATCCAACAAAAGAAACATAGGTATTCCACTATGGGAATGAGCACTATCTGAGCTGAAGTAATTCATCCTGGGCTATTCTTTGCCACGGCGTCCTGCAAATTGCATGACCTGCTTGTTAGGCTTGACAACAGTGTTTTACCCAACAAAGGCCTCTGCAGTGCTGAGCAGCATTGGAATGTCAGAATGAGCACATTTCACACACAGATGTGCAGCCATAATAGCCTATAAGAAGATGCATGTGGCAGGGAGCACATTGTGGGGGCTAGGGCCAGGGCTAGCCAGAGCACAGTGCATGAGCATGTAGGCTAGGGGCTGGCTGGAGGGGGAGGCCAACACTTAGCAGCAGGAACATGGCCTCGCTGACCACATTTAATCAGCCCTCTGTAAACAATTCAACATTTTCATTGTTCTCTAAAAACTAATAAAGAGAAACAAGCACTTTTCATTCATCTTGAAGTAATTTTCTGTCAGGTCGGAGTCCCCTGTGGCCTCCAGCTTGGGCAGTGCTAGCTGTGTGATACAACAACTATTGCAATTTATTTTACAAACTCTGGTCATTCACATGTCAGTTAGTGTTCACGGAGCGGCATCTGAGACTGTGCAGTTAACGAGTTTTACAACATTTCTATCAAGAGAAACTGTTTAGCATAACTGACTCTTAAGGAGTTATTATACCTCTAAAAATCCATTTTAAGGGGTATTATTTAAATAAAATAGAAAAACGGTTCACTGCCTTTTAAAAGGGCTACAAAAAAAGTCCATCAGCTCTGGCGCAGTAATCCTCAGCTTAAAGCGCTCTCGAGAGCACTTCTGGGAATTGTCAGCATAATGAAATGCTTTGTGAAATGTCCAGATACATTCTTCTCCTCAACAATTTTACTGCACCATATTTATTTTCTATCTAGTTTTTAAAGAAGTGAATTACTTTTTGAGAGGATGACTCTATGTTGTGTAGATTAACTGAGCACGTTACTACCAAGGTGCTAGCAGAAGAGAGGGTTCTGTTTGCAGCGCCATTGCTATGCCATCAGCAGGTGGAGGGGAGCAAAGAGAAAGGCAGCCTCCTTCCTTAGTGCTGTGGCTGCAAAGGGTTAAAGTACAGTGATGTACATGCAAGTTTACATTTTCCTTATGCTATAGTCTCAAACATTTGAATAATTTTGTCACCAATGACAGCTTTGACTATTTTCTTTAATTTGTAAAATGGACTCCTTTCTAATTCCTAATAATTAAATTCAGGAAAACTCACACACACGTGCATGAACAGATAATAATGTAGACTCTTTAATATCTGGTCTATTGATATGGACCCAGGTCAACAGGATATGAACATTTATTGAACATTTTATTCCATGAAGAATAAATTTGACCCCAAACCAATTAGTGAGTAGCGCCTACAATTGATAGCTAAGTACAGCAGAGCATGGAGTTCATTTGGCACCTTCTATTACCTAACTGGGTAGAAAGTGCTATATGTAATGCAAGTAGCTTTATGATTCTTTTTATAATGAATGCAAGAAGAAAAATACAAGAAGAAAAAATATTCTGTACTAAGGAGATATTTCATATCTTTAGGAGCTGTATCTAGAACACTGCACATTTTCATTTGGCTACAATTGGGCTTTTAATTTCTTACAGCAATGTTTGTGTACATGGTTTTAAGTTTCTAAAGGGCTTGGGCAGGTACTCTTATGCCCATTAACTGTATCTATCATGAGAAGTATGGTAACATCCATAAAGAAATATAATTTGATATAAGTCATTCTTTTATCACCTCCTACAGACATTATTTCATGCTGGCACATTAATATTTCTAGCATGATACTGTCATTCTAAAAAACTTTCTGAAGTTCAAATGTGGAGGGATGAATTTTTAAAATTCTCTAAGTGCCTTCAATTGGAGGAGAATATAACTAACTTCAATATAAACCTTTTATTTTTAATATTTAGTGGCACTTCAGATAGTGTTCAGACATTGTGCTATGATCATATTTGAAATTTTTATGCACTTCTTGACCAAAGGGCTTATTCTTTTCTGTTTCCTGTTTTATATAAAATTTAGTGACTTTCCAGCCATTTTGTCCTCTTCTGATAAAAATCAGGGGAGATTGAAAGAAAAACTTGTTTTAATAATTTGAACTTGAGTCTGTTGTAATACTTAGATCTTCTTCATTCTTCAAACTCAAAACTTACTTCAGCAGACAGAACGTATTAGTGTCCTATTGCTGCCATAGAAAATCTCCTCAAACTTAGTGGTGTAAACCAACAGATTTCTATCTTAGAGTTTAGAGTTCAGAGGTCTCTGTGGGGTAAGCCACTTGTGAACCGAGTGCTACTTCTCCTCAAAGTTCTAGAGAAGACTTGTCTCTTTAGGCCTTCTCCATCTTTTAGAAACCACCAGTCTTCGCTGGTGTATGGTGCATACGTACATTCAAACTTAGCAGCAGGGCAGAGTGTATGGTGCATACCTACACATTCCAACTTAGCAGCAGGGCAGATTGTTCTCAGGCAGCATCTACTGGATCCTTTCTTGTTTGTTCAGCAGCATTTACTGTATCCATGTGCTAGTCCAGCTGGAAAATAGTCTTGACTTTAAGAACTTGTGTGATGAAACAGAGACAATAAGGAAAATCCACAGTACTCTCCCCTGCTCAAGGTCCACCCCTTGAACCACTCTGGCAAAGTCTATACTCTCTTTTAAGATATAGTCATAGGAGATTTGGACTTGGACATCCTTTGAGATTAACCACAGAGAATCTTTGAGAGTTATTTTCCATGCCAGGATTTGGAAAATTAACAACACTTCTGTTCGCAGTGAACTCCATAATTTGAAAACCAAGTACACAATAATTTGGAAACTTATACCCCAATGTATGTTTCTATATCTAAACTGCAATATTATTAATCTCTGTATTAAAGACTCATTTATCTTGTGTGTGTGTGTGTGTGTGTGTGTGTGTGTGTGTATGTATGTATGTATGTATGTATGTATGTGTGCATATGTATGTGTGTATGTGCAATTTTCTGGTGTTTTTTTTTTTTCGTTGTGTTACTCAGCCTTGTCTGTCCTGTAAGGTACATGCAGTTTCTTATGGAAAGGAAGAATAAAGAATGAGGGGTGAGGTTACACTGTGTTAAATGTAGCTTTTGATACATTGCAGAAACTTCCCAGGAGGCTTAGATGGTTTGGGAAATGAGTAAGAAATTATTTATTGCTTTTGTGTATACTATCACCTCCATTTGTCCTTGTAGAATGTAACGTACCCAAAACTTCCTGAAAGTTGAGAGCATTAAAGTATAGCATTGGATGACAAATGCCATTTATAATAAGCCAGAATGAGATTGTTTGTCAGAAATCTCATAAACTTGAGTGGGGTACATGTATGGAATACGACCATATCATATCAAAATGACTTCATGTCAGTGCACTTGAAACCCCAAGAAACAAACACCCCATTTTAAACACTAGCAACAGAATCCATGTGGAATGGAGCTGAGAGAGAGAGGGTGATTCTTCTAAGTATTCTTTCAGTCACAATTTTCATCTCCTTGGTACTTAGGTTTGCATTGGACATCCAGAAGTTGTGACACCAGCTGACTTCAAAGTTGCCTTGTGTTAAAACCTGAGATGTTCTCAAAGTAGTTGCTCTCAAAAATGGATTTTTTTTGCTAAGACATGCTGACACACCTCCAAAAGTAGAAAGGACTTCTACTGGCTGGACAAAAGTAGGTTGCCACAGTAATGTATATCAATTATGAAACAAGCCAGTGAGTGTTTGTCAACTGCCACGAGTGTCCTGGAGGCAGTCCTGGCAGTGCATTTATATTGAGTTTGCCCCAGGCTACTTCCGTTCCCTTCCTGAAAGGCAGACAGGTGGTTTTCTTAAATTGATAGTTTCCATCAATGATTTCAAAATAGAACTGATAACTTGTCAATGGTTACTCTCCAAGGAAGTTAAATCAATTTCCTTACTGAAACCTGATGCAGGGTTCAACAAGAGGGCATCTGTTTTATTTGCATTTAATTTGTATCTTCACACTATTATCTCCCATGTGTAAGTTTCAGAAAGTGTAGTCTCAGGCTATCTGAAGTTCATTTCATGCTGCTGCTGTACTATTATTTGATCTCTCTGGTTGGAAGTGACTTACTGAAAAAAATTGAGCCAGCATACTTTATTTTAATTATACCAGTGCAGTGTCTAAATAAAAAATGTACTTTATATTTAATGTGGAGCACAGATTAACAGTTTTATGGGACATAAAAATCTATCTATATCATTTTCTATTTACACATCAGCTGTATATCTTTCTCTGGGCAAAACAAATGCCTACGGTATGAGTGTGAGGAAAGAGCCTGGAAGTTACAATCACGTGGGCAGTAAATAACATCTTAATTGGTCTAGAATGCCGGAGTTTGATTTTTTTGCTTGTCTTTTATTTATTGATCACTGTAGCTTATTTATCTTTCCTGGGACTTGTATGCGTCTATCTTCTTTCCTCAGTAAGCCAATCTACGGTGGTTTTATACTGCAAATCCCATCTGGGGAAATGGTCTGCTGAGGGAAGTGTAGCAGCCCCTGGAGAAAACCATCATTTATAAGCTTTTGTAGAGGTGAAGGAAACTTCTTGATTTTTATACTTCATCTTCTGGAAAAAAGGAGCGAAGAAGAAATGCAGCTGTTATGAAGGTGCCACCCAATGTGTGCTCCAGCAATTCTTTACTCTCTTCTGTTTGGCAGCAATGAGAAACAAGGAAGGATTTAGTGTACACAGGGAGATGACTTTTAAATGTTTTTGTATATGATCTACCTTCTAGTGAGAGAAACAGACAGGAATGGATTGTGCATATCTAATACATCATATATAAACCTTGAGTTTTCCTCTTTTGTATGCATTTCTACAGATCTGTTCCTAATATCTTTTTAAAGCAGCACTTTAGGATAAACTACACTTCAAATGACACATTGTGCTCCATAGTGCAGTTGAGAACCAGCAAATGTAACCATTCTCAGGGAAGCTGCCTGGAAGAAAAAAAAAAACACTCACACTTTTTCTAGTATGTAGATCTCCACAGCTGAAGTCAACCCTGGAAAATTATCAATTTTGTTTTAACTGCTGACTCAATGAACCTTCTGTACTGTGTCAAATCAGCCTGCATTTGCTGTGATTCTCTCGAGTTGTCTTGATCTCACAGGATATTAGATGACTGCTCTGCAATATTACCTTTGTTGATAGCTGAGAGAAAAATACATTTACAGACAACTTAGTTATACTTACACTATACGGCGGATGTTTTCCAAAGTGATTTGACAAACATATTCCAAAGAAGAGTCCCTGCCATCCAGTCATTACTCTGATGCAACCTTAACTGCCTTGAAATGAGCTAATGAAACTTTTCGGCAGGCCATTTGCATGGGACATAATTAGTGGTAGGCAGATCTCACTACATCCAGGGGGAATCTCCAGACAACTGCTTTGTCTACTATTAGTGCCTAATTTCTGAATGTCAAATTCCGCACATCTTAATTTCTAGAGAATAAGCTCAATTGAACTTGTTCCCCAGTTATGCAAAAACTGTTCAGATAAAACCAAGTGGACACCAATGTAATGAATGTGGTTATTAAATTGTTTCAATTGAAAGAACTCTATTCTTATAGCATCATAATGGGAACAATTTATCCCCACTGATCAGCCTCCTCTCTCTCTCTCTCTCTCTCTCTCTCTCTCTCTCTCTCTCTCTCTCTCTCTCTCCTTTTTTGAGCTCTCTTTGATCTTGAAGCATATTGCAGTGGTGTGTCCTATTGAAAAGCGAAACTGGGGCAATTTTAATGCTTTTGTACCTTACCAGTGCTCTATTTTTTCACTGTTTAAAAATAGCTGTTAATTATAAGTGCAGTTTAAATGTCTCAAGTGACCCAGAAATGCAGGCTGGGATGAGACAGGTTGCATGTCTCCTATGAAACAGATGCACTTTCCAGAGCCTTCTGCATTCAGCCTCCATTGCATATCTTTCTCTTGGGTTGTTTCAGTCAAGTCTTCAGCTGGTCTAGCATTTGCTAGAAAATCTTATGCACTTGAACAGGGAACAGAAAAGTGGATTTTTTTCAACACCACAGTGAAAAGCCTCTTGTCTGCCAGTCATTACTATGAGCATAATGTGGTGCTGCTTTTGTTAGACAGGGGGACTAGAGCCCCTTCCCAGCTAGGAAGACCATATGATTTCCTAGAGCTTCATTCTGCTGTTCTCTAAGACGGGGGGCTATAAGCACTGAGTTAAAATAACACTGCAGTATTGTAAATCCATACATTGGGGTCTTTATTCAGCTGACTTCAATATTGTCCTGGGGGCAAATTAACTCACTAGTTTTCAAAGCTTTGACTTTTCACCAGTTCCAGAAACTTGCATTTTCAGTTCCTTGATAACATCAGACCCTGAAGGTGATGGCATTGCCTATGAAGTTTTAGATATTAAGGCTTCCATAAGAGATGTACTAACGAAAAAATTATTTGTTTCTAGCTTCCTTGTTGTTGTAACAATAAAAGTGATACTTACCTAATTATGTATATTTATAAATAATAGGTTCAAAAAGACTACAAGTTAATTCTGGTCCAAGCAATTATATATATATATATATATATATATATATATATATATATATATATATAATGTCTAAGACGATCACAGTAATTCTAAAATCAGAAGAGATTTGTGTATAAAATGAATACGGTTGAAAATGTTGTACAGCTTTGTTGTGTAAGAAGACTACTGGTATAACTAATAAAAGACAGGTGTCTTCTTACAGGTACTCATGGACAGCGGTTGGGAAAGTTGAGTGGACACTGAAGTCATGGACTCTAGGCCTGGATTAGAGTCTGGGCAGAGGTTGTGTGATAGGATCGGGGATGAGCTATATTTAGGTACAGCTTGTTTTGAGGTGGTCAGTATACCAGAATTGGAGTAACTTAGTTGCATAGGCAGAGTATTATCTGAAGGAGCAGAGTGAGAAGAAGAAGAAGAAGAAGAAGAAGAAGAAGAAGAAGGAGGAGGAGGAGGAGGA
>NC_034600.1:10131922-10141117 GCF_900095145.1 Mus pahari
GCATATAAAATTTGCAAGACCAAGGGGCCTCTCTTCCCGATGATGGCCGACTAGGCCATCTTCTGCTACATATGCAGCTAGAGACTCGAGCTCAGGGGGTACTGGTTAGTTCATATTGTTGTTCCACCTATAGGGTTGCAGACAAGCAATGGCTGACTTTTAAAAACACCAATTTAAGGCCATGGAGAGAAGAAGGAGCTGCAGTGAATGAAGGAAATTTTGTACTTAAGTTTCCAGAGGAGGGAAGGACCATCCATGATCAGAGACATTGAAGGAGAGAATAGTGAGGACATTGATGAATGAAGTGAAACTGACTTCAGGATGGCAGATATTGAGGGCCGATATGTCTCAGAAGTCTGCTGTAACCCTCAGTAGTTTCACTCTATCGATTCTGTGTTCTTGACCATGAAGTCTACAGGCAGGATGGCTCTATGTGATAAGCACAAGGCTGCGGGGGTGATTTACTATAGTGTCACGAGTTTCTTTTCTTACTTGTAGTTTTTTTTATAATTCATTATTATTTTGTAATAATTAAAGCACTTGTGTATATTTATACATATATGTGGTGGCTAGAGGTCAATTTCAGGTGTCTTTAAGAGATGTCTTTCTTGTTATCTGAGTCACAGTTTGACTCTTCAGCTGGGCTGGCTGTTTTGTTTGTCTCCACTTCTCCAGTGCTGGAATTACAAGCACAGACTATCATGCTTACTAACTTGAGGTGTCTATGTCTCTGGCATCTGTATGCTAACTTCTTAAGTGCCATAGTATAATAGTGGATAAGCACAGAGGCTTCTGAATAAGAATGGCCTCTACTCAACCCTGAGTTATCTCTTAGTTTTATAGTTACATGACTTGATCAAACTACAAATGCCTTAGAACCATGTTCAGCTTGCCTATAAACATAGATAATTAAATGACATAGTTATTACTCTCCCTTTCATATTATTCATATAAAGAAGGATTAAGCTTCAACTCTATAGATTTTTTTTTAATCAGGGTGTCAAGATCCCAGGTGGCTTCTCTCAAACTCAGTTTAGGATTATCTACAATTTTGATTCCTCTGTTTCCATCTCCCAAGTGAGTGGTTGAATTACAGGCATGTGGCACCTTGCCCAGTTTATGCAGCTTTGTGCATGTTACTGTAGCATTGTCAACTGAACTAAACCCTCAGCACAATTTCTAGAGAAGGGGGGAGGAAAATTTCTATGTTCACCATTCTGACTTTTCTTCTAAGCACTAAGCTTGTTTGTTTTCTGTCTCTTTTTCTAGTGCGGAATACAGATACACATATATTTCCTGCTGTAAACTACATTTTACATTTATGTTTCATTCATTTATTTAATGAGTTGGCTTCATCATGCTATTTTCACAATGTATGCTCAGCCCTAAGACTTAGACACAGGCTTAATTCCTGACGGGAAGCCTTAGTTATGTAGAGATACAATAAAAATCCCATTTGAAGCAAGGTCATGTGCTATAGTTGCCATTTTAAGATGAAACTGACATTTAAACTTACATAGAAGTGATCTTTGGGTTTTATTCATTTGTGGGGTTCATACTCAGGGAGTCAATGGCCAATAGCACAAACAGTTCTACCTGATGAATGCTCATATTTGTACCTGGTGAATAGCAGTAATTTACTAAGAGGAAGTTAACCATTATGGTTGATATAATGTTAATGCTTGTAGTATTGATACTGACAGCTATCATGGGATGGGCCACCTTTATTCCTCTGGGATGTAGGGTTTTTTCTTTCTTTAGTTTTTGTCTTTTGCTATGGTCCAGACTATTTTTCTCAAGGATGCATCATTCCTGTGGCTCTCACTTAACACTTGTTTCTTCTCATAGTATCAGATGTTGGTCTTATTAGTGCATACAGAATTCCTATTTTTGAAACTGATTGTTTTAGGATGGTTTAGTTATGTCAAAGAGTGAAGCATTAGGAAACTCTGCCTTTGAAATCAGAAATCATCATAAGATTTTAAATGATCTCCCAAGTCCTACCCTCTCTCTATATCTGCCTTGCCTGGGCTAGTAGAACTGAACCTAGGTCTGTTTGGAAGGAAATGGAGTATTCGGCTAATTAGCACTGGTTTCTTCCAAATTGGCAGGCCAACTCTGCCAGAAAGCATCTCTGGACAAAGGCTTTTCCTTCCCTGGTGTCTTTACTTGATTTACTCCATGCCATGTTGGTCTTTCCTGGGAAGAGTCTCCCGTGCTCTTCCCCCTGTTTTGTGGCCTCCCTAGATTGCCCCACATGGTTTATTTTGAGATCTAAAAAGGTCTTCCTGTTAGCATGATGCTCCATGTTGAGGTTCTGCTACACTCTATTTGACTTGTACGTCTCAGTATCTGCCTGAGTTAAGGTTTCTATTGTTGAGATAAAACACCATGACCAACAAACAAGTTGGGGAGGAAAGGCTTTATTCAGTTTATATTTTCACATCACTGTTTATCACCAAAGGAAGTCAGGACAGGAACTCAAGCAGGGCTGATGCAGAGGCCATGGAGGAGTGCTGCTTACTGGCTTGCTTGCTCATGGTTTGCTCACTCTGCTTTCTTATAGAACTCAGGACCACCAACCCAGGGATGGAACCCTCCCCCTTTGATCACTAATTGAGAAAATGCCATACAGCTGTATCTCATGGAATCATGTCCCTCAACTAAGGCTCCTTTCTCTCTGATGACTCCAGCTTCTATCAAGTTGACACATAAAACCATCCAGTACAGTACCATTATTTGGCTTCTTTCCAATTTGGGTTCCAGTCACTTGCTCCATTCTGTCACCCATATCAATTTAATAGTCACACTGAAATCTGATCTCTCTCTCTCTCTCTCTCTCTCTCTCTCTCTCTCTCTTTTTTTTTTCTGCCTCTACTGCTTTTCCGTATCCTGAAGGTACTTACACCAGCCCCCTTAGGCTTCTCTGTATCCCAAGGACACTCACACCAACCTCCTCAGATACTCTTACCAGCCTCCTCAGATACTCACACCAGCCTCCTCAGACACTCACACCAACCTCCTCAGACACTCATACCAGCCTCCTCAGACACTCACACCAACCTCCTCAGACACTCATACCAGCCNCCTCAGACACTCATACCAGCCTCCTCAGACACTCACACCAACCTCCTCAGACACTCATACCAGCCTCCTCAGACACTCACACCAACCTCCTCAGATACTCATACCAGCCTTCTCAGACACTCACGCCAGCCTCCTCAGACACTCACAGCAGCCTCCTCAGGTGACACTCCTTTCTCAGCTGTGTACCTTCTGTTCACTTTGTGTGGAGCACTCTTCAGCTGTCAGTAATCAAGCACCTAGTGTGCTTCCAATAACATGAATATTCAGACGAACTCTCATATCTGTTACTGGTGTATGCACAAAGATGAGATTTTGGTGTGTTCCAGCTCTATAAGGCCTTTACTTCTCAGATACATGGCTATGGTCTTAGTAGAACATGAAAGAAACTATTTAGACAGCAATGAGTTGAACAAAATGCATTAATATGTCAATCATTGGGTAATGGTTCAAGATAAATTTAGTTTGGTATTTAATATCTCTATTAAGCAATTAGCTGGAAGACATTATGCTTGGAACTTTCATAGACATGAAATTCTGAATTCTAATTAGAACTTTTGTCAATATTTATTTCCTTATTATTTCCACACTCATTTTTATTGCTATAAAATGTACATAAGAAAATATGCTATCAGCTCTCACAGAGTTCACTGAGATAGTACATTCATATTGTTGTCTGGCCATCACCACCCTCCATCTCTAGGAACCATTCTGTCTCATACAATGGAAATTTATACTCATTAAACAACTCAAAAACCTGACAAAGCCTCATTGTCTATTTCTATGATTTTGACTAAAGTGTCTCATACAAGTGAGTCACACAGTATTTGTCATTCTTTGGTGAGTGGCTTATCTTACTTTGCATAATATACTCAATCTCCATCTATATGTTTAAGTCTTTGTCAGAACTTTACCATAGTTATTTTAATCAGATGTCAGTATATTTCCTCATTCTCTGTAAAGTTATATCTCTTTGAATGGAGTAGAGAAGTACTTTGATTTTGTCATATAGTAGTTAATTTCTTACTATAAAAATACCAGGATGATTGTAGTTGTCATTTTTCTTTTGGACATTTTGATAACTTTCGGATGTGGTCTTCATGACAGTTAATAGTCACTTAAATTTTTCTCGCTAGTTACAATGTTTAGACTTTACTTTGGGGGAGCTCTGTGTGTATCTTAAGCTTTACAGACTGGTTAGGTGGAATTTCAGAGTTCTGGGTCTTCAGGGGTGGCTTTTTCTTTTTTGAGCGTAGTGTGGCTACCTGCTAAAAAGACTGATTGAGAAAGGCCATGGTGACACACACCCTTAATCCCAGCACTCAGGGCAGAGGCAGGCAGATCCCTGTGAGTTTGAGGCTGACCTTGTCTATAGAGGACAAAATACTAGGACAGCCAGGGCTGCACAGAGAAATCTTGTCTCAAAATGGTAAATAAGCATAGTTTTGGAATCTTGTGGGGCTTGGTAATATTAGATAGCTGTGATAAATTAACATTAGTTGATATATTGGAATTATAATGATTTGCTATACTTGTGGTAGGCTGATTATGGGTAATTTATGTAATGTGACAAGAAAATCAGCATTTAGAAACAAATTGGTAATTATTGACGTCATTTTTGCATCTTCTTTCACTCTGCTTTGGAGAAATAACTTCTGGGTATTGCCTATGTAACAGTATTTCAACTTCATTCAAAATGATTGCTATTATGACAAGAGCAAATATTAAATATTGACATATAGTTTTTTATTTTGAAAACTCAAAATCCCTTCTCTTTCTTAAAGAAATATCCAATATTTTGTGTGTCAAAATTTGTGTTTATAATAGAATCATTTCCATAAACTTAAGAGGTACACAATAATTAGAGTTAGTATGTATTAGGTGCCAATATTTTAAGTGTATTATTTAAATTCTCATACCAGCACTGAGATAGGAGAAATTATAAACTCTTTTATAACAAACTCTTCTATATATATGGAAATTGAGGTTTAGAGAGGGTAAGGAATATACTCAAGGCAACCAGATGGTCAGCAGCAAATTTAGGATTTGAACATGGCTCTATGTAACTATTAAAATCTTTGTAAGTTTTTACAGTGCACGGCTGCCTTCTCATTCCATGAAAACAAATGAGGATACTTTATAAGAGGCATTGATTCTCCTCCATCTAAATCCTGATGTTAGAAAAAGAACAATTTACCAAGTGTCCCAATAATTTGTAAAACATGAGTAATACAGTCTCACAAACGTGGGAAGGGGCCGGGGAGATTTTTCTAGAATTTAAAAACGCTTCAGGTGAAATTTCTAATGTTTAATTACGTTTAAAGTAAAATAAGAACATTTACCTTTAAGTTTTACAATTTATTCTCTTTCTAAGATCATGGACATTTACCTTTCACTAAAACACTTATGACTCGAGATTTAAAACTAAAATTGAAGTGTGGCCAATGTGTGCCGGGATGTGTTAGCCATCACTGTGATGTCCAGGATCATAAGGAAAATGTTATGTCCCATCATTTTGATTTAGGGCTAGTAACTATGTTTAGTTTATTCTGAATTTTATAGAAGGCATGAGATTATAGTTCATATCAGACTGAATATAAGATTCAAATTTGGAAAAGCACTTTACTGGGAAGAATTTTTTTTATTTCTTGTAGAGTATCTTCTCCTAATTCACAAGAACACAGGTTAGGACTTCTTATCATTTAGATCTCTGGGGAGACTGGCTTCATCTATTAAATTTTAGGGAAAATATAATATAAAATATACCAACAAGGCATTTCCTTTGTAATTAAGGAATATACTTTTGCAACAGCATGTATACATATGTTCATAGGTATCCCAACACATTTAATCCCCACTCTGGATTAACTTTCCTGAGAACACTTTTGGGTCATTTTCATGGCTTCTGGTTAGTTGGTTCTTTTCTGTTAATAATAACCTTTTGGGTATAGTCTAGTAAAGCCTGAAACTTCAGGATCTTCAAATGATTCATGGCTGCTTCCAGAAACAGGCAGTTTCATAAAAGTGAAATATCTCATTTCTGTGTTAGCTCTCCAATCTCTTCTGCAATCTTGTGTTAAGTCTCAGTGTGTCTTCACTCTCCTTTTCTCTTGTGGAATTGAGCTGCCTTTCATAAAGTGGAGATACCGTATAAATATCCGCATTGCTGGCCTGTCATTCCCAGCTGCAATCTGTTTTCTTCACAATGGGATGTAGCCGCCTTTCTAAAGGGACCATGCCTTTCCACTCTTCCATTCAAAAGTACAATAAAATCAGTGAGGACTATGTGATTAAGGACAGAACCAACATTTGCTGATTTCCTTGATGTGCTGTCTGCCAACTGAGCCTTCCCTATGTTACTTCATTTGATCTAGGAAACATTAAATCCTCAGCGTTTCTGCTGTAGTGATGATAAGCATCAGTGATGGTAAGCCTCCACTGATGGTACCATCTGATCTGGCGTGTGTGAGATGGAGGATGTGTTTGTTGTTCTGGTCAGGCTACATGCTGACAGATCATAGCTAGTTAGTGCAATGGAAAGCAAGGGTCAAAGGTCTGTAGAGCTGCTTTGTTGTTGAGACTAAGGTGGGAGCCATGTGGATGGCATGTGGAAGCGTCAAGACTATCTCACTCAGATCTCAGGCTATGCCTGGTGAC
This sequence comes from Mus pahari, assembly GCF_900095145.1. Taxonomy (NCBI): domain Eukaryota; kingdom Metazoa; phylum Chordata; class Mammalia; order Rodentia; family Muridae; genus Mus; species Mus pahari. The sequence continues at coordinate 10,138,664 of NC_034600.1, forward strand.
TGATGACACACTGAGCTCACAAAGTGTAAGCTGTCTGTGTCAATCACTTTGATAACAGGATGTTATCTTAATATTCTTTCTCACCTTTCCTAACACTGACTATACTCACCCTTTAGCTTGGATTGTTGTGGCAAAGATAACAGAGGGATGTGTCCAGGTCTAGCTTGACAAGACACAGGTATTGGGGAGGCAGGTTAGCACTATAGGATAATTCAATGTGTTGTTGGAGAGGGAAGCTGCCAAGATGCGGATCCTTGTTCTACTACAGTCGCTTTATGTAAGCTTAGATAGGCCATTCAAATAGACTCAGGTCTTCACAACTGTAACATTAGTGATAATAACATTTTAATGCACAGTTCTTGGTATATTGTTATTGCTCAGTTACTTTTGCTGCTATAAAAACCATACAAACTAGTGACTGTAATGCAATCATTCTTGTTAAAGAAGGATTCTTGTAAGAATAAACCAACTCTTTAACTTCAAGGAAGCAAGCTAGATTATGTCCTCTTAACATATCATATGATGCTAATTCATGCTGTTCATACTAATTCATGCTAATTCAAGTACTGTTAATTGCCAGGAAACTTTTCCAAACTTAGAAGTGCTGTGAATGTGTTCATTCATGTTCGTGTATATGTGGATGCACACGTGTGTGCACAGGTGTGCAGGCCAGAGGACAACGTCAGGAGTTAGCTTCAGGAAGGTCAGTCACCTCTTGTGAGGCAGAGGCTCTCTTTGGTGTGGAGATCAGTACAAGGCTAGACTTGCTGGTCATAGAGCCCGGATCTTTTTGTCTCCATGTTCCCAGCACTGGCATTGCAAGCAGGCTTCACATGCATCGAGTTATGGTGTTTGAACTCAAGTCCTCATACTTGAGAGTCCAACATTTTACAGATGAGCTATATCCTCACTACCATTTCCTCTTTTTAAATGCTAGAGTTAGTACCCTATTTGTCTTCTACCTATTACTTCTCTTAGAATTTCTTATAAAATGTTTTTATCCTTCTTGGAAGGCTCACATTTCATTAGAATGTTAGAATATTCCTTTTCCCAAACAGCAATCTCATTTCAATACATTTTTCCACCTTAACTAAGTCACTTAGAAAAAGCCTCTATTATTTTACAATGGAATGGGGCATATGGACATAAGCATATTTTAAAGCAATCCCCTGGGGGGTGAATGGATGGCTCAGTGGTTAAAAGAATGGATGCTCTTCCAGAGAATTTGACTCCCAGTTTTTATGCGGAGACTCACAACCATCTGTAACTCCACTCCTATGGGATCTGACACTCTTTTTTGACCTCCTTGAGGTCATGAACTCATATAGTGCACAGACATTCATGCAGGTAAAATTCCTACACACATGAAGAGAAATAAGCCAATTAAAAAGTCAATTACGTGACAAAGGCAGTTTGAAAGACAGTTATTAGACTATTTTGGAAAAAGAGATGAAAGTAATGTTGACTCAAGCTTTTATTTGGGGTACCTTTGGTGGTCAAAGATATTTTTATAGGAGTTGGTTTTATTTTCCATGCTCTTTCTCTAATGTGCCTGTGTACTTCATGTCAATATAAATATTTAATGAAATATTTTTTATTATTTAAAAGTTGATGAGCAAATTATTTTCCTTCAATGAATTCATGTATAGCATGAATTTTTTCATTTTTTATTAGATATTTTCTTCATTTACATTTCAAATGCTACCCTGAAAGTCTCCTATACCCTCCCCCCATCCTGCTCCCCAACTCACCCACTCCCACTACCTGGCCCTGGAATTCCCCTGTAGTGGGGCATATGATCTTCGCAAGACCAAGGGCCTTTCCTTCCATTGATGGCCGACTAGGCCATCCTCTGCTACATATAGCATGAAAATTTTATCATTGGACATTTGTATTGGATAATGACATGCCTAATCAGAGGTCTTCATATCTAAGTTAAATCCAAGAGGGTTTCATGTTGAATAGCACTGTACCATTTGTAAACTCTGTCTTCATGTTCCAGAAATGACAGTCAGGAACTCCAAGCCCGTTGGAAATTTCTTTCAAATTACCAAAGGCTGTAGACCAGAGAGTTTCAGCATGAAGTTACTCAGTAGGTATTAAAACACAAATTCTGTTGTGTTAGAGCTATGTGGGGACCGGGAGTTTGTCCTGTGTCTCCTCTGTGCCGTGTTGTTCACCCATCTCAGAAACTCCAGAGGACTTTCAGCATGCAAGCTGTGAATAGCAACTGAAATCCCTTAATAAACCTATGAACTCTGTGACCTCACAGATATCAGGCGGTGCCTTGGGTGCACTCACCTGGGACTGAGTCCAGCTCTCCTGTGCATCTCCCTTTCATGGCTTCTTAGTCAACATAATTATTATTTTTCCTTGCCAATTTTTGTCTTTAAAAAAAAAAAACTTTTTGGATCCAGCATCCGCCTTTCCCCGCCCGAGGAGGGGTGTTCGCCC
>NC_034600.1:10141128-10142316 GCF_900095145.1 Mus pahari
CCTGGGCCAAGTAGTGGGAGTGGGTGGGTAGGGGAGCAGAGGTGGGGGGCGGGGTATAGGAAACTTTCTGGATAGCATTTGAAATGTAAATAAAGAAAATAAAAAAAAAACCTGATTAAAACTGAAAAAAAAAAAAACCTTTTATCCATCAATGTACAGAAATTCAAATTAAGCTTCAAAAACCCAGTGATTCAAGAACACTCTGAAAAAGAGATGTTGACCCTGAAATGTGGTTATATTTGGGGCAATGTTTATAAGCAATTTTTTTTTATATATTTTAATATGGCAGAGTGCTACAAATGGTGTCAAGTGTGTAGGAGACAGATAACACAAATTTTATGGATGTCAGCTTGGTGTAGGGTGGGGATGACACTTTGTACAAGAAACCAATCCTGTATGTAGGTCTCAGATTTGTGAATTAAAAGTGGTCATAGTGTCCCAGTCTTTAGGAAAGCATGGTTTTATTTCTTTTCACCAATCAGGGTTTAAGTTTTATTGTTCAAAAAGTCAATTAAATAATGTCCCACACTGTCCTTGTTATTGAAGACTTCAACCAAGCTGAGATTTATTAAATTTCAGAATTAGTTACCAAACCTTGGAAAGTACGTGAAAACCGCCGCATAAACTCTATAAAAGAAACAAAACAAAACATTTTGCTTGGTTTGATTTTATTTATCATCTGGAAAAATGTTTAAAAGGCTTAGAAGAAGTTTTTGGAGAAGTTAATTAGTAATCTTTACTATCATGAAAATAACAGTAAGAGTTACAGCTTCAAAGGGAATAAATGACTAAAGGGGTGTTCAGCAGCCCTCTTGCTGTTTTGAAAGAGCCTGCTCTGTGAAGTCACAGTATCTGGGGACATCACATCTTGCTGTGTACGTAAGCCCAGTTAATATGGGGCTGCTGTGGTTATGCGAAAGAAATGGATTCTCTCTCTCCCTCTCTCTCTCTCTCTCTCTCTCTCTGTCTCTCTCTCTCTCTGTCTCTTTGTCTCTGTCTGTGTATCTGTGTATCTGTGTGTCTGTCTGTCTGTCTCCCTCTCTCTCTGACTCTCTCTGACTCTCTCTCTCTCTCTCTCTCTCTCTCTCTCTCTCTCTCTCTCTCTTTCCATGCTATCTGTATGTGTGTGTGTGTGTGTCCTGTCTGTCTGTCCTGTGTGTTTTCCTGCCTGTCCCCCTCTGCTGCACG
>NC_034600.1:10142776-10177671 GCF_900095145.1 Mus pahari
GACACAGGGTTTCTCTGTGTAGCCCTGGCTGTCCTGGAACTCACTTTGTAGACCAGGCTGGCCTCGAACTCAGAAATCCGCCTTCCTCTGCCTCTGGAGTGCTGGGATTAAAGGCGTGCACCACCACGTCCGGCTCTTCCTATGGTTCTTGCTCGCTTGTTTGTTGCAGTGTGGAAAGAATCCCAAGTGTTTTTCTTAGGCAGTATAACATTAGGTTGAGAACTGCTTTGGTGGTATTTAAGGACCAGGAAGTAAAAAACCATCACTGAGCATTGGTTTGAAATGATATTAGAATTTAAGCTTACTAAATAAAATTAGGATTTGTGTTACATTTTACACACATAGACTCCAGAGATCCAAATAACCCTATTAAAAAATGAGGTACAGAGCTAAACAAAGAATTCTCAACTGAGGAATACTGAATGGCTGAAAAGCACCTAAAGAAATGTTCAACATCCTTAGTCATCAGGAAAATCCAAATCAAAACAACCTCGAGTTTCCACCTCATACCAGTCAGAATAACTAAGATCAAAAATTCAGCTGACAGCAGATGCAGGCAAGGATGTGGAGAAAGAGGAACACTCCTCCATTGGTGGTGGGATTGCAAGATGGTACATTCACTCTGGAAACCAGTTTGGTGGTTCCTCAGAAAATTAGACATAGTACTTCCTGAGTTCGCAGCAATATCACTCCTGAGCATATACTCAGAAAATGTTCCAACATGAAATAAGGACACATGCTTCACTATGTTCATAGCAGCCTTATCTATAATAGCCAGAAGCTGAAAAGAACCCAGATGTCCCTCAACAGAGGTATAGATACAGAAAATGTGGTACACTTACACAGTAGAGTACTACTCAGCTATTAAAAACAAGGACTTCATGAAATTCTTAGGAATATGGGTGGAACTAGAAAATATCATCCTGAGTGAGGTAACCCAATCACAAAAGAACACACATGGTATGCTTTCACTGTTAAGTGGATTTTAGCCCAAAAGCTTGGAATACTCAAGATACAATTCACAGACATGAAGCTCAAGAAGACCAAAGTGTGGGTGCTTTGGTCCTTCTTAGAAGGGGGAACAAAATACCCACAGGAGGAGATACAGAGACAAAGTGTGGAGCACAGACTGAAGGAAAGGCCATCCAAAGACTGCCCCACCTGAGGATCCATTCCATTTACAATTTCCAAACCCCAGACACTATTGTGGATGCCTAGAAGTGCATGTTGACAATATCCTAATAGAACTGCCTTCTGAGAGGCTCTGCCAGAGCCTGACATATACAGTGGCAGACGGTGGCATCCAACCATTGGGCTGAGCACCAGGTCCCCAATGGAGGAGTTAAGAGAGAGGACTGAAGAAGCTGAAGGGTTTGCAGCTCCATAGGAGAAACAACAATGTCCACCAACCAGACCCCCCAGAGCTCCCAGGGACTAAACCATCAATCAAAGAGTACACATAGAAGGACCCATGGTGCCAGCCACCTATGTAGCAGAGGATAGCCTTGTTGGACATCAGTAGGAGGAGAGGCCCTTGGTCCTGTGAAGGCTTGATGCTCTAGAGTAGGGGAATGCCAGGGTGAGGAAGCGGAAGTCAGTGGGTGGTTGAACACCCTTAAAGAAGCAGGGGAGAGGGGATAGGATAGGGGCTTTTGGAGGGAAAATCAGGCAAGGGGATAACATTTAAAATGTAAAGAAAATATCTATTAAAAATTTCAAAAAGAATACAGATTTATGTTCATGTGAGCATGCACACACCTCCCTTAGTATTTGTAGGAGATTGGCTCCGAGATATCAAAATCTATAGATATATAAGTCCCATTTATATAACATAGTGTTTGTGTATAACCTGAGTGCATACTTCTGTATATATTAAATCATCTCTAAATTACTTATATTCTGTTTAAATAGTTTAGGGAATAATGATGAGAAATAAAAATCCAGACCTATTCAGTATAGTGTAATTATTGCCTGAATATTTACCTCCTTTAGAGATTGGGCCCACAGATCCAGAATCCAGAGGGAGGAGTTAGGACCATAGGACATTTTCTATTTCTAATTTCCATGTGTGGTAGATCACTGAAGTAAGGACTCAGCTGACCTCTTTTGATGATGTTGCCTCTAGTTAAGGTTGAAAGATCTTGAAAAAGTAAATAGATAGCTTTAAATTGTGTCCAAGGTCAAGGCAAGGTCAAGGCAAGGCCAAGGCAAGGCCAAGGCAAAGGGAATGTTCCATGAAGTAGGATTTTTTTTTGTATAAGTGGTAGAAACTGGCATGAATAATGTGGCAGAATCCATATGCCCAAGAGGAGACATGATCTTCAGTGTTTGGAAATGATTGTACCTGAGTCTTCTGAAGGTGTGGCAGCAATGTCTAGACATCATCACTGAGACAAATGAGGCAGCCTGACTTCTTTCCTTGTTGCTATAAAACAAGGAGCTAAATATAGGGAGAGATGTTTTCACCAAAGGGTTTGTCTCATGGGACTGGGAACTTCCCAAAGGAAGATCCAGTTCCTATCAGAAGAATGTTCAAGTTGTCAAAAACAAACCAAACCAAAACAGATGTATAAAATTGAGAGGAATAAGCAGAAAAGAGAATGTGATTTCCTATGGTTTTTCTAGAGGAGCACAGATTGAGTCTGCCACTTAGTTTCTTTGCTTGCCCTGATTCAGTGCCTCTAACTGCAATTCATGTGTGCAGTCTTTTGGGTGGGCGTCTTAGTAGTTCAGGGTGCTATAACTGAATACTGTAGACTGCGTGGCCTAGAAAACCAATTTATTTCCTGCTGTGGTGGAGGCTGGGAAGTTCAATATCAAGATGTTGCCAGATCTGTCAGAGTACATTTTATGATGTATAGGTGGGTGCTGTTGTTAGTCAGGTTTACATTGCTGTAAAGATGAAATGAGAGTCTATTAACTTAAACATAGAAAAGGCATATTTAACTCAAAGCATGGACATTTAAATCCAAGACTGGGTGGCTCACTGGTTTGGTCACTGAGGAAGGTAGTAGATGGTAATGGTGGCATATGTCTGAGCAAGTGAGCAGTGGAGTGAGGCTAAGGGTTTCTCTCAGGGTCATACCCCTAGTGACCAAAAGGATCTCCCAGTAAATTCCTCCTAGTAAAGGTTCTACCTTCTAATGGAAATGCACTGGCAACCAAAGCTTAAAAAAATGTGCCCTAGGGGATAGTAAAAAAACTAAATTCTAGCAGTTTTCTCTTTGTTTCCTTACATGAGTGAGATTAGAGACTTTTCCTAAGAAAGGCACTAATCCCATTCATGAGCGATTTACCTTCATGCCTTAATCATACTGAAAGCCAATATTTCATCACAGAAATGAGATGAGAGATGTAAGAATTAAGTTCAAAATACTGTAAGCATGATAACTAAGGAGAGTCTGGTTATTTATTTGCCGGACCTTGTTTTGTTTCTTGTCTAAATTTGTTAAATGTGCCATGAAAACCTAGTAAGACCTCTGAATGCCTTGATAACCCTTTGAAGAATAATGTATTAGGAATTTCAAAATTAGGTTACTATTTCCCTCATGTTATACATACATACCCCATGTACACCACACACACACACACACACACACACACACACACACACACACGCACACGCACACGCACACGCACACGCACGCGCGCACAAGTGCAGAAGTGTTTTCAGACATGTAGTGGAAATATGGAAACAAGTCTGACGGTTTGTCAGGTGCCAAGGGCATGTTTCACTTTGAAGGCTAGACAGTAAAAGTCAGGCTTGCAACTCATGAGTCATCACTCTTAATTGTCTGTTTCCAAGGAGTTAGATGAGTAGATCAGTCTTTCAGTATCTGACTGTACTACTCATGACAAAACACATTTCTTCTTCAAATTCACACTTCAATACCTCTGTGTGAGATTACATGATGCAGGGAGTATGTAACAACTTTGATTCCTTTTTAATGAAGAAGCAAATACTCTCCATTGTAAATAAAGAAGATTCTAAGTGAAGTTTGGTTCTCTGGCTCAAAATCCTATTAGATAAATGTCTTTTGTAGAACAACTGTTAAAATTTGGGGAATATTTCACCTCAGAAATTTGAGTTTTCACCTTTCTCTATTGATTGATTTCTTCAATAAGAAAAGTAACATTTATTGAATAGTCACTATTTGCCAGATACTATGCTAAATACTTCTTTATATAAAGTAGCTCATTTAGATGCCATGAAAGCTATAAGAGCCCTAAACTATTATTGTATCAGTTTTACAGATGATAAAACTCAAGCTCAAAGACATTAAGTAATATTTTTCAGACTATGTGTGATAAGGGTAGAATATGGACTAAATTCATAACCACTTCATCACCTAGTTTTCTATTGTTCAGCTATAAAAATTCAGAACTGCATTAGCTAAGTTTTATCCTTTATTTCTTTCCATTGCCTGGGGCTCGTTTTCATGTTAAGGTCTTGAAACAATGGCTCCTGGGGAAGGGAGTTATGGTGGAATTCCCTTTCTCAGTAGAAAAGGAGTAATATTATTATTATTGGAGTTTTAGTAAGATACAGGTATATGGTAAGGTGACCTGGAAAGAAAGTAAAATCAGAATTAGTATCCCCTTTATAATGTTTGTTAAAAAAAAAAAAATCAGGGTAATGGTGGCAAGAAAATGGAAAATGGGTGACCTGAGAAGGAGCTTCTAGATTGCATCTTTACACAAGCAGTGGGGACACAGGCAGAACGCCCAGACTGGTCTAGAGAGCCAAGAAATCTACTCGTTTTTTTTTTTTATTAAGTGCCCAGAGATTTTCATACACTGCTCATCTTGTTTCATGACTAAGATTCTTTTTATAATAGGAAAAATACAGAGGATCTCTTGAGTGGAAACTCCTGTAAAGATACTGAACATTCTATGTGACAGGTAGATACACAAAATGTCCTCCACAGCCACAGAAGGCCAGTAGATCTGTTAGAAGAGCCAGGATGTCTGAAGATCCATGCAGCCAAGATGAGAAAGGGAAGATGTGGTTTCTTTGATAAATATAGTACACACATTGAACAGTGTTGTGGATAGCCTTGGTGCTGTTTGTATTTTGATGCTAATTCTGCTTTCCCAGGAGGGGCTGCGGATGAGGAGTGAATCACAGGTAACTTCTTGTGAATCTTCTTCCCACCTTAACTTGTAAAATAAAGGCTAGAGGCGCGATTGAGCAGTGGAAGGGAAGGTAGAGCTGAAAAGTTTGGGGGAGAAGGAGGGAGAGGAGAGAGAGGACAGGGGGGGAAAGAGAAGGAAGATGGAGGAAGAATAAGAAAATCCACAGGTAGCTATGAATATCATAACAGGATAGAATAATTGAGATAACTTGTTTAATTTAGGTGGGCAGCTTGTATCTTTGTCAATTGGTTAGTAATTTATTGTGTGGGCATCTTGTGAATTGAGAATTTGTTGATCTACAAATCTTATTGACTAATTTTAAGCTTCTAGAGTTTTGATTTACTGGGTTAAGGGGATTTGTGACAAGTAGCCTCAGGGGAAAGATGCCTGAGAAGGTAGGAGCTGCCCTGAGGCAGGCAAACTGGAGCTGGGAAGACTATCATCAGGGGCCAGCCTACAAGCAGAGGCTGAGAGACCATGGGGCAGAGAGTGGCTGGGAATAGAATGGGAACTTACAGGACTTTTTAAAATGGTTTCCGCAACATGGCAGTAGTTCATCATAGGCTTCTATTGGGGTGGCAGTACCTGGGGATCAGTACCTTCATTTTCCTCACCAACTTACATAACCTCTTGAGATAAGAAAGAAACCTCTTACAAATTTACATTAAAGAGTGTAGGAAGCTCTTGCTGCTGCTTCAAGAATATTGGCAAGAATATTTATATTGGGCTGGGACAAGAGAATAGGCTCAAGATGAATACAGCTGAGGAATGTGTTCCTTGTATCTTGATCATCTTAAGTCTCTGACTACAGTAACCATGGGACCTTTGTTTATGCCTTGTTTGTTCCTTGACTACTTTGTTTATGTCTAGTTTGTTCCTTGAATACATTGTCTTTGACCTAGAACTGACTCTATTCTTTGTACATACCAGAAAGGTATAAAAGCATACTGGAAAAACATAAACCTGCTTCAGCATTTGCTGGAGTCATGTTACAATGTTGTCTAATTGTCTTTTTTCCCCCTTTAATCCTTATTCCCTCCCTTGAGACCCTGCTGACTAACTAAGCAGGCTTGGTCAAAGGAGAATCCTAAATTGACTAATATTAAGCTTTCCCTTCTAAAAGTAGGGTCTGAGGCAACATTTAAGCTTCATAAAACTTGGAGCAGTGTTATTTCCTATATATCTAATTATTCCTGGAGTTTGTATATTCTTTTTTTATTGGATATTTTACTTATTTACATTTCAAATGTTATCCCCTTTCCTGACTCCCCCCCCCTCAGAAAGCCCCATCCCATCCCCTTCGTCCTGCTTCTCTGAGTGTGTGCCCCAACCCACCTACCTGTGCCTGCCTCCCCAGCCTCCAATTCCCCTACACTAGGTCATTGAGCCTTCACGGTACCAAGGGCTTCTTTTACCACTGATACCCGACAAGGCCACCCTCTGCTACATATGTGGCTGGAGGCATAGGTCTCTCCATGTACACTCCTTGGTTTGTGGTTTAGACCCTGGGAGATCTGGTTAATTGATACTGTTGTTCTTCCTATGGGGTTGAAAACCCCCTCAGTTCTTTCAGTCCTTCCTTTTAACTCCTTCATTGGGGACCCTGTGCTCAGTCCAGTGGTTGGCTATGAGAATCCTCCTCTGTAATTGTCATACTCTGAGAGAGTCTCTCAGGAGACAGCTATACCAGGCTCCTGTCAGCGTGCACTTCTTGGCATCCACAATAGTGTCTGGGTTGGATGATTATATATGGGATGGATCCCCAGGTGGGGCAGTCTCTGGAGGGCCTTTCCTTCAGACTCTGCTCCACTCTTTGTCTCTGTATCTCCTCCTGTGGGTATTTTCTTCCCCCTTCTAAGAAGGACCAAAGCACCCACACTTTGGCCTTCTTGAGCTTCATGTTGTCTGCGAATTGTATCTTGAGCATTCCAAGCTTTTGGGCTAAAATCCACTTAAGAGTGAAAGCATACCATGTGTGTTCTTTTGTGATCGGGTTACCTCACTCTGGATGATATTTTCTAGTTTCATCCATATTCCTAAGAATTTCATGAAGTCCTTGTTTTAAATAGCTGAGTAGTACTCCATTGTGCAAACGTACCACATTTTCTGTATCCTTTCCTCTGTTGAGGGACATCTGGGTTCTTTTCAGCTTCTGGCTATTATAAATAAGGCTGCTATGAACTTAATGGAGCATGTGTCCTTGTTACATGTTGGAGCATCATTTGGGTATATGCCCAGGAGTGGTATAGCTCAGGAAATACTCTGTCTAATTTTCTGAGGAACCGCCAGGCTGACTTCCAGAGTGGTTGGACCACCTTGCAATCCCACCAACAAAGAGGAGTGTTCCTCTTTCTCCACATCCTTGCCAGCATCTGCTGTCACCTGAGTTTTTGATCTTAGCCATTCTGACTGGTGTGAGGTGGAATCTCAGGGTTGTTTTGATTTGCATTCCCCTGATGACTAAGGATGTTGAACATTTCTTTAGGTGCTTCTGAACCACTTGAGTTTCCTCAGTTGAGACTTCTTTGTTTAGCTTTGTACCCCATTTTTCAAATAGGGTTATTTGATTATCTGGAGTTTAATTTCTTGAATTCTTTATATATATAGAATATTAGCTCTCTATCCGATGTAGGTTTGGTAAAGATCTTTTCCCAATCTGTTGGTTGCCATTTTGTCCTATTGACAGTGTGTCCTTTGCCTTATAGAAACTTTGCAATTTTATGAGGTTCTATTTCTCAATTCTTGATCTTAGAGCAGAAGCCATTGGTGTTCTGTTCAGGAAATTTCTCCCTGTGCTATGTTTATTCTTGATACCAAAAACCATAAGCCTTTTGCTAAAAAGTCTTATAAAACTTTATGAAGCAGAATGGAGAATCTAATGATTAAATTTACATGCTGCTAAGAGAAGGGCACTACCCAATCAAGGCATTTCTACCTTCATATGGTTCTGACATGCCTGGATTCAGGGATCTTGGTTTAGATAAATTCCAGTCCCAAGACAACAGGGTTCAAATTCCAGTTGTTATGGCAGATTAACCACAATAAATTAAGGTACACTTTTCTGCTAGTTTAGTCCATATATCATTCTGTAAAACAGATGCCTCCTGTGAACAGTAACCAATTATATAATTTTACTCAGCTGGCCACTGAATGATCATTGCATACTTATGCACTCTTCAGTTCATTAACAAACAGCAAACCACATAGTTTGTTGTAACTTGTCTCAGAGTGATAAACTCACATCATGTTTACAAAATCAATAACTGAAACAGCCAGGGAACTGATTGAAAGAAAAATTAAGACATATCAAGAAATAACAAGAGGTAATAACTCTGAAAGCCATTGTGACAACAACTAGACATCTTCCTTAGATATTGACTGAGGTTAAAAAACAAACAAAAAAACAAAAAAACAACTCGACAACAACAAATATGAAAAAAACCAACAAAATCCTCAAAACACCAAAACAAAAGACCCCTTCTTGTAAAAGGTGCTTTTAGAGACAATATGCACATTTAAAACAGGAATAAAATGTTAGAAGCTGACTCAGAGTATAATGATTCAGTAAGACAAAAAAAGACATTTGCTCTATACCCTGTTATGTAACAAGAAAGGCAAACACTGCTTAAATTACTCTTGATAAGATGTTTTACAAAACCATAAGTGCTTCAATTCTCAATGTTCTAAATTACAAAGTATAAAATAAATCTTAATCATCTACTGTCTTCTTTTTCTCTGTATTTATAATTGACAGTAAGAGATGTATGATTTTGTTGGAAAAATTTAAAGGTCACAGCACAATCATAATTTCTGCCAATGATTATTAAGACTGCTTGCATGAATTTGGTATTCTCAGTCCGTTTTATGATTCTTCAACAAATGGTTTCCTTCACCTATATTCTTAAAAATCCACCTTGAAACATCTCCATCTAAAAATCTGCACACCTAACAATCCTCATTGCAAATCTCTGGGTCAAATACTGCCCTGAAATTGGCTTCTCCTTCTGCAGAGAGAAAGAGAAAAAGCTCTATGAGCCATATCATGAGACCTTGGAAGTCCTGAGTGTGGCTTAGTAAATGCTTTCCTCCAGCAAGTCTTCAGTGCCTTAATGCCTTTCTGTGTTGTTAATAGTCCTGTGAGGTTGTCACTGCTCATTTAAGGTATTGTTAGCACATCATCTCATAAGTGGACCAGTGGTCATTGTGTGTAATGTTCACACATCCACACATGGCACTGCAGTCATTACTACTCCTTCCCCCTGTCATGTTTTATGTGGGAATATGCCTTGAGGGACTTGAAACAACCAGACACTTGTATTAACAGAGAAGATAACAGATGTGCTCTTGTTTTCTTGTCTCTAGGGTTCTTTTAGATCATCAGAAATGACTACATGAAGTTTAAAAATATTTCCCCAAAAATGCTTAATGCAAGGAAAAGTTGTGTTTTTCACACATGGTGTTTATCAAAGCAACCTTCAAGCATCTTAGAGAGAAACAAAGTGAAAACTTTTTTAAAAGGCTTTATATGTGCAAAGGTGCATTTTTATGTTGAGACATCTATATCTATACGGAAAGGAGGAAAAAGAAATAATGGGATAATGAGCCAAGGCTTTTGCAAGACTGCAAGGTTTATTTAACCTTTTCTTTTGTCAAAGATGTGTGTGCATGTGTATGTGTCTCTTTGTGTGCATGCACAAATATGTGTGGGTACACATGGGAATATGAAATTAATTTTTATTTTGCAAACTTTATTATTAAAATCTTGCAATTAAATACCATATATCCAAATTAGCCTGACCCAAAGTCTTTACATCTCAGCAAACTTCTATCCAGTTAGAATAAAATAAAACTTTTGAATCTGGAAAGTTGCCTTTTAAATCTATAGAAATTTTTTATTCCAGTTATTTACATACATTACTAATATTCCAGGTGTAATCCCATAGCATAGTTTATTAAACAGCTGCTAACTTTTCATTTGAAATGGAAAAAATCTAGATTATTATCTCTATTATAGCATAATGATGGAGCATATAAATTCACATTCCTTTAAAGTGTAAACTGATTTATTTATTGAATTTTAGTTGCATTAACTGGAAAAGACTAAGGTCAAAATTTTATGCCATGTTTCTAAAGTAAATCTACTTATACTTTCGAAATAAATGAGATGGATACAGGATATACTCTTTAACTCCTGAAGGAAGAGATTTCTAATCTCCAGGAGAAGGTATTCCTCAAAAGACAACCTATAAAAGGGGTTATATATACATGAGTTTCTCTCAGTTTATAAAATGAGGAAACAATGTTAAGCTTGGTATAACATCATATGGTGATGTGCTAAAGATACTAAAGCTACATTTTCTGTTGCAAGTAGTCATAGACTAGACAACACAAACAAGGAAATAAATCCATGGGTCTAGAAAACAGAAATAATGGACACATCTTCCCTTGAGGGAAAGGACTTGAGGTGAGCTGCTGCTTTTCTTCAATGTTTTCACTGGTGACCTTTTCTAGACTGTGCTCATGGAGGTGAAGCCAAAGAAAAGGGCTGCTTCTTGAGTAATGCTTAAGTCTGTAAACATGGGTAAATATTCAGGTTTAGCTCTTTAGCCACCAAAAGTGACCGATACCATGAATCTATGAGTTTCCACTACTTGGGTCTCTGGCTATCAACTGGGACATCCCGATGTAGGCTTAACACCCTGGAAGGCCCACAAAAGAATGACTAAGGTCAAAAAGCTGAGGAAAAACCACTCTAAGTAGCACAGGACTGCGGTTCTATCTCTGGAAGGTAAACTGAGCCCCTGACCAGTTAGACTGTGTACTGTAGGAATGAGAGCCATATAGTAGTTTAAAGGTCACATTATTTAAATAGTGTGATTAGGCAAAAATAATCTTCCAGGAAAATATCCAACTGCTAAACTCTATTTGCCATGCTTTAAATGAATACCATATGTTAGTCCTGGTAATAGATGCCCATAATAGATGCCCTGGAAAGTTTGATTTCAACATGGCCCACACAGTGTTTTCATTTTTTTAAAAGAAAACAACATCATTATCATCATCAACAACAACAAAATCCACTAAATAAAACCTAAAGCAATATCATATAACAAAACATTCATGGATTGTTAATAATATCTGTCCCAGCTAATTTTTATTGTCAACTTGACACAACCTAGAGTCATATTGAAAGAGGAAAGTCAGTTGAAGAATTGCCTCAATCAGATTGGCCTGTGGTCATATCTGTGGCAAACTGTCTTGATTGACAGATGTTGGAGGGTTCAGCCCACTGTGGGCAGCGCCATCCCTAGGCCAGTGAATCTGAACTGTGCAATAAAGCTAGCTGATCATGATCCAGTAAACAAATTAGCAAGCAGAGTTTCTTCATGGTTTCTGTCTCCAGGTTACTGCCTTAACTTCCTGCTCTGACTTCTCTCAATGATGGATTCATTTGGGAGTTGAAGATGAAATAAACCCCTTCTTCCACAGGCTGCTTTTCCTCAGAGCATTTTATCACAGCAACAGGAACAAAATTAGAACAATAAACACAATATGAAAAATTGCAAGTTTAAAATTCATTCTTAAAATATTTATATGTATAAAAGTAAGTGATGGGACACAAAATTGTAACTCATAAACAACAAAAAAGTCCATCAAAACAAATTTTATAAGGTCAGTTGTGTTTTCAAGGATTTAAGAGAAATGATGGTCAAAAGGAATATATAGATAGGCTATCTCAATCAACATGGAATAGAAAATATGTGAACTCAAAAGCAAATTATAGAAATGAGAAACCAAAATATCTGCAGGGAAAAAAGTCTTCACTGGGAGGGTATACTGTTCTACTTCTCAGAAAAGAAGAGTCAGGGAATAAGTAAAGAGCATAGAAATTACTAAAATCAAGGAATAGAGACAGAGAAAGACAAACAGAGGAAGAATAGAGTCTGAAGATCTGTGGAAAACATCAGGTAACTAAAGATCCAAGAACACTTGAAAGATACAGGAGGGAACATTCAGAGAACAAACTATTGAAAAAATACTGATGCAGAATTTCATTCTCTAGGTGAAACACATTTAACTATAATGAGAAATGGATCAAAAGGTCTTAGAGACATTGGGAAGAGGGTGGTGGGAAGGGGTGGGTAAGAGAGACAGGAGAGATGAGGTAAGAGAGATAAATAGATAAATGGAGGGGAGAGATCAGGTATCATATATATATATATATATATGCAATGCTGATGGACATCTCATCAGAAATGTTGTAGCTGATGAGGGCATGCTTTCTTAAATGCTCAGCACGAGAAATAATATCCACCTTCAATTCAGTAAGTACTTGAACTTTAGAGTGCCAGTGTACAAGGTGCTTGCTGCACAAACATGAGAGCCCGAGTTTGGATTCTCAGAAGTCACATGAAAAAGCCTCGCAGGGTGTGTACCTGTCACATCAGTCTGGTGGGTAGAGATAGGAGGGTACCCAGGGCTTGCTAGACAGACTAGCTGAACTGCTGAGAATGTCAGTCAGTGACAGACCTTTTCAAAAGAGTAAGCTGGATGGTGATAGAAACAGACTACTAATATCAGTGTTTAGTATGCATGAGTACACATGCACATGAATGTACACATGAATGCACCTACACATACATGAGAATATACCACCCACCACATAACATGATTCATAAGCAAAAATTGAGAGGTTTCACTATTAACAAATCTGAAAACAGAGAATATTCAAAACAAGTGGAAAACTCTATTTCATGTAGTGACAGAGGATTTCTGACCCCCTGGAGCTCCCAGGGACTGAACCACAACCAACCGAAGAGTACAGGTAGAGGGAACAATGGCTCCAGCCATATATGTGGTAGAGGATGGCCTTGTTGGACAACAGTGGGAGGAGAGGCCCTTGGGCCTGAAGGTGTTCGAAACCCCAGTATAGGTGAATGCCAGGGCAGGAAGAAGGTAGTAAGTGGGTGGGGTAGCACCCTCACAGAGGCAGGGGAGGGGGAATGGGGTAGGGGGTTCCCAAAGAGGAGACCTGAAAAGGGGAAAACATTTGAAATGTAAATAAAGAAAATAATCAATTAAAAAACAAGAAGAAGAAATAGCAATGGCTACAAAATCATAGCTACTTGTCTTGGGGTAGGGCTGTCATCTCAATTCAAGAATTTCTAAAGACTCTCAAGTCTACCCACCAGAAAGAGGCTGGCTGATATCATTCTGAAAACACTGTGATCCACTTCCACTTTTATCATCTGAGTCTTTAGTATTTCCTTTCTCACTGCTTACCTTGCTATAAACTCTTCAAACACAATCACAGACATAAAAGTTGAGGAACAATGGCTTACGGGAGCTGTATTTCAATTAGGCGGTGTGGTCAGTTCTCTAGATTCCAACATACCCTGATCCTTCCTGTTCCTTTTTGTGGTGTAGTATAAAATGTGTTGATTGAGAATTGAACTGCTGACGGTTGCACCAACCTACCCATCAAAAAGAAGGAGGCAGTGGGGAACAGTTAGGAAGAACATAACGATATTCCTTTCCATTTCTTAAAAGCCTTTACTGGCAGTGAGAGAGTGAGAGAGACAAAAGATGGTTCAAAGGTGCCCTGTGTTTCCTGACTTTAAAGGTACTTAGTGTGGGGCAAGAAGT
Organism: Mus pahari; assembly: GCF_900095145.1. NCBI lineage: Eukaryota > Metazoa > Chordata > Mammalia > Rodentia > Muridae > Mus > Mus pahari. The sequence continues at coordinate 10,156,559 of NC_034600.1, forward strand.
TATTTTTTCTCTTTTGCTTCTCTAAATAGGGATAGACAAACTGTCTTGGAAAACAAATGGAGAATTGGTTTCAGTGTCTGATTTAATGTAATCCTTGGAAATGGTTCTCAGATTTGTTTCATTGGATAACTGTTCAATCAGAACATTTTGGATGTATACATGTGAAATTAGATTGTTTCCATGTTCACCAGTTTAATAAAAAGATTTCCTTTTTTCAGTTTAAAGGGCTAGTTTAGAGGAAACTGAGTTTATTTTAATAGAGTTTTTCAAGAACTCTGATTAAAAACATGTGTAGACTTTATTAGGATGGCTATCTGCTTGACAAACTTAAGCAAGTATCTTTAGAGCTTTTTAGGAAAAAAAATATCAGCTATTCTGTTAAATTATTGTATTTGTCAGGGTTCTCTAGAGTCACAGAACTTGCAGATAGTCTCTATATAGTAAAGGAATTTATTGATGACTTACAGTCTGCAGTCCAATTCCCAACAATGGTTCAGTAGTAGCTGTGAATGGAAGTCCAAGGATCTAGCAGTTGCTGAGTCCCACACAGCAAGAAGGCAAAAGAGCGAGAGCCAGACTCCCTTCTTCCAATGTCCTTATATGGTCCCCAGCAGAAGGTGTAGCCCAGATTAAAGGTGTGTGCCACCACACCTTTAATCCCAGATGACCTTGGACTCAGAGATCTCCCTGTCTTAATCTTCTGGATTCAATCACCACTATGTCTCAAGATCTCCATACCAAGATCCAGATCAGAAACTTCTATCTCCCAGCTTCCAAATTAGGTTCACTGGTGAGCCTTCCAATTCTGGATTGTAGTTCATTTCAAATATAGTCAAGTTGACAACCAGGAATAGCCACTACAATTATCTAGGTCAATAATGGCAACATATGGTGCTGATGTGATCTCAGAAGAAACTCAAAGTTGAGGTGATGTATCTCTCTTAGGGAGGAGAGCTTCTCATGGCAGAAGATAAGTCAACTTAATCAATATGCTAGAAGAAAGCTAAAAACCTTGTTAGTATTTCCCTCAAGAAAGTTATATCTTTCAATGTAACATCTATTTGTCTATCTATCTATCTATCTATCTATCTATCTATCTATCTATCTATCTATCTATCCATCTTCAACCTAATCTATCCATTGATACTAGAATAATTATTGTAAAAGTAGAAATTTGTCAACAATGAAATGAGAGTTGTGTATGGGAGAAGATGGGAAAAGTCATTTATTGTAAAATATTGGAACATCAGACTTGCTCCTAACTCTGAATTAATATTATTATATTGGTATAAGACCTCTTAGTGCAATACTTGATAATTTCCTCCACGTCCTTGCCAATTAGATGATGTGTGTAGTTTGTAGTATCTGCTTTCAGAGACCACTACATTTAATCTTATTTTTATATTCTTGATTATAAAATTTCTACTTTATTAAATATTGGACATAAAAATCTAATTACTATAAGCTTACATTAAACCAAGTTTGTAACAGAATTTAAATAGTTTTGATTTTAATTTTGAGATTTCCTTGATCCTTCCTCTCAGGAATCGATGCCGTTATTCTGCTTTTCACTAAGACTGTTATGCTTTGAACACAACTAACTGTGACAATGGGCAGGAGAGCATGTGCTTCTCTAAAGAGACTACAGCTCCACGCATTTCTCTTCTAATGTAGCCAAGTAGGCATTCAATAATAGTTGTTAGCTGTATCTTAGTATCCAGAAATATCAGAAATCCTGGTGACACTGAGTGATAACTTGGGTATACTTGTTTTCTTGATACATTATTCAATTCCCAAAAATGTGCAGACAGGAGACTTTAGGTACCTGTTCTCTATTCTGGGGCAGCAACTGATGGATACAAATCCACCTCCCTCTTTCCCTAGCTCTTCCTGAAGCTGCTTCATTTCCTGTATTCTGCAGGATGTTTTTCAGATTATTTTGTTCAACTTCAAACAAAGGAGTGTGTGTTCTCTACAGCCTCAGGAGAGGGAGTAGTAAGTGTCCCTGTCCCTGACTCTGTCATGTGTGCCTTCTGACTCTCTAGGCGGGGCTTGTGCCGTGGGTTGGTAGGTTCCTGGCAACTGTTTACCAATGTGTCTCTGCCCTCTAAGTGTTCTCGTCTCTCCCATGGACTTTTACTGTGCCAGACTGACATTACCTTAAAGGAAATAGGATGGAAAGTTTGCCCTTTATTGGACCTTCTAAGGAATTTTTATCAGATTAAAGGGGGATGCTAAGTTGAAACAAGGAATGGTAAAGCTTTAGCTTATTTTATGAGCTATTATGGATGGTAACACTGCTATGCCCATTAAAGAACTAGTTAACCTGATGAAAAGTTTCAGTCATCTTAAAATACAAAGTGTTCTATAATCTTTTCTTCAAAATTTTCCCTTCCAGCATGGATACAGCCACCGAACATCCCTTTGGATTATAAAGAATAAAATATACATTTATTCTATAAATTGAGAAACGTGTTACAGCTGTGGTAAATACTGCTGATTCAGCATCCTTTCCCCTTAAAAACTTAAACTAGGAAAAATAAAATGTCTAGATTTTTGGACCTCAGAGAGACTCCTAGAAATAGATTTTTAAACAGTGATCCATTGCCAGAGGGAGCAAGGCTCCTTAGTCCTGTTCTCACAATGTCAGAGAGCCTTGAATGCATGTTGGGGAAGGAACATGATTGACAGAGCTAGGCTTAACTTAGTGTGAGGGCCAAGGGCATGGAGCCAAGGAAACGCCACTGGAAAGGTGCCCAGCGGAAACTCAACCACACGGGTAGGCTTCCACGCTAAAGATTTTAATGGAACGGTTCCAAAAATAGCTTCTGTAAGAGGAAATGAAAGAGGAAATCATGTGTTATTCCAAAAGGGTGAGGGGGTTGAGGTGAAAGTTGATAGAAGGAAGGGAAAGGAACCAAGCTGTGAGGGTGAGGACTGGTGAGGAGGGGAAGGGAGAAAATGGAGAGGAAAGTAGAACTAAACGCACAAAAACGAAGAGGAGGCAGCCCTTCGGAAGGTAAACACAGAGTAATGGAAAGGACAGTCTTGCCAAGAATAACAAAAAGAAAGTTAAAGCGAACTGTTAAAATAGATGTGAGGGAAGAGAGAAAATGCTGAGCAGTGCTTAAATACAAGAACCTCACAGCTCAACATTTCATCACTGACAGCATAAACAGGAAAAGGAAAAGACGCAACCTACAGCTATGAGCACGGATGTTCCACCCCGGGAAGCTGTGTTATCTCAGGTCCTGTTGACTGGAGACTTGGAGGTGACTGGTGAGGTAGGAATCATAGCCCCAGCTGTTTCTCTCTCTAGGTTCCATGTGTTGTGTATATTTGTCAGCAGGTCACAATGCCAGGGTACTTTATTAATTTCCTGAACTGTGTTATGTTGCAGTGCTAGTGCCTGTAATTTAGTGGATTAGAAAAACGACATCATATATCTGTTTTATATAGAGGCCTTTTTTTGTCTCCTTTCATGATAATAATGAACTGTCAGAGAAACACTGATAGATGATCTGGCTTCTGCTAAGATGTGCCCTGACCACACACATTGCTCAGTCCTGTTCAGTAAGAGGATAACATCAAGAGCTGTGTGTTTAGTTTATTCCGTCAGCATTCCAAAGCATTTCCCCAGAATAGAAGTGTGCAGAAGACAGACATCTTCTGGGAGACAGGAGTCATGAAGAACACGAGTAAGTAAAATACTGGGATATTTTACTGAGGAGACTCAAATCTGACTTCTACATTGGTCAAATAAAAGTGATATTAGGTTCTCTACTCAAAATAATATTTATACATGTTTTTTAAAAAAAATTTGTCTGTTGTAATGAAATTCATGAATCTGATTTTTTAAAAAATTGTTTATTTACACAATTTTCTTGAAGGGTGTTTGTCTGTGCTTAGATTTATAATTCTAGGAGTATATTATTTTAAAAAGGTATAACAATACATAAACTTCAGAAATTGTGTGTGACTAACCAAACTGTCTACTGCTTTACTCTCTCCTCTTTTTTAGCTTTATAAGTTTGATCTAATTTGGTCTTTTTGTTTTACTTTTATAAATTGTTTCTTTCCTGGGCATAGTATTGCTTTTACAGCAGTTCATAAAATCATAAAAATTTACATATTTCACATTTGCTGGAGCAGTTGGTGACACATAAACTAAGAGAGAAACTTTAACCTTAGTCTTTTCATCATTATAAGAGCCTTAGGATTTATCATTGTTATCTACATGAGCTTAAGATATAAAGGAAGAAAGGTGACACTTGGATGAATGAGCTCCTTTCAAAGATCCATTGGACTTGTGAGTTAAGAGGGTACATTGGAGCCCTGGAGGCACTGTGACAGAAGGAAGGAGCCAAGGAAGAAGAAAGCAAGAGGCTATACTCTAGTGAGGTTTGAGAGATGTACCAAAGGAAATTAAGCAAAGGAATGAATAGTAGGGGTGCAGAAAGTAAGGAATAGTGATGAAGGACTGGCATCCAATTCTAAGCAAACAGAAAAGGTGTCTAGAGAGTGTAGCCTAGTGGCAACATTTCAATTATAATAATAGAGTTTTATTAAAGAGTCTCAATGGGACTGTCATTCAATTTCGGATTGAGCATGTGGGTCTTACTAATACTCTTTTTTCTTTTTTGGTTTTTCGAGGCAGAGTTTCTCTGTGTAGCACTGGCTGTCCTGGAATTCACTTTGTAGACCAGGCTGGCCTTGAACTCAGAAATCTGCCTGCCTCTGCCCCCAAGTTGTGGGATTAAAGGCATGCACCACCACTGCCCGGCACTAATACTCTTACTAATACTCTTTTTGGTGGTGGGATATTGTCTTAGTGAGAGTTTCCATTCCTGTGAAGAGACACCATGAGCAAAGCAATTCTTATAAAGAACAACATTTGATTGGGAATGGCTTACAGGTTCAGAGGTTCAGTGCATTATGATGATGGCAGGAAGTATGGCAGTGTCCAGGATGGCATGGCACTGAAGGAACTGAGAGTTCTACATTTTGTTCCAAAGGTTTTCAGGAGAAGACTTGCAAAGCCCACCTCCACAATGAGATACTTCCTCCAACAAGGCCACATCTATTCCAACAAGGATACAACGCTTCATAGTATCATTCCCTGTTGGCCAAGTATTCAAGCACATGTGTCTGTGGGGCCCAAACCTATTCAAACCACTACATATTTTAAATTTAGGTTTGCTTTATATAAGTTTATTGTCAATTGTATGCCCTGTTTTAGTTAGAACAATACAGGTTCTGTATCTGTGGCTCCAGTCAGATATCCATTAGTACAAATTCACTTCAAGTTATAAATACTGAACAAAAGAGCTAGGGAGGAGGAAGGAGAGAGAGGAGGAAGAGAGAGAGGAGGAGGAGAGAGAGGAGGAGAAGGAGATGGAGGAGACCCAGAAGACAAAGAACTAGAACTAGAAGAAGAAGAGGAGGAGGAGGAGGAGGAGGAGGAGGAGGAGGAGGAGGAGGGAGGTAGGCTAAGGATCTAGGGAGGAGGAACAGCATTGAACAAGGAAGCAGGCTTCCATCCCACTTTCAATGTTAACCTGCTTCAGAAGAGGAGAGGTTAACAAAAATGAACAGCCACTGGCTGTTGAACTATTACCAGCATCAAGTTTTTAGCAATACTTCAGCAGAGCTTTAAACAGTTTTTACAGCAAAACCATTGTATCAAACCACCACCAAACACCTCAAGATAATATCCAACTAAGTTTAAACATTGGTATAAAATTCAGCATAAACAATGAAGAAAAGGAAAATGACAGCATACATACCTCTGTTGTACGACTAATCTTTCTTAGAAGCATCACTTAGAAGTCTAATGGGTTACAAATGTCATTTCTAATTCTTTTTCTTTTGAACTTCTCCTTTTTTTAATTAAAGATTTATTTATTCATTATATGTATATAAGTACACTGTAGCTGTCTTCAGACACACCGGAAGAGGGCATCAGATCCCATTCAGGTAGTTGTGAGCCACCATGTGGTTGCTGGGAATTGAACTCAGGACCTCTAGAAGAGCAGTCAGTGCTCTTAACCACTGAGGCATCTCTCCAGTCCCTGAGCTTCTTTTTACATTTAATGTTTTATTGATTCTTTGTAAATTACATATCATGCACCCCAATCCTACTTATCTCCCTGTTCTTTTGTACCTTTCCACTGCTTTTAGGACCCTTCCCCCAGAGGGGGAGCAGGGAAGAACAAGTGGAAAAAAAAAATCTCATTGGGAAGCTGCAGTGTTTCACAGTTTCCCACAGTGTGTACCCTTTTGACCATATATCTTCACTTGTAAATGTTCACTGCAATTGAGTCTGGTTCAAGACCTCTGGCTTCTGTTACATTGTCAATACTAGATCCTCACAAGGACTTTACTAAGATATCTGTTGTTGCCCTATGTAATGGAGATCCTGCAGCTTAGGCTTTGTAGGACCTTTTATATGCTCCTGTAGTTCATTAATGAGGTAGATGTTTGGGTAGGCCAACTGGAAATTCCAGATCTGCACCTGGGTAGTAGCTGAGCTGCAGCTCTCTTGTACTCACACCACAAGTGCAAGCTCTCCAGCACTCCCCTGTGTAGCTCACCCATCATCACAGCTAGCATGGGACAGAGCCAGCTTTCCTACTCTCATGCCCTGGGAGCCAGCTATGCACCTTGCCCAGCCAGCAAAGTAGAACTGACTTTGGAGACAGGGGTGTGTGTGAGCAGGCCCGGGGGGTGTGAGTAGGAAAGCTGGTCCTAAACTTGTGGGAGAGTCATCTGTCCTTATGTGTGTCCTTGCCTACAGCACTGTCATGAGAGCAGGAGAGCTACCCCTGCTCCTGCCCCTCACCAGTTACAGCACATGGGAAGACATGTGAGTCATTTCCATTTCTAATAATTTTCTTGCCACATGTGGCTAGAGATAATACAGTAATGGTTAAGAAGCCTCCATGCAGTCCTGTTAGTGTTGTAAAGAACCTAAAATCTGGGACCAGTAAAACTCACAGAAGTTCATTCTTGCCCTTCAGAGTTTTTGAAAAGTGTTTTTAAAAAAGGTGTGGGCAGGAAAAAGAAAAAGAAAGAATATCATGGGGCAAGACTTACATTCTAAGACCAAATGTGAAAGTCAAATTTGATAGCTCTCAGTGAAAATGGGGAACTTTCACAGGGAGGGCTGGGGAGACAGGAGCCATCAGAGCTGGCTTCTGTTGTAATAGAATCATCCAGAACACCAGAAAGAGATGTTTCACCAATCACTTTTTTGTTTCTCTTTGAAGGAGGGGTAGGAAGAAGAGGAGGAGGTCTGTTCAGTTGATTCTTTTTTTTTATATCTAACAACTTTTATAGTACTCATTTTATTGTACAATATTTTATAAATTTTAAAGAATATGATAAAAAACGAAAGGTACTGCAGGATTTGAAGAGTGGGTCTCTCTGGGAGGAGTTATGATACAAAAGGGAAAGAAGAATGCGATGTAAATCTACTTACCCAAAATATGTTTTTAAATGTTAACAAATTCAGATAAATTGAAATTATGTATCTTTTCTCATCATAATACAATGAAACTTAAATCAAAGAAAGAGAGAGAGAGAGAGAGAGAGAGAGAGAGAGAGAGAGAGAGAGAGAGAGAGGAAGAAAGGAAGAAAGGAAGGAAGGAAGGAAGGAATGTCCCCTGAGTCCCAGGTCAGAGCACTCCCTGGAGGCAAGCTCACCTTGGGCAGGGAAGGTGCACAGAGGACTGGGGATCAGCTCCACCTCCTGGCTGCAGATGGAGGCCCTTAGGACCCGGTCCCAGAAGCTCTGTTGCCTGTGGCCTGTGCTCTCCTGAGTGGACCTGCCTGAGAGGGACACCAGAGAGAAAATGGAGATCTCACGTGAGTCCTGGGGTCAGAGCACTCCCTCGAAATTGAACTTTCCATGGAGACTTGTTGATAGTGTACTTGCTTCTCTCTTAGAAAAGGCTGCTTTAAGCTAATTCATTCTTCAAGTAGATTTATCCTCATATTTAACCAGCTGGCATATTTTCTTGTACACAATACCAGCTCAATATTTGCTGGGTGCACAAAGTTAAAAATAAGACTTAGATTGTGTGTGTGTGTGTGTGTGTGAGAGAGAGAGAGAGAGAGAGAGAGAGAGAGAGAGAGAGAGAGAGAGAGAGAGTTACATTTCCATGTTTCTTATAATTAAGGGGAAATGTATGTATGCTTAAAAGTTATTCTCTCCAGAAGTCTCTGGGATGTTGAGTTGAGGTTACATTAAATCTAAGTTACCTCCTTCCGAGTAAGGCCAGGACAGGGGGGAGAGATGTGGACACAAAAACTGCAGAAATGCCATTTTCTTACTGTGCAAGGGAAAGGTGAATTACACAGAGCAGAGACAACCAGCCTGTTAGACTCACACCTCATCTCTGAAGCATCCAGACTACCTCTTAGAAGGACATCTTTTCTCTCAGCTTCTTTAGGATCCCCTGACAAAATTCAAACTGTTTCTTTCCTTCCCTGACACAGATTTTCATTGCGCCATGAACCTTACTTCAGTAAGTTGTCATGACAGAAAATGGCTTCATAAAGGCATTTCTTCTTTTGGCTTTACAGTGTGTTTAGCTGCCAGGTTGCTTGAGGAAGTCTGTAGGAATGACAATTACCTTGTAATAGCATCTTAAATACGTCCTTGTTTTATAGGTTGTGTTTGGAATCCACTTCCTTGTGCTGTAGGTATGTTAGTTGACGTGTTAGTTGACGTTTCATTGTTGTGAAGAGACAATATGATGAAGGCAACTCTTATAAAGGAAAACATTTAATTGGAGCTGGCTTACAGTTTAAGAGGTTCATTTTATTATCATCATGGTGAGAGTCATGGTAGTGTGCAGACAGACTTGATGCTGGCAGAGCCAGGATTTCCACGTCATGATCATTAGGCAGCAGGAGTGGACTGGATGTGTTTCACATTTACTTGGCATGGCTTGAGCATTTAGGACCTCGAAGCCTTACCCCCACAGTGACACACTTCCTCTAGTAAGTCCACACCTCCTAATAGGGTTACTCCCTGTGGGCCAAACATTCACACACCTCAATCTATAAGGACCATACCTATACAGACTACCATAGTAGATTTTGTTAGTATTTAAAATTACATTTGGTTTTTCATGATTCATGAGCAAAATAAATAAATAAAAATAAAAATAAAAAAATAGAGGATTATCAGAGGCTAGTTTCTCTTTTATTCTATGCAAAACTGGAGGATTTTTATAAACAATTCTAACTTAGAATTATGAACAAAAAGAATTTTTCCCTATCACATTAGAACCTCTCTCTTGGGTCTCATTTAGGGAACAGTGGATTACTTGCTATCTCAGATTCTAAGACATTTACCTGTGGTGAGTGGGTAAAGCATTGGCAGGTCCTCTAAAAAGTCCTGTGCTCCAGAGGCAAAGGAGAGTGGCCCCTGGGTTTTGGTCTCCTCCCTCTGAAGGCAGAGCATGACTTATCTTCTAAATTTCAAGAACAAAGGGAAAAAAGTGAGTTGGTTTCCTGTTGTTGCTGTTAACACATAGTGACTGAAAATGACACGGATTCATTCTTTGCTGTTATGGAGGTCAGACATCTAGAATCTGTTCAGGTTTAACAAGGTCATGCTCCTTTGAGTCACTTGAGGAGTATGCATTTCCTTGCTCTTTGCAGCTTCTGGAACTGGAAACCATGTCTTCTTCAGTTCATGCTTTCTCCCATCTAGCTGCTAGGGTATCACCATGCCATCTGCTTCTGCTGTACTTTCCTGAATGCATTTCTTCTGTGATACACCATAGCCCCTTGATTCTCTTTGGGATGTCATTTTGGGAAATCCTGGAAAACCTACCAAAATCTCACCCCAAGATCTTTTGCTTCACAAAGTATGAAAATTTCTCATTTTCTTTAAAAGAGTTCATAGATAAAGATACAGATAATTGTTTATAAACTTTATCCATCCAACACAACAATCTTCTGACCTTTTATCCTTTTAGGATATGGAAAAGCTGTTTCCTATTTTTCAATGTCTTGAAAATTTATGAAATAAATCCAATGTGTTTTAATAGACAAAATGCAATTTCTGTGTCACAGATAATTTCTTATTTTGTAAGAATTTATGAAATACATATATGTACAGTTGTTGATGAATTACTATAAAAACTAAACATGACTATAAAATCTAGTTTTGAGGCATGAAAGCATAGCTGTTTCCCAGGTGAAGAAAGTGAGATGCTGTGAAATTATGCAACATGCAAACAAGGAGGAATTGGTGAACTGCTGTAGCAGAGAGAAGAATGAGGGTAAGGCTCAGTCCAGAGGTGGTAAGGGAATTCATCTGCATGCTAATCTTTATTAGGACTCTCTTGATCTATCCAGCACATATTCATGAGCATGTCCTGGTATTTTGGCTGTGCCAAACTGTGAAGATACCAAGACAAAAACCTTTGCCCTGGAAGACTTTTAGTCCATGGGGGCCAGAAAAAGCAGGGTGCTGCTAAGGCAAAATTAGAGGATAGCCAATTCTTCCTTGACAAAGAGGAGGACTGCAGTCTAGCTGGGTTTTGAGGCGTTGAAGTACAGTTTGAAAAGCAAAGGTGTTCCAGACAGTGATTGATTACAGTCAACTCTAAAGTAGCATTGAGTATTGAAGATGCTGGAGGAGAGGTAAACAAGCCTAGAAGTCGGCTATACTCAGGAATGCAATAAAGACTAAAGGAGGTGACAATGAGAAGGTCAAAGATGCTAAACTGAACAAGAAAGGAGATGTAAGAAGAGCAACTGAACAGCATCATGATGGGGAATTTATGCCTCAGGAAGAGGGGGCAAGCTTGTAGGAAGAGGTAAAGGGAGCAGACTCATGTGGGGAATTGATGGTGTTAGATTCAGAGCAGGCAGAGGGATCCAAGATGGCTTTAGATCCAGAGCAGGCAAAGCCTTTACTCTACTTTCATCTCCATCTTCTAGCATGACCACACTTATTCCAAAGTCTTTTTAAAGGTTCATTTCCATGGTAGCCAGATCTGGCCAAGCATTTCCAAGCCCAGGGCAACAGTGCTTGCTCCTTTTTGTTCTAACTTTAAGTTTTGGTTTCCTCCTTACTTTTCTTCTTTTCTGGAAGACCTCAATGGTCTCTTACCCTTTGTAATGGCTATTTTCATGAGGCAGCACCATTCCGAGAGCTCTCATTCACGCTACTGCATATACAGTAGCATCCCTCCTAGCATCCATCACAGTCTACCAAGGGGTGGCCTCCAGTCTGTCCCCCGTGGTTCTCCTAGGAGCCTTTCCTTCCGCAAGCCCAGGTGGGAAATGCTGACTGAATCTCAGCAGAGCAGAAAGGCAGCTGTGGCACATATGCTGCAGCATAAGGAACTATGGAAGTATTGCCTGTATTTCATATCCTCATTCAAATCTCTGCTCTCCCATTCACCTGCTACTGTGAGGAGCATGGTTTCCTGTTCAACAGGATAATCTGATTGCTACTTTTGCATCTGAAAACTAAGAGATTCATATATCCTGCTTGGATGGGAGCATTTTTCAGTCTCAAAGCCCATAAAAATATTGTGGCATGAATGGTTCAGCTGAAACAACAGAATGCTACAAAAATGAGTCTACAAAATGTGCTTGAAATATTAGTCATCAACATGGTATAAAGCACCCTTTCTCCACAGAGGCAGGCTTGTGCCTGATTGCTAAGTACACTTTCATCTGCAGGACCAGGTGGAGATTGTTGGTTTATGTTCTGGAAACTCTTAACTACCTAAATCTGTCTGCTGGTGTGAAGATTAAAGAGCGGGAAGTATATCCCATTCTTCTGTGCTCCCTGATATTCTCCCAGGGCTGATAGAAAGCAGAAGTCTAGAGATACTAGACTACATATATACGAAGTTCATACATAAGTATATTCAGGAATATTTAATGAAACTGCATTCTATTTATAATCCAGTGATTCAAAAAAAATTGCTCTTTGTGTGCATGCATGGAACAGATGTGTGTGGTTAAGGGAGTATGCATGCACAGGTGCATGAGGAGGTCAGAGGCCAACCTCAGGGTTCATTCCTCAGGTACTCTGCATCTTTTCTCCTTGACAAAATCTTTCAGTGGCCTGGAATTTGCCAAGTAAGTTAGTCTGGCTGGCCAGTTCTCCTTTTAGCCTTGAGATTACAAGTGTTAAAAATGCAAACCTCTGTGGCTGACTTTTTGGGGAGGAGGGGATGTGGGTGGTTTCTGGGAATTAGATTTGCAAGACTTACACTTTGCCAACTGAGGTATTTCCCAATCCCCCAAAATTTGTTTTGAAAATAACCTGGAAATAAACAGTTGCCTCCCTTTTTTTTTTTGGTATCAGTAGAGCCATAAAAAATAAAACTGTAGATAAAAGGAGAGACAGGAATATTTTAAAACTAGCAAATGGAATCAATTTGGTGTCATGTAGAGATGTGATTGGTGGGTACAGTATTCAGCTTTCATTTAAAATGATGAAAGTATTTTTTGAACAAAGAAAATCTCTTGAGATTTTTTTTTTCAGAATTTGGCCCAAATTGCCCAATATTTTTATTATTGGAAAGACTAATCATCCTTATGTGTTTAGGAGACAGTTTTAGAATTTCCCTTTATGTTTTTGTTGAGAGATTTCAGTTCTTGAAAAAACGCATTCAGATCGAGGGAATGTCATTCTGATTGTGAGGGGAGAAAAGGTGTAGTGCTCTGAGGACTGCTGGGGCCATTGTTTGTCACCTTATAAGCTTCCAGTGGCTGTAAGGGTCCAGTCAGCCAACATCCACAGCATGACTTCAAATATTTTTTAATAATAGATTCAGAGAGCTTGAATAAGTTGAAAGTGTTGGATTTTCAAACACATTCTGAATTGGTACTCTGCTTTATTTAGCAGCCGTATTGATGCTTACACTGCTGAAGGTGTTTTACTGTGGAAGGCACACACCTCATTTAAGTAACTGGTTCCTTCACAAGTCACCTGCCAGCACAGCACACTTCCTGGATGCCAGCAGCTTGGCCATTTGTCAAGACGCCAGCGTTTGGTGACTGCTTATAATGGATTTTCCTGTTTGTTTTATGACGAATTTTATTCAAATACTTTAAGAAGTCTGGCAGTGTACAAGTGAACAGTACTGAGAGTGTGACACGAACCAGAGTAGCAAGCTGAAGCAAGGTGCCAGCAACCTGCCTGCGCTGCGCACCGAAATTCCAAGAAGCCTGGCCTGCCTGGCTGAGCAAGAAGCTTTTCCTGTTTTTTTTTTTTTTTTTCTTTTTCCCCCTCAAAGGCAGGACTAGCTCAGTGAGCTGTACTGGACATGTGAGGTGGATATTATTATAGTTTTGGGCCTGCTGAAGTGGAAGCATGGAGTATTTAGTCCCACGGGGATCCCAGAAATACTGCAGCCCAAATCCTATCTACTTCCTTGAGTTTTCATCCTGCTGGTCTTAATAGCTAAGGCCTCATGCCTTCTCTAACACATGTGTGCATAGGCCTGATCGAGAGAGACCTCAGGAGATGGGAATTTGTTGCATATTTTCCTTCTGTCTAGCCAAGGGACTAGCCAGCTGCCTCCTGGGAAACTCACATGGACAATAGTTTCTTAGTGTAGCTTGGGGAAGAGGAAAAGGAACCCAAGAGTTATCAGATTTGCCCCATCAAGCAGTAACAAACCAAAGCTCCTGCAACCCCAGTTTATCCCAGCTGCAACAGTTGAACAGAGGGACATAAAGGTAAGCATGGCAGCTAAGAGACACCTCATGAATGTAACAAATGAAGAATTTTAAACCAACATCTACTTTTACAAGTCAGTCATTTAAGTGGGTTCTTTGTATGGAGCATTTTCAATTTTTATGCCACCTTAGGGACTTTTGCATTTCTTAAAATTCTCCTACACATTAAAAATGAATCGTAGTCTCATCCATTTTCAGAAAAAAAATGGAAGAAATTTTAAAGCAGACAAAGGCCACATGTGCCCCGAGATGTTCCAGCAAGGGCTTTCTCTCTTTGATCTCCTGATGACAGAGGAAAAGAAGGATCCAAATCTTTGTATGAATCTAGTATTCGCTGCCACTTAGAACTACTTTTCTCTTTCTCCCATTAGCTAGTGTGTGTCTTAATATCTGTTTGGGAAAAATCATGTAGTCAGAAAAAAAGAAACAGTGGCAAGCCAACATTCCAAGCCAAGAGTGCCCAGGCATCTCTGTGATAAACAGTAATATCCCCACCCCACAGCCTCTGCCTCCCCACCCCACACGGAACAGCAGTGACTTTTTGTGCAAGGTGTGACACAGACTTTGCTTGCCTCCACTTGCTGAAGTTTATCAACAGCTCTGAGGCGATTTTGTAACCAGTATTTCCTAGAAGAGTTATTAGAGTCTCTGAATGGTTAAAAAAAATTGCCCAAGGCATAGGAACTGTGAATCCAGGCCTTGTGGTCCAGAGCTCTGCCTAGGGATCTGTACCTACGACATCTGCTCTTAAACTGGTCTTTGGCCTTCTCTTTTGATTTCTGTTATATGGGCCATGACTCATCTTTGCAGATTCTTTAAAGTATTCTAACAAGTCTTTGGAGAACAGAATCCAGGCTTCATTTTATATCCAACAGGTACTAATTTCATATTTGTGGGATGAGTGAACTGAATTTAAGCGTTAGGCCTCTGTGATTTTGCACATCAGGGAAGAATTTTAGTGGGCCCATATTTCCTGTTCTGCAGTCCTAATGGGGGCCAAACTATTCTTTCCCCAGTAGGAGGACATCAGATCCCAGAGTTTGCTCATTGTATATCCAGCCAGGAAAAATGAACAATCATGAGAAAAGGTCTTATTCTGGACTCATTTGGATAGGAATGTAGTTTTTGTGAGTCTTCTGATAGGCTCACCCAAACCTCTGCAGACTGTTTAGTTTCATGTTTACATCAGTGCTAAGGAGAGTTCAGGAGCTGTACTGTCTCCAACACCGTGAGACATTGTGCATGTTTACCAACATCTTGGGAAGCACCTGATAAATGGAAACCATGTCTGCTGAACACACACACTGTCATTCTTTAGAGAGGAAGCTTTTCTCTGCTAGATGATAATTATAATTCATGTGGTTTTATGGGCAGGGATATGAATATGTGGAACTTTAATTCGAATTCACTTTCCAGTGATCCCACAATACTCTTTAGATATGTGACCAAGCAGCTTGATTACGGATTATATCTATATCTGTATATTTTGAGACAGGATCTCCTGACTGGCTTGGAGCTGAATATGTAGACTAGGCTAGCCTAAAACCCACAGAGATTCCCCTGCCTCTCCCTCTCCAATTCTGGCATTAAAGGCATACACAAGCATGCACTGATGGCCAGAGATATATTTTAAGAAGTTAAGGGGAATGTATAACGTAACTTACACTATTTTCCTAGAAAACACACAGAAATTTGATTCTCTTCTCTACAGCTTTTCCTCAGAACATAGGCTGTTACCAGGCATTGTTTAGGTGCTGGTAAATATTTATTGGGTGGTTTAAATGATGAAAGCTTATAGATTGATATAAAAATTGTGAGGTCCTTAAAGATCTCAGAAATTCCACTGTTGATGCTTGATATTAGTAGTTTTCATTTTGCTGTTTTTAATTATAAAAGGAGGTACTGGCTTGAATTAGCATAGCCCACACTGGCTCACAGATTTGACTGCTTGAACACCATGGAATGGCACTACTTGAAAGGATTAGGCACCATGGCCTTGTTGGAGGAAGTATGTCACTGGAGTGGGCTCTGAGGTTTTCTGGTTTTTTTTTATTAGATATTTTCTTTATTAGCATTTCAAATGTTATCCCCTTTCCTAGTTTCTAGTTTCTCCCACCCCCAGAAACTCCCTATCCCTTCCTCTCTCACCCTGCTTCCATGAGGGTGTGCCCCTACCCACCCACCCACTCCGGTCACCTCACCGCCCTGGCATTCCCTAAACTAGGGCATCAAACCTTCACAGGACCAAGGGCCTCTCCTCCCATTGATGTCTGACAAGACTATCGTCTGCTACATATGCAGTTGGAGCCCTGGGTCCCTCTATGAGTACTCTTTGGTGGGTGGTTTAGTCCTTGGGAGACCTGGAGGGTCTGGTTGGTTGATACTGTTGTCCTTCCTAGGGTGATGCAAACCCCTTCAGCTCCTTTAGGCCTTTCTCTAACTCCTCCATTGGGGACCCCGTGCTCAGTCCAATGGTTGGCTGCGAGCATCCACCTCTGTATTTTTCAGGCTCCAGCATAGCCTCTCAGGAGACAGCTACATCAGGCTCCTGTCAGCAAGTACTTCTTGGCATCCAAACAGTGTCTGTGTTTGGTGACTATATGGAATGGATCCCCAGGTGGGGCAGTCTCTAGATGGCCTTTCCTTCAGTCTCCTCCACACTTTGTCTCTGTATTTGTTCCAGTGAGTATTTTGTTCCCCCTTCTAAGAAGGACCAAAGTATCCACACTTTGGTGTTCCTTCTTCTAAAGTTTCATGTGGTATGTGAATTGTACCTTGGGAGTTCCGAGCTTTTGGGCTAATATCCACTTACCAGTGAGTGCATATCATGTGTGTTCTTTTGTAATTGAGTTACCTCACTCAGGATGATATTTTCTAGTTTCATCCATTTGCCTAAGAATTTCACAAATGCATTGTTTTTAATAACTGAGTAGTACTCCATTGTGTAAATGTAACACATTTTCTGTATCTATTCCTCTGTTGAAGGACATCTGGGTTCTTTCCAGCTTCTGGCTATTATAAATAAGGCTGCTATGAACATAGTGGAGGATGTGTCTTCGTTATACGTTGGAGCATCTTTTGGGTCTATGACCTGGAGTGGTATAGCTGGGTCCTCAGGTAGAACTATTTCCAATTTTCTGAAGAACTGCCAGATTGATTTCCAGAGTGGTTGTACCCGATTTCAATCCCACCAACAATGGAGGAGTATTCCTCTTTCTCCACATCCTTGCCAGCATCTGCTGTCACCTGAGTTTTTAATCTTAGCTGTTCTGACTGGTGTAAATGGAATCTCAGGGTTATTTTGATTTGCATTTTCCTGATGANNAAGGATGTTGAATATTTCTTTAGGTGCTTCTGGGCCATTCAATATTCCTCAGTTGAGAATTCTTTGCTTTGCTCTGTACCCCATTTTTAATAGGGTTATTTGATTCTCTGGAGTCCAACTTCTTGAGTTCTTTGTTAAGCCTTCTACCAGATGTAGGATTATTAAAGATCTTTTCCCAATCTGTTGTGCCATTGACAGTGTCCTTTGCCTTGCAGAAGGTTTGCAAGTATATGAGGTCCCATTTGTCTATTGTCGATCTTAGAGCATAGGCCATTGGTATTGTGTTCAAGAATTTTTTTCCTGTGCCCATATGTTTGAGGCTCTTTCCCATAGCTGGATATAAAATTAACTCAAACAAATCAGTAGTCTTCCTATAGTCAAAGGATAAATAGGCTGAGAAAGAAATGAGGGAAATGATATCCTTCACAATAGTCACAAATAATATAAAATACGTTGGTGTGACCCTAACTAAGAAAGTGAAAGATCTGTATGATAAGAACTTCAAGCCTTTGAAGAAAGAAATTGAAAAATACCTCAGAAGATGGAAAGATTTCCCATGCTCATGGATTGGCAGGATTAATATAGTAAAAATGGCCATCTTGCCAAAAGCAATCTACAGATTCAATGCAATCCCATCAAAATTCCAGCTCAACTCTCCACAGAGTTAGAAACGGCAATTTGCAAATTCATCTGGAATAACAAAAAACCTATTATAGCAAAAACTATTCTCAACAATAAAAGAACCTCTGGTGGAATCACCATGCCTGACCTCAAGCTGTACTACAGAGCAATTGTGATCAAAACTGCATGATATTGGTACGGAGCAAGGCAGGTAGATCAATGGAATAGAATTGAACACCCAGTTGGTCACTTAATCTTTGACAAGGGAGCTAAAACCAACCATTGGAAAAATGACATCATTTTCAACAAATGGTGCTGGTTCAACTGTCAGTCAACATGTAGAAGAATGTACATCAATCCGTTCTTATCTTCCTGCACAAAGCTCAAGTCCAAGTGGATTGAGGACCTCCACATAAAACTAGATACACTGAAAGTAATAGAAGAGAAATTGGGGAAGAGCCTCAAACACATGGGTACAGGGGAAATATTTCCAAAAGCCAAGCCAGGCTCAGTTTTCCTCTCTTTCTGCTCCCTGTGGATGTGAATGTAGAGCTCTCACCTACTTCTCCAGCTCCATGTCTGCCTGCATGCCACCATAATGCTTTCCTGCCATAATGACAATTGCCTACAAAGTTGCTTACATCTCTGAAAATGTAAGCAAGCCCCAATTAAGTGCTTTTTAAAAAAAGTTTTGATGGCCATGGTTTCTTTTCACAGCCACAGAAGACTGACTAAGTCAAAAAATAACATCTGAAATAAAATTTTATTGAAGATGGGTATATAAATAAAATATTTTTGATGGAATGAGTGTTTAATTTATGCCTTTTCAAAGATTTTGACATTTTATTTCATGTGTGTAAATATTTTGCCTGCATGTGTCAGTGTGAACCATGTGCATGCCTGGTGCCCAAGGAGGTCAGAAGAAGCTGCTGGATCTCCTGAAACTGGAGTTAAGGAGGATTGGCAACTATGATGTGTGTTCTGGGAACTGAATCTGGGTCCTCTGTAAAAGCAACCTGTGTTTTTAATTGCTGATACATCTCTCCAGTCCCATAGAAAGGCTACTTTAAATTGATTGTTTTCTTATTTTATAGATATTAGTGATAACCACACACACACAAAACAAACCATAAAATTAAAATCCAAGATTCAGAATGATAGCATACACCATACTATCAAACCCTGAAATCCCATGTGTTCCTGTCTTCTGTTTTGCTTACCTTATACTTTATCAAGGAAATACTGCTGAACACAGAAGTAGCTTTCCTTACAATCTTTAGACACTTGTAAATGAAATAAATTCCCATCCATTTGAGAAAACCATTAGAATGACAAAATATTGAATTATTGATCTAAATCCTCATAATATCAGGTCATAAGAGTTACAGATGTGACAAATGCTGAGTATCTGTAGTATGGGCATGAACTGGGCCTTTGTGTGTTCTTGGCCACTGGACATATTCATGGAAGGTTGTTACCTTTCTTGTTGGCCTAATTCTTGCTTAGCTTCTCATTATGGGACACTTGCATTTCTACACAAGTTTGAATGCTCTACCACACTTAGAGTTACAAAGATCATTGGGAGCAGGAGGCAGGAAATTGTCAATAAAATCTCATTAGTGAGTGAGACTTCATCTAAATCATTCATTCATTCATTTGTTCACTTGCTCATCCCCTGTTATTATGATTAGTTTTAATTGTCAACATGATCCAGTCTATAATCACCTAAGAAGAGAGTCTAATGAAGAATTGTCTACAGTACATTGGCCTGGGAGGGATTCCTTACTTGGGTTAATTGAGATGGGAAGGTTCACAATGTATGTGAGTGGCAAGTTTCATGGGCTCTGGACAGAATGAAAACAAGGCAGCTGAGTGTGTATGCATTAATTCACTGCGCTGTGCATTTGACAATGAATATAATGTCAGCAGCTGTTCCAAGTTCTTGGTGACTCAGCTTCTCTGCAATGGTCATTTGTGAGCCACACAGGCTCTTTCTTCTTGTGGATGCCTTTCTGGTGCTTGGAGGACATAACTTTGCAAACTACCAGGAAAGAAAAGAAGACAAGGCTAACATGAAAGGAGAATAGTTCTTGACTCTTTCAGATCTGCCTTTCCTGCATATCGTTTAGTAATGAGTGACTCAACTCAACCCAAGTCAAAGCAGAAACACACATGATGTCAGCCTCTCTTGAAAACTTTCTGCACACTTTAAGTACTCTTGAGTTGCCAGCATATTTGATTGCATCCAATAATTGCAAGTTTATTTAAACTTGAGTCCCTTGCCAAGTAAATCCTTAAACTTGGAGTTGGAGCCAGTGAAACTCTCTCCCTTTTTTCTTCCTCCCTGTTTTGAAATTGAGATTACCTGGGAAACAAGAAAGCAATTATAGTCCTAGATGTCTGCAGATTTGTGACCACAACCCTATTTTATTTATGTTTCCTTTATCACAGGGCAAAAATATCCACTATAACTTAGCTTCCGACTGTCCCGAAACTCTTCTGGGCTGTGATGACATCACGAATGATCAGGTGCCATGAATATAAAAATTCATAATCAGTTAACTCTTCATCACTTGTAATTGAAACTGAAGACAATAAGTCATAAAGGATGAGTAGGCACAGGAGCAGAGATGGGGGAGGAAACAGGTTCTGAGAAGTGCTCTGGAGTTAACCCTTTAGTAAAGCAACACCTTCTTTCCACCTTCCTGGCTGCCTTTATACATCTCTATGGCTGAACTTCTTACAGAAGGAGGGCAGTTGCCCAGGTCAACCTTGGTCATGGGAGTAGGGCTATTTTTTCTGGTCTAGCTGGAGCCCAATTGAGTATCAGGTAAAAGGTCAAGTAAGGTCAATACATTCCAGCCTAGGGAAGTGACAGCTGTTCTATTGCCTCAAGTTCTTTTCAATTTAGAAGACTCAAGAAAAGCAGCTCCTCTCTGAATCATTGCCTTCCGAGGCTTGCGGACCCCAGAATCCACTGTACTTTCAATTGCTTTCCAGACGTGGCTTTTGTTTCAGGCCTCCCTGCACACAGATTGCAGTGATATGGACAAACAATTTTGACAAGATATGCAGCTTTGAGAAAAAGCACTTAGGCTTACAAGAGCATGCAGTACTGTTGGGCTGTAAAGGTGGAAGCAGAAGTTGTGAGTTTTAACTCCTGCAAGGGAAATCCAGATTGAAGCACCTTTAGTGTGGCAGGATTCTAGTTCTCACTCAGGTGCTCAGTGACAACATCTGCATTCTTTTTAATCTTATCTTCAGATTTGTAACAACAGTTGGTCATTTTATGTCTGGGTTCTAAGATAAAACAAAATCATCTAGCTTAAAACATTTTTTTCCTCAGAGCATCATTCCCTTCTCTTCTCTTCTCTTCTCTTCTCTTCTCTTCTCTTCTCTTCTCTTCTCTTCTCTTCTCTTCTCTTCTCCTTCTCCTTCTCCT
>NC_034600.1:10177776-10179266 GCF_900095145.1 Mus pahari
TCTCTCTCTCTCTCTCTCTCTCTCTCTCTCTCTCTCTCTCTCTCTCTCTCTCCCTCTCTCTCCTTATATGTGCAGGTTCACATATATGCAGTTGCATACAACAAGAGGTTGCTCTCTTTAATTTTGGAGGCAAGGCCTCTTCATTGAACAAAGAATCTGATATGGCTACTCTGACCAGTCAGTTTGCTTCAATAATTCCCCATCTCTGCTTTTGTTTCTTCTTTCCCTGAAACTGAAGTTAGGGGCAAGTGTCCATGCCCACAGCATTTATGTGGCATCTGGGGATTAGGACTCTGGCTCTTCTGTTTGCCCCACAAGCACTTTAACCTCTGAGTTTTACACCTAACTTTTATATTTGAGTTTCAAAAATGTGTGCTGAACACCAACCCATGTTCAGGGCACAGCAGAGGAGTGAAATGAAAACTAAAGATTTCTACTCTGCCTTTGGAGATACAAAGGAAATCATAGGCGAAAGCTTGCAAAAGTTCATGAAAGTGCTAGGAAACTGCAGAGAAAGGTCAGATTAGTGCTCTAACAAAGATGGAACTGAGGGTTTTCAGCAGGCTTCTTAGGCCTTTGTTTTTATTTTTATATAAGGCTTTTGGCCATCTGTTACTCTTCTTTATTTTCCTTTGTCAAATCTTCTGATTTTTTTCCTTTTCTTCCTTCCTTCCTTCTTTCCTTCCTTCCTTCCTTCCTTCCTTCCTTCCTTCCTTCCTTCCTTCTTTCCTTCTTCCCTCCCCTCCGTCCCTCCTTCTCTCTCTCTCTCTCTCTCTCTCTCTCTCTCTCTCTCTCTTTCTTTCTTTCTTTCTTTCTTCCTCTCTCTCTTTTTTTTTTCTATAAGGATACTGTGATCATGACCTGGCTGCCCCAAGCTTGTTGCCATCAGAGAGCAATGGTTGCAATCTAGGTATAGATTTTGCCATGGCAAGGAAAGAAATTAAATATCTTTGAAATAAAATAGAAGTCAGCTGAGTATGAACTTAGCAATTTTAAAATAAGGTAATTGATAAACTGTTCTGTTGTCTGCTTCTATACTTAATGTTCTACAGACATACACAACAGATTACTGAATACTGAGGACATAACAAATAAAAGGATACATTTCCAGACTTTCCTTTGAAGAATAAAAGGTAAACTAGAAGATGTATAGTTGGGGAAAGGAAAACCTTAGGAAAGAGGTAGACTTGACTCTGACAGTCTTGAACATTAAACTGGACAGCCAAGACTATAGACT
This sequence comes from Mus pahari, assembly GCF_900095145.1. NCBI lineage: Eukaryota > Metazoa > Chordata > Mammalia > Rodentia > Muridae > Mus > Mus pahari. The sequence goes on from NC_034600.1 coordinate 10,179,014, forward strand.
GAACATGTGCTTTGGGGTCAGAGATGCCTGCATTGGATCATGTGATATTATAGGTTATTTTTAACAAGTGACTTATTACTTTCTTTTTTTTTCAATTTTTTATTAGATTTTTAAAAATTATTTTATTAGATATTGTCTTCATTTACATTTCAAATGCTATCCCAAATGTCCCCTATACCCTCCCGTGCCCTGTTCCCCTACCCACGCACTCCCACTTCTTGGCCCTGGCATTCCCCTGTATGGGGCATATAAC
>NC_034600.1:10179277-10180496 GCF_900095145.1 Mus pahari
CTTTAATTTCTTTCTTTATTTCTTCCTTGACCAAGGAATTGTTGAGTAGAGTGTTGTTCAGTTTCCACGTGAATGTTGGCTTTCTATTATTTATGCTTGTATTGAAGATCAGCCTTAGTCCGTGGTGATTTGATAGTATGCATGGGATAATTTCAGTATTTTTGTATCTGTCAAGACCTGTTTTATGACCGATTATATGGTCAATTGGAGAAGGTACCATGAGGTGCTAAAAGAAGTTATATTCTTTTGTTTTAGAATAAAATGCTTTGTAGATATCTGTTAAATCCATTTTTTTTCATAACTTCTGTTAGTGTCCATGTGTCTCTGTTTAGTTTCTGTTTCCAGGATCTGTCCATTGATGAAAGTGAGGTGTTGAAATCTCCCACTATTTTTGTGTGATGTGCAATGTGTGCTTTGAGCTTTAGTAAAATCTCTTTAATGAATGTGGCTGCCCTTGTGTTTGGAGCATACATATTTTGAATTGAGAGTTCATCTTGGTAGATTTTACCTTTGATGTGTGTGAAGTGCCCCTCCCTGTCTTTTTTGATAACTTTGGGTTGGAAATCAATTTAGAATGGCTACTCAAGCTTGTTTCTTCAGACCATTTGCTTGGAAACTTGTTTTCCAGCCTTTGACTCTGAGGTTGTTTCTGTCTTTGTCCCTGAGGTGAGTTTCCTGCAAGCAGCAAAATTTTGGGTCCTGTGTGTGTAGCCAGTCTTTTAGTCTATGTCTCTTTATTGGAGAATTGAGTCCATTGATATTAAGAGAAATTAAAGAAAAATAATTGTTGCTTCCTGTTATTTTTGTTGTTAAAGTTTGGAATCTTGTCATGTGACTGTCTTCTTTTAGTTTTGTTGAAGGATTACTTTCTTGCCTTTTGTAGGGTGTAGTTTCCACCTTTATGTTAGTGTTTTCCCTTTATTATCCTTTCAAGGGCTGGATTCCTGGAAAGCCATTGTGTGAATTTGGTTTTGTCATGGAATGCTTTGGTTTCTCCATCTATGGTAATTGAGAGTTTTGCTGGGTATAGTAGCCTGGGCTGGCATTTGTGTTCTCTTAATGTCTGTATAACATCTGTCCAGGATCTTCTGCCTTCCATCATCTCTGGTGAGAAGTCTGGAGTAATTCTAATAGGCCTGCGTTTATATTTTTGTTGACCTTTTTCCCTTACTGCTTTTAATATTCTATCTTTATTTAGTGCATTTGTTTTTCTGATTAT
>NC_034600.1:10180798-10186859 GCF_900095145.1 Mus pahari
TATGGAATCTTCTACACCTGAGTTTCTCTCTTCCCTCTTTTGTATTCTTTTGCTGATGCTCACATCTATGGTTCCTGTTTTCTTTCCTAGGGTTTCTATCTCTAGAGTTGTCTCCTTTTGGGTTTCCTTTATTGTTTCTACTTCCTTTTTTAGATCTTGGATGGTTTTGTTCAATTCTATCACCTGTTTGGTTGTGTTTTCCTGTAATTCTTTAAGGGATATTTGTGTTTCTTCTTTAGGATTCCTACCTGTTTAGCAGTATTCTCCTGTGATTCCTTAAGGGATTTTTGTGTTTCCTCTTTAAGGGCTTCTACCTGTTTAGCAGTGTTCTCCTGTATTTCTTTGAATGAGTTACTAATGCCCTTCTTAAAATCTACCACCATCATGATATATTATTTTACATCCTAGTTTTGCTTTTCAGGTGTGTTGGGGTATCCAGGACTTGCTGTGGTGGATGTACTGGATTCTGATGATTCCCAGTGTTCTTGGTTTCTGTTAGTAAGATTCTTACGTTTGCCTTTTGCCATCTGGTAATCTCTGGTGTTAATGTTCAAGCTGTCTGTGGTTGGAGCTTGATCCTCCTCTGATTCTGTTAGCCTCTGCCAGCACTCCTGGGAGTCCAACTCTCACCTGAGTCCCAGTGGTCATCGCACTCTCTGCAGGCAAGCTCTCCTCTTGCAGGGCAGGTGTCCAGAAGTCTGGAGCTCTGATCCACCTCCTGAGTCCTGGGGTCTGAGGCCTCCCTGTAGGCTCACTCTCCTCTGGCAAGGAAGGTGCCCAGGGGTCTGAGTCTCAGTTCTGCCTCCTGGCTGAGGATCAAGGCCTGAAGGGACCCTGTCCAAGAAGCTCTGTTGCTTCTGCCACCCACGTGCTCTCCAGTGATCATGAGGTCCTGGGTGTGCTAGGGGTCCTGAGGCATGGAGAGTCCTCTGCTGGGTTCTTGGGGAAGATTGCGGGGCTGGCCCCAACAGTAAAGAATCCCAGCCTCTGGTCAGGTGTGGTTCCTTTGTCCCTGTTCCTACTGGCCCAAGACCCTCCTTGAGTCTTTGAAGCTGATGTTGTGTTCCACTCACATGTGATCTGGAGGTCCCGGGTGTGCTCGGGGTCCTGTGGCGTGGAGAGTCCTTTGGGGCTCTTGGAACCCTTGGCTGGGTTCATTGGGAAGATGGTGGAGCTGGCCCCATCCAGAATGGATCCCAGCCTCTGGTTGGGCAGAATTCCTTTGTCCCTGTTCCTGCTTGCACAAGACCCTCTTTGATTCTTTGGAGGTGATGTTGCGTTCCACTCACCCATGATCCCGAGTTGATCCCGAGGTCCTGCGGTGTGGAGAGTCCTCTGGGTTCTTGGCAGCCTCTGCAGGGTTCTGGCAGAAGATAGAATTTCACTTTCAATTTCAATTATTTCACCTGGTTATGTACAGGCATTAAGAAACATATGTGTAACAGTTATGGCATATAACAGATAGCAAAGTCATGTAAAGAGAGACTCCTTTGCTTAATTTAAGTGTCTATTATTATTATTATTATTATTAAAGTGTCTATGTTGCAAGGTACAAAATGCAAATCTTAAAACATTTTTCTTACAGCAACATCTCCACTATAACAATAATGCATCTGTGTTTATTTTTGACCAGTGAACATGACCTGGGCGTGCTTCCCTGGGTGCTCCTATACCTCTGTGTGAAGTTGCCAAGGGTTCAAGCAGCCCAGGCTTTAGAGCTACATTGATGTATGTGTACTATCTTGCTGGATAGCTCTCCTTGCTGGTAACTACGCTACCATTTTTAGCTCCCATTACATCTGTAAAATGACAAGCTGACAGACTAAATTTCAAGACTGTGTTTTGGCATTTCAAAGAAGAAAACATGAAGTTGTTCTGATTTGATTTCTTTCTTTCTGGGCAAGAATGTGGCTCTAATCATTTCTTCTTCCTTCAAGCGAGTGGCCTTCAGAGTAGTACTTGACTGTTAATGATGATCACATTGACTTGGGAGAATTAGTATTGATGCCTCTTGAGAGGATTCTACTCAGTGAGTATTAATAGAATCCATATTTTGTTATAGAGAGCTTATTCTTCTATCTGAGAATCTCTGGTTTTGTAGGAAATAACTACCTTAAAGGTCACAGATGTCCTTTTATGACAACTTTGCTGCAGGTTTCTTTCCTGATTCTCTTGTCAAGTGAACTAGGATGGAAGAATGATGAGAAGTCAGGACAGGTGAGATCCAAAGTAGGCAGAAGTATCTTAGCTCAAGAACTAGGTGACAGTAGAGAGTGACAGGCATCTGAATGCCTGCTAGGGACTGTAGTTGTTCCTGCATCCATTACTCCAGTACTGGAGAAGTTGGTCTCTGACAGTAATGTTTCACTGAATGCTGAAACTTGAGTAAGTCAGCCTGTGTGTGGCTTCATTGAATCTCATTCAATATATCTTAGTTCAATACTGAAAAAGCAGAGAGTTTATCCATCTTGACATTATTGTTATTGATGTTCTGTTCCTTAGCCCATTTTCCTCTCTGCCTTTTGTGCATCTTTGGTTTTTTTTTTCTGGTTTCTGAAGGCTACACTTGTTTGAGGCTCTGTGGTTCTTCCACTCATGTCCCACCCTCATCACAATGTCAGTCATCATTGCTGGGGTTATAGCTCACGAGTAAGGCACTTAGCCTAATGCAGAGCCTGGTGGGCGTGGGAGGGGTGTTATTCCTAGTACTAGAAAGAAGTTCTGTGACTCTTGTCTTCATTAGGGTTTTAAATCTTTTAAATTTTATTTCTTTCATTTGTCAGAAACTGTGGAGGCCTCATCAGTGAGGGTCCATGGAGCAAGAATGTACACTGTTCCAAGATTTACAGAAACTAGAGCATGAATTTATAGTAAAGTCTGGACATGTATGACTATTTGATAGCCGAAGAAGTAAGGGCAATGTCTTAATCTCTGTGTTATTGCTATTATAAAATGACTAAAACCAGTAAATTATAGGAAATAGAAGTTATATGGCAGGGAGGTGGCTCTCATAGATTGTAGTTTAGTTGTCCAGCACCCAAATAGAAAAGCCAGTATGGTAGCATGTGCCTGTCATCCACGTTTGGGGGTGAAGAGGCAGGAAGATAGCTAGAACTTGCTGGCCAGCCTGTTTACCTGGGTTCGTTCAATGACAGAGAATAAAGTAGATACTGACTGAGGAAATTCGTTACTTATTTACACACCATATGCACACATATGCAAGGCACATATGTACATATATCCAAACACACACACACACACACACACACACACACACACACACACACACACAAGTGGGGGGGGAGGCAGGGAAAGAGAGAGGGAGGGAGAGACAGAGAAACAAAGACACACACAGACATACAGGGGCTGGGTCATAGAGAAGGAGGAGGAGGTGAGGCAGCTTATTTGAGGTTGAGAAGTCTGTGACTACTGTGCTGATATCTGTAGCCTCTGGTGAGGGCCTCCTTGATGCACCATACATAGCAGGAAACATCTTGTGGTAACACAGACTATGTATGTCAAGTCAGGCTATCATGAAGACCTCATTTCCATGACCTGATCCAATCCCAATTATGTAACAAAGGCCCTATGTCCAAATACATATGACTTTGAACACTAGATTTCCAGTACAGGAATGCATGAGGGTCACATTCAAAGCATAGTTGCTTATGTGGTTTAATGAGTTACCTTAACCATTTCCTACTTCTGCCAGGCCATGTTGATTGTTGTTTTAGTTAGTGTTTTACTACTGTGAACAGACACCCTGACCAAGGCAACGTTTATAAGGACAACATTTAATTGGGGATGGCTTACAGGATCAGAGGTTCAGTCCATTATCATCAAGGCAGGAACATGGCAGCATCCAGGCAGGCAGGGCGCAGGAGGAGCTGAGAGTTCTACATCTTCATCTGAAGGCTGCTAGCAGAGTACTGGCTCCAAGGCAGCTAGGATGAAGGTCTTAAAGTCCACACCCACAGTGGCACACTTACTTCAATAAGGCCACACCTAATCCAAAAAGGCCACACCTTCTAATAGAGCCACTCCCTCAGCTGACCATATACAAACCATAACAGTTGTATACTAGCTGCTTTCCTAGTTCTAGTATACCTTTCTCCTTTCATTGTGTGCTTTCTGACTGGAAAGAATCAACAAAACTATCATTTCTGCTAAAGATCTTCTGCTCTATGCTAAGGATGTCAATGCCAACAATGACTTTTACATTCTTACTTCCCTTTGGCTGCATTATCAGACACTTTGGTTGGGTCTGCAGCCCTTGTAGTTTCTCCTATGCTGTAAAAGGGCAATATAACAAGGGCTATTTTATATCCCAAAGTTTGTAACTCTCTGTGGACAGCATCTGACTTGCAGATGTTTGTTTCCTTCTTTTCTTTATTCTTACCTAATTAATTTCTCTTTCCTTAAAATTCTTTCCACCTTTTACCTATTTTCCAAAATATATGCTCCTCCCCCAGTCATTTCATTCTTTCTCATAAACAAGTGGTAGAGAGGCATGTCTTAAGATATACTGCTTTTTGTTATCAACACTTATGTATGATCTCTGAGCTATTGGTTGCTGCAATATCAGTGGGGTTGTTTCATGGCAAAGGTGTTGCAGAAGTAATTAGAGTACGCCTGCTCAGGGCACACAGCTCAATGCAGATTGCAATGCTTACTAAGGTGTCAGAGACAGGTGTTTTATACTTTCAAGGAAGTACAAGAATGGGTATTACCATATCTGAATCCCAGGAACCAATGACCATGTTACATATCTGGTGTGGTCTGGATGTTGGTGTTGCTCATGCAACCAATAAACAAAAACCCCTGTATATTAAAATCTAACTTTCAAGATGACAAAGAAGTAGAGACTTTGGTAAGTGATTAGGTTACAAAGGATGCTGATGCTTGATTTTAGATTTTTTTCAACCTCAATAATTGTGAGAAAAAGTTTTCTGTTTTTGATGGGTATAGTGGTATATCCTTCACTACCGCACTGAGGAGGCAGACACAGGCAGATTCCTGTGAGTTCCAGGTCAGCCTATCCTATCGTGAATTCCTGATCAGACAGAGGTACGTAGTGAGATTCTCTCACAATTTTTCATTTTTTATTTTATTTTTATTATTTTTTCAATTTTTTATTAGATATTTTCTTCATTTACATTTCAAATGCTATCCCGAATGACCCCTATACCCTCCTCCTGACCTGCTCCCCTCCCCACCCACTCCCACTTCTTGGCCCTGGAGTTCCCCTGTACTGGGGCATATAAAGTTTGCAAGACCAAGGGGCCTCTCTTTCCAATGATGGCCGACTAGGTCGTCTTCTGCTACCTATGCAGCTAGAGACATGAGCTCTGGGGGTACTGGTTAGTCCATATTGTTGTTCCTCCTATAGGATTGCAGACCCCTTCAGCTCCTTGGGTACTTTCTTTAGCTCCTCTATTGGGGGCCCTGTGTTCCATCCAATAGCTAACTGTGAGCATCCACTTCTGTATTTGCCAGGCACTGGCATAGCCTCACAAGAGAAAGCTATATCAGGGTCCTTTCAGCAAAATCTCGCTGGCATGTGCAATAGTGTCTGAGTTTGATGGCTGATTATGGGATGGATCCCTGTGTGGGGCAGTCTCTGGATGGTCCATCCTTTTGACTCAGCTCCAAACTTTGTCTCTGTAATGCCTTCCATGGGTATTTTGTTCCCTATTCTAAGGAGGAATGAAGTATCCATGCGTTGGTCTTCCTCCTTCTTGATTTTCTTGTGCTTTGCAAATTGTATCTTGGGTATTCTAAGTCTCTGGACTAATATCCACTTATCAATGAGTGCATATCAAGTGAGTTCTTTTGTGATTGGGTTACCTCACTCAGGATTATATCCTCCAGATCCATCCATTTACTTAAGAATTTCATAAACTCATTGTTTTTAATAGCTGAGTAGTACTCCATTGTGTAGATGTACCACAGTTTCTGTATCCTTTCCTCTATTGAGGGACATCTGGGTTCTTTCCAGCTTCTGGCTATTATAAATAAGGCTGCTATGAACATAGTGGAGCATGTGTCCTTATTACCAGTT
>NC_034600.1:10187495-10189674 GCF_900095145.1 Mus pahari
GAGAGAGAGAGAGAGAGAGAGAGAGAGAGAGAGAGAGAGAGAGAGTGATTGTATGCTATATGAGTGCATGTGTCTTTGAATGCAGAAGAGGTCTATAGAAAACTCAAGATGCACACAGGGAACTGAATTTAGGTCCTCTAATAGAGAGCAGGTGGTGCTCTTAGCTTCTAGGCCATGTTGTGGCCTTGGAATATTAACTCTGACTCAAGGGGTCATATTTTCATTTCTACCTACAAGATAATAAATGTGTGCTGTTTTAAGCGATATGTTTGTGACAACTTGTTGTAGCAGCAACAACAAACAGTGTCCTAGTAGATAGAAGAGGTAACTGACAGGTTTCCAATGGTAAGATCTGGGCAGGAGCCAAAGAAGAGTGGATGGGCTGTGCTGGCCAGAAACAAGAGTGGATAGGCTGTGCCTGCCAGAAACAAGAGTAGATGGGTTGTGCCGGCCAGACACAGGAAACAAAAGCTCCACAGCTTTGATCCATTTGTTATAAATAATCACAAATTAACCTCCCCCCCATCTCACTTTTTCTTCTTCATCCTCTCTTTCATTAGCTTTAAGTGAATCACAGGCTTTCATCAAGTGATATGACCTTTATATATACTCACTTATAAAATCATTTGTGCGGCAAGAACCGCTGAAATATGAAAAACAAACACCAGCATAGTTAAAAATGATTACAACAGATATTACAACCATGCCAAATAAAATTAGAATCAGTAAAGTACTATAAGAGCAAAAAAATACTTTTTTTCAATAACCTTGAAACATAGTCATTTACATGGACTCATGTCATTTGAAATTATACTAAGGGAAAAAAGAAATAAACGATTAAGTCATAAAAAATATCATACGTAGGAAAGTATGCAAAATTACAAAGCTTTAGATTTGAATATCTAGTTTGCATATTCATATTATAGGGTATAGTTCATTTCTGATTTAGTAAAGAACATTCTCCATGTATAAGATGATGACCATTACTACAATAAAATAGATGTTGATTCAAAAGGAAGCTTTAATTAGCTAAGTTGGACACATCTTAAAGCCTCAGGCTTTTAGAGAAACTTAAGACATGGGTTAGAAGCCTTTGGCTTCCCAAGATACAGACTTGTAGAAACCAAAAGTTCATTGAGTCTGTTATATTGTCAAGGGAAGAAAAACAAGAAATATGAAAAGAGTGGCTTTTAATATCTTGGAAGTGTAGTTTAGGATTTCAGTCCAAGGCATGTGTTCAAGAGTAACACTAGTAAAAACTAACACCTTCTCCCCAAAATTTGTAGCAGCTTAAACCAGAAAGATTTTTTTGTTTTTGTATAAAATGAAGCTTATGCATTTTGAATGTTTTCTCCTGAGATGCTCTGTACTGCATCCAATGACACGGGCACCACTTTTGGTTTTCCAAGTCAGGAAGTCTCAGCAAATATTTCAAACAAAGCAATTGAAATATAAGTGGGACAAGCACAATTTTTCAAAAGACTGAATGTAGTAAATTAAGAAGAAACAATGGTTTCTGTCAAAAGGTGTGGATGAGGTTTCCCACAAAATACTGCCTTTTAGAGACAAAGAGAAAGCAAAACCCCAGCTGCTCCCGATTGCACCTCTGTTGTGTTCGGGAGTAAAACCTATCTGCGATTGCTGGCAGCCTTGGCACACTCCTCTGCAGTATCACTTGAGATGAGTCTCCTTGTACATCTAGGGCTGGATAGAGTCTCCCAGGACACAGAATCAATGATTTCCAATAAAGTGTACAAATCTGGTAGCTGGCTAGAGCTGTGCACCACATTTCCTTACTCTCTGATAAAATGGTTCAGCAGGACTTTGTGAAGGATCTGGGGTGGCCCCAAATTACTACTACTGCTGCCACTCTTTGGATCATTGTGACTTGCATGAAAGAACTTGCATTTTCAGGGACTCTAGATCATAAAATCTAATTTAAGATTTTCTGTGTTCTCTGTAGCTAAATAGAAAATCAGAGAAATGTCCACTGGAGAAAGAGGGGGTAGGCACAATTATTCAAAAATTAAAGGAATGTCTTTCCAAATCCTAATCTCATTTGGATTTGGATATTTTGACTTCAGTAGTGAGTCTATTTTAATGAGGAATACAATTCTGATTCATTTTTTACTTTAGAACTCTCTCTCTCTCTCTCTCTCTCTCTCTCTCTCTCTCTCTC
>NC_034600.1:10190143-10208096 GCF_900095145.1 Mus pahari
CTTCTCTCCTCCCTCCCACCCTTCTCTCCCTCCTTCCTTTGCCTCTCCTCTTCCCTTCCCTTTTCCCACTTCTGCCGTGAAGTTACTGTCACAAACTTCATCATATTTTCTGTTTCCTGTCTTCTGCTGGTGCTCTATCACAGCCCCTTCCATAAGCTGACATCACTGGTAGATTCCTTCAGCTCATGCTTATTTCTCTAGTTTCAGTTTATCTACTCTCCATCCTATTGTCTACACTGATGTCTGTCAGATCTATCTTAACACAGTGGGATAATCTTATCTCTGTTTAAAATCTTCTTGTAATTTACTAATGCCTATATGACTAATTCTTTTATAGAGAAAACAATTCTCTAGAATTCACTTTCTTGTTTTCTAGATAAGCAGTTTTGTTCCTTCCCTCCCACCTGTGGAATCCATTCAGGTGGTAGCATTTACAGTTCTCTGAAAACAACATACATGCTTGGACTTGGCAGCCTTGCTTCCTTTGCCTGGAGTGCATGCCTTCTGACTCCTCCCCAATGATGTTGTCTTTTATGATTCTTTCCATGTCTGTCCTCCATACTAGTTGGTTACTTTTTTCTTTTTCTTTCTTTCTTTCTTTCTTTCTTTCTTTCTTTCTTTCTTTCTTTCTTTCTTTCTTTCTTTCTTTCTTTCTTTCTTTTTTGGTTTTTTTTTTTTTTTTCAAGACAGAGTTTCTCTGTGTAGCCCTGGCTGTCCTAGAACTCATTCTGTGGACCAGGCTAGCCTCGAACTCAGAAATCCGCCTGCCTCTGTCTACCAAGTGCTGGGATTAAAGGCGTAGGCCACCACTGCCCGGCTTTGGTTATCTTTTAAAAACTATTTATCATTTTGTCTTTTCCTTTAAATATTTATACCACCTATGTCTAGCTCTTGGAGTGTTATACTATAGAACTTTAAAAATCCTCTTTCCTTGCATGAATAAGCAGTTATGAGACAGCATATACTGAAGTGTTCTCCGAGAAAAGCTACAGGGCTCTACAAATAAAGTTTGCATAAAGGTTTCAGCACTCTCTACTTTATGTCTTTAAACTTTTCTTCTTTTATTTATTCATTTACATATTTAATTTTATTATGTAGCCCTGGCTGGATTGGAACTCACTATGTAGACCAAGCTGGTCTCAAACTTACTGAGCTCACCCTGCCTCTGCCTCCCAAGTGCTAGGGTTAAAGGCCTGGCCATCATGCATAGCCTCTATTAGTTTTAAATAAATAGCTTTTAGTATTTACTAATATCAGATAGGCCTATCCACCTGGGTAGTCCTTTCACATAAAGTTTAGAATTGGGTTTTTGAGTTTTACAAAACAAGTCAAACTCCAAAACGAATATCCTTAGGAACTTGATTTTGTCCTCAATCTGCAGACTATTTGGGAGGTAACTGAAGTTTTCATGAACATGAATCATCTTATCTATGAACATTGGCTAGTTTTTAAAACTTTAAAGCCTTTAATCTTTTGTAACAATTTTCATAATTTTCTCTAATTTTTCACAGCTTAATTCATAATTTAATTTGCGTTCTCTGTTCATTTGGTTTATCTTTAAACAATGATAATTTTCTTCACTACTGTCAAATCCTTAAAATTTTTTCTCTTGAGATTTGTTTTTATCTCTGTGTGGATTGATGTTTTGCCTGCATACCATATACACACATGTAGCACATACACACATGTAGCACATACATGTAGCACATACACACATGTAGCACATACACACATGTAGCACTTGGTGAGGCCAGAAGAAGGTTTTGGATTCCCCTGAAGCTAGAGTTACAAATGGTTGTTGACTGCCATGTAGGCAATGAGGATAAAACCTGGTTCTTCTGGGAGAGCAGCCAGTGTTCTTGATCATTGACCCATCTCCCCATGACTCTTCTTTTACTCTTTTAAAAAAACCTTTAAAAGAGTGGTTTTAGGTTCAAAGCAAAATTGGGAGGAATGTATAGAAGTTTCCAATTATCTTTGTCCTCTTTCTGGATGCACAATATTCCCATAATGAACATCCCCCATCAGAGCAGTTTGAATCAATGATAATGGCCCATATTGTCACTAAGTAGCTTATTCTTGGTGGGGTCTAGTACGTTATCATGGCAGGTGTTCATGGTTACATCATCATATACATTATCTCCACTGCCTTAAAAGTCCTTTGTACAGTTGTCATTATTATTTGAGCCCTGTGACACAATTTTAAGTAGAAGTTATCACAGCGGCAAGCCTTATCTTATGTTTCTTTCTATAGTTCCCATCAATTTTTGTTTGATCTTGGATTTCTAAAAAAAAAAAAAAAAAGTATTGAGTTTCAATGATTTTTGATTTTGTCTGTATTTTCAAAAGAAAATGTTGCTTAACATTCTTTGAGCTTCCTGGCTCTGTGGTTTGGCTCCTGTCACTTTTGAAAAGGTTTGGCCTACTAGTACTGTAGATAATTATTTCTTCTGGTATTGTCATTATCCATTTTTAAAAACATTTTGAAATTGTCCTACAGTTTTTGCCTGCTTACTGATGCTGTCTCCATCAACATACTTTTATAGATTTTATGATTATCTCCTCATCTATGTCTGATCTATTGATGAGTTGAAGGCACCTTCATTTCCCTTACTTTATATAATGTTTAGCCATTGCTTTTTGACTCTTCCTTACAGTCAGCGTTTCTATTGCTTGTATTATCCACCTAAATGTTCATAATGTCTACCTTTCTGTTAGAACTAACTCTTGATATGTTACTAAAAGTCACTTTTAATTTCTTGTCTGACAGTTGTGACATCTGTGCTACACTGGTCTTTACTATGGTTATTGATCTATTTTCTCTTTTTTTTTTGTGAGTGTTTCTTTGCTCTTCTGGCATGTCTGTAAATTTTATTCTGTTGTATATTAGACGTACTATATCAGATAATAGAAATTAATACAATAAATGTTTAGGTGAAGTTTTGTGCTCTTCTTGCTTGGTTATACCCATGCTTCATATTTTTGTAGTTATGGGTACAAAGTTATGGGTACTCCTCTAAGCACCTTTTTGTTTCTCTTTTCCTTTTTGGGAGCTTCCTTTGCTTATATAATATTGTTCCCCAGACAACCTGTGTATGAAAGCTAACCTTTTTGGTATTTTGGGCTGTTATTATACTGAAGGTTTGATGGAACATTATATAGTATTTTGTAAATATCTCATCTTTTAGTGGGTTAATTCACAAGGTTTGTAGCTTTCACACATAGTTTTGTTCTCCAATGAAATGGTCTGCTTTTTTTTTTTTTTTTTTCTTTTGGTTGCCACTTTTCACATATATTTCTTTGAAGACATCTCTGTTCTCCTGCCACCTCTTTGGATAAAACAGAAACTGGGAGCACTGAAATGGGGGAATTCCTCTAGAAAGCTGTGGTAAAGTTGATTATTTTGACAAGGCAACCCAAGAGAGTAGGGACTTTTATAATAGATTTTTAGACATGTTTTTGAAGGCTTTGCTCTTCCACTCTCCTTGCCAGAGGCACAAAGGTAACTTTTTCTGATCTCTAACTTATAACCTCCTGTGGCTCAGGGCTCCTGGAGAGAAAGCCAAAAAATAAATAAATAAATAAATAAAAACCAATAAAAAATATATAAAGTAAAATCAATCAATCAGTCAATCAGTTTGGGGCCTTTGGGGTTTCCTCATATTCATATTTATCTATACCCATTCTTCCACAAAGGTAAAATACAAATGAAAGAACAAACAAACAAACGAAACCAAAAAAAAAAAACAAACCCCCACACCATTTAGTTTCCACTTAGGTCATGGTTCCTTTGACTTCTGCTTTGGCTTATCCACCATTGGCTGCTGTTTCTGTCACTTGTTTGGGCTTTGTAATTTGTTTCTCACCTTACTCTCTACAGATCCAAGAAAGTGTTTGATTTGTCCATTGGCTTTGTTTCCGTCTGTGTATGTGTGCTCTTGTGTGTTCATGAGAGTTTCTGGTTATGCATGTAGGACAGTCTATATCAGTTGTTTTCCTCAACTCTTGGCTACATTATTATTTAAGACAGTCTCTTGCTGAACCTGGACTTCCCCAGTTGGTCTAGCCCAAGGATCTTCTTGTCTCTGCTGCCTCAATGCTGGGATTACAAGGACAACGTACTACCTCACCTGGTTTTTATGTAAGTGCTAATGTGTAGAAGGCAAATAGTTTATCATCTGAGCCATCTTCACAGTACCTGTCCCACATTAGTTAATTTATCTTTTGTCATTAGTAAAGATTTCCAAGGTATTTTTCATGTTGAATTGGAAAGTACATTTTTGATAGAAGTTGAATTGCTGTTTATTTTATTTACAGTACTGGATTACACTTGCCAATAGCTTGTTTAGGTGTTTGGAATTTGTGTGCATGGATTAGATTGACCTGTAATTCTCTTTTTTATTTTTTTTCCACACTGTCCTTTTCTAGTCTTGGTTTCAAAGTTTAATATAACCACACAAAATTAGTAGTTCTACATTCCCTGCTTTGCTTGCACTCTGGAGAACGGCTATAAGATTGAAACTACTTATTCCAGAACATTTTGTAGAATTACTTGTAAATTTGTCTCAATCTATTGTTTCCTATGCAGGAAGAAGCTCCTCTCTCTGTTAATGCACACTGACCGTACAGAGGCATGAACACTATGAACATCATTCTAAACATCTTTTGAGAATTTCTTCTTGTCTACACATTTTTACACTTAGTGAATGTTTTCTTTTTTTTTTTTTTTTTTTTTTTTTTTTTTTTTTTTTTTTTTTTTGGTTTTTCAAGACAGGGTTTCTCTGTATAGCCCTGGCTGTCCTGGAACTCACTTTGTAGACCAGGCTGGCCTTGAACTCAGAAATCCACCTGCCTCTGCCTCCCAAGTGCTGGGATTAAAGGCGTGCATCACCACTGCCCGGCCGAATGTTTTCTAATAAATCAGAATAAAGTTATTCGTAATATTTCCCTATTGGTCTTGATTTTTTGTTTTTCCTTCTGGTGTCTTGTTCCTGTAGAGAAGATCAGAGCCAGGTAGCAGACAGCCTTCTCAGGAGACTTCTCTGGCAGGCCAGAGGCAGGTCAAGACTGACTTTTAAAACATGTACTCCCTGAAACCCTCCAATCAGTTTTAACTGTCACTGATTCTAAGAGTGACATCAGAGTCAAATATTGCCTGTCATTCTGTGGCATATGTTGTACCTCGGTCTAGACTGTGTTTGGGTCTATAGATTTTAAAGAGGCTTTAATAATTGGCTGTTTTTGATATCTCAACATTTTACAAAGACATCTACAACCAGTCTGGCTGGATTCTGTGTGCAGCAATCCAAGTCAGAGATACATTTAGATACAGCCTGTGAATCCAAAGTAACATGAGCAAAGTTCTAGTCACGCCATAGTTTAAAACTGCCAAAATGTGGACACGGAGGCAGTTATTTTAAAACTTGATAAGCAACACAGCATTTTGCAGAACTGTGGAATAAAAAGAATACTTCTAGTTGCCCAATTAGAAAAGCATTTGCACAGTTATTGACATCTTGTTATTCAGTGCTCTTTACCTGGCTGTGGGATGGATACTTTAGGCTAGGGTTGTTTTTAAAAACATAGTTTGTATTTTAGTTAAGATTTTTTTTTAAAAAAAACGTGATTTGTATTCTAGAGAATTCTTTATATTTGATATTTTATGTTGGAGGGATTTAGTAACCTTCTTGTTAAAAATGAGGATATATTTAACTTTTATCCATTTTAAGTCTAATTTATACTCATATATAGACCTATCTATCTATCAATCATATATTTAGATTCCTAGATGCCTTAGTATAATATGCCTGTATTACATTTTTTCTGGGGTTTTTTTGAGGGGGGTATAATTTATTCACAAGTTAAATTGGGAAGCTGGAAACTTCTTCAGTGTTCATGTAATGTTTAATTTAAATTATTTCCAACCATAGCCCAAGTCTTATGCTGCTATGGACAATCTGTGTTTCTTGGTATATGTCCCAACATTTTATTTAACAAAATAGAAATAGAAGAACAAATATAAAAGCGCCAAATGTGAAGTAGAGCTAGAAGACTTTGACAGACATAACAGCATAGCTGCTTCATCTTTACAGCATTTGATTCAGGGACACTGCAACTCAAAAATTTTCATTTTTGAACATTTAACTCTGTAATTTAAAGAACATCTCAATATGATACATAATGGAGAAATGTCCAGTTCAGTCTTCATTCCCATAAATTTGTTTGTATGAAAAGACATCAATTATAAATACTTCAATCTTGATTTGGTTCTGATTATTTCAGAAGAATTGCCTTTCGAGCCTTTCCTACTAACTTCCTCATGTAGTCAGACAGAAATATTAACTCAGTTTGAAAGAATAATTATTAATAATTATGCATGTATAACTTAATTGCATTGATGTTGAGCTGTCAAGATTTTCAAAACTTATATTTGCTCCAACCATAATCAGCCACCAAACGCAGACACTGTTGCATATGCCAGCAAGATCTTGCTGAAAGGACACTGATATAGCTATCTCTGTGAGGCTATGCCAATGCCTGGCAAATACAGAAGTGGATGCTCATAGTCATCTATAGGATAGAACACAGAGACCCCAATGGAGGAGCTAGAGAAATTACCCAAGGAACTGAAGGGGTCTGCAACCCTATAGGTGAAACAACAATATGAACTAACCAGTACCCCCAGAGCTTGTGTCTCTAGCTGCATATATAGCAGAAGATGGCCTAGTCAGCCATCATTGGGAAGAGAGGTCCCTTGATCGTGCAAACTTTATATGCCCTAGTACAGAGGAACAACAGGGCCAAGAAGTGGGAGTGGGTGGGCAGGGGAGCAGGGTGGGGGAGGGTATAGGGGACATTCGGGATAGCATTTGAAATATAAATGAAGAAAATATCTAATAAAATAAGTTAAAAAATTATTTTTAAAAATAGCCAAAGAAATTGGGAGATAGACTGATAGCTATGAAAGTATGAGATGCTGTCTTTTTTTTTTTTTTTAGATTTATTTATTTCATTTATATGAGTACATGGTGGCTGTCTTCAGACACACCAGAAGAGGGAGGGCATTGGATGCCATTATAGATGGTTGTGAGCTACCATGCAGTTGCTGGGAATTGAACCCGGGACCTCTGGAAGAACAAGCAGCCAGTGTTCTTAACTGCTGAGCCATCTATCCTGCCCAAAATGCTATGTCTTTAAAGAAAAAAATGATACTCAAGAGTTTTCAAAGAAATAGTCTATTAAACAGAAGAACATCAGAAGCTGTGTGTTTTGAAGTGTTTACTAATAAGAAGTAGCCAAATAAAAAAAAAAAAAAAAAAGAAAGAAACTTATATTTGCAATTGAAGTGAAGCCTCTAAAATGTTAACACCAATGTTCACTTGGTGAAGGAGTGAAGGAGATACAGAAGTGAGGGAAAGGATGAGCACGTGATCAATGAAAGCAACTTGACCATGGCATGTGTACTGGCTAGTTTTGTGTCAACTTGACACAGGCTGGGGTTATCAAGGCATTTTCTCAATTAGAGATCAAGGAGGGAGGTCCCCTTGTGGGTGGTGCCATCTCTGGGCTGGTACTCTTGGTTCTATAAGAGAGCAGGCTGAGCAAGTCAGTGGAAGCAAGCCAGTAAAGAATATCCCTCCTTGGCCTCTGCATCAGCTCCTGCTTCCTGACTTACTTGAGTTCCAGTCCTGACATCCTTTGGTGATCAACAGCAGTATGAAAGTGTAACCTAAATAAACCCTTTCCTCCCCAGTTTGCTTCTTGGTCATGATGTTTGCACAGGAATAAAAACCCTGACTAAGACAGTATGTAATTATTTATCCTTTCCTCTCTTTTTTTGTATTTTCTGTCTCAAAAGCTCAAACAGACATGTGTCTGTTAGGTAAAGTAGGATAAAAAAGTATATTTTTATTGGTTCATATAAATGTATTGTAATTGGAGGTTTGGTTAAAATAAAGTGATTTACATTTGATCACAAATATGTCATGAAAGGATAAGAAGTCACCTGACTCAATGTATTGGCATAGCTGAGCATATAAACCTGGGTGACTTAAAATATAGGAGTGCAGTTTTTCATGATGCCTACCAAAGTGCATCATGGTTAAGCACTAATGTAGCTTATTAACTATATTCTGTCTCTAGAGACCATCAGTTACTTAAGTAGGAGCAAAGGAAGCTCTGTAGCATGTTCAACTGATACTGAATGAATAACCTATGATGAAGAGCACACATTTAAGGACAGAGTATGTAGTTCTACTAGATGAATCTTGAAAGCCAAGTGTGCTCCAGATTATAGAATGCTATAGATTAATTCCAAAGTCTTTACATAGATTACTTAGAAAAGAAAAGATAACTGCGATGGCTTACTCTAAACCACAGTCTCAGAGATGTAAGAGTGAGGAAAAAGTGGAACGTAGACAAAAAGAGTAAATCTAAGATAGTGCACTGTGGAACTGCAACAGTAAAAGCAGATTTGCCTGTTACACTGAATGGCTCCAGAGAGACATTGTGAAACACTGCAGAGGTGTGGGGGTGCTTGAGACTTGCCTGTTTTCATTCTATTGGTCTTACTAAAGGGATTACATCCCCAGCTTGTGTTATCTGAACTCTGTGGATAGTCTCCATGAAAGCTATGGTTTCTTTTTGCCTATTATTGGTGTGTGCGCGCGTGCGTGTGTGTGTGTGTGTGTGTGTGTGTGTGTTCTTATATTAGTACACTCATGAAAAGAGTATGTATGGAATGCATGTGTTTGTACAATGATGAATTCTAGGATATGATTGGACTTATATATTGGACTTATATATGATTGGACATGATTTGCCATAAAGCCTGATCATAAAGCCTGTGTCATGAGAACACAAAAGTTGTGGATAGTGTAAATGTTATAAAAGATACTGTTATAGAGTCTAAAAGGGAAATCCAAGTCCCTTCAACTCTGAGAATCCTTTGTATGTCTCAGTGAGACATAGAGAGATGTGGCCACTTGTAATGTAACTGAGGAATAGACTTCAATAATGGCTGTATTACTGAAAGGGTTTCAGAAAAGGTTGCTGTGGAATGACATGTAGCATGAGTTTGAGGAAATGAAGTCAGCAGACTATTCCAGCTAGCAGCATCAAATTCCTGATGCCCCAAGGTCTTAGTGGTTGTCAGTGTATAGAAATGTTCCCACCAAGTCTATTTTTTTTTTTTACTTATTTCTAGAGGTTAGCTCATTAACTAGGCAGCTACTATTACTCATATAATCTATAGAAAATTTTCTATCTTGAACACTTTAAAAAGCTGAAAGAATTTCTGATGTTCCATCAACGAGGTTGAAAAAGGGTTACTGTAGATCAACACACAGAAGTGCCATGGAATGGGAAAACATGATCGTCAGCATAGCCTGACTGAAAGTACCACCTACAAATTGCTCCCATGACCAACTGACCCAGTCTCATCTACCTGCAGTCAAACCCCAAAATCAAGAAGTAGAAATTCCATAGTGTTGCTATACTTCCAAGGATTTTCTCTTTAATGGCCTGATCAGTATCAGGCTTTTAAATCATTCAATACATCTTTGTCTAAAGTTCACAAAATTGGCTTTAGTGACATCTTTTTACATGTCAAGCATAGGTAGTAACAGCTTACTTTGACAAGGAGTGGCAGTATTTTCCATTTCTGTTCTTTTTTAGGCTTGATATAAGACACCAAAGTAGGACTGAGTATAATTTTATGCTGTATATACAGTGGATCCAAGCTAAGAAATGTATAATAAGGACTAGAGAGATGGCTCAGAAGTTAAGAGCACTGGCTTCTCTTCCAAGGACCCAAGTTCAATTCCCAGTACCCACATGGCAGCTCACAACTATATGCAACTCTAGTTCCAGGGGATCTGACACCCTCACACAGACATAAATTCAGGCAAAACCCCAATGCACATAAAATTAAATAACTTATTTTATTAAAAAAGAAAATGTATGATTGTTGTCATATTTTCCACTCAATGTATATAAAATTATTAAAAGTTTATATTTCAAAAGATTTAAAATTTATCAAAATAATGAGAAATTTAGGGTGTCCTAAGATAATACTTATATGTCATATTCCTTTTGTAACATATATTACACATATAAAAATTATTCCTATCAGTAATGGCTTTGAAATTCATTCCATTCATGTATGTGATGAGCATAGCAAACACTGATACAGCTATGGTTATGTGCCGAGTATCATGTTAGACAGAGAGGTGAAAATGAGTGTGAGGCTATTCAGGGAGCAGAGGTGATTCTTGGGAATGTCCTCACCAGGGAAGCCTATGAGCAAAGTGTGAGCCTACAATCACGTATGAGGCTGAAATGCAGAAGGAAGTGCTGGTTTACCAATGGAGATCTGGACTAACTGAATGATGAATTTTAATAGAAAAGGCTCAAAAAGGAAGAAAAGCAAGTGTTTCCTTAGAATGGTTGCGTAGATCAGAGTCTAAGTGAAGTTTATGTGTGACCTGTATGTTTTCCTTGAGAACAACCAAGATTAAGTTTTTAGGTTAGTTGACAATAATCAGTTTTAAAAAACAAACAAACAAACAAAAAACTCCCAAAATTATAGCACAAGAGGTTTCCTTTTTTTTTTTCTTTAAAGTCCAGGCTAGTCTCAAACTCAGGGCAATCCTGTACTCTTAGCCTCATGAATGCCTGTGGGGGGTTGCCTGCCCAAGCCACTGGGTCCAGATCATACCAAACCAAACAAAGAAGAAAAACAAATAAACAAACAAACAAGCAAACAAAAACAACTAACAGAACTACCTCATTTGTCTTTTAGTTTGGAGTTCTGAAGCCTATCTTCTCTGCCCTAGTTGCAAAAGTGGGGCTGGTCTAGTTCATGAGAAGCTGAGTGAATTAGATCCACGTGGAAGCCAGTCATTTCCTAAACCTCAACATTTGTATGACAGAAGGTTTCTTTCTGGGTCAAACTCTTCCCAGTTCTTATTGAGGAAATGGAGCTACCACCTGGTCTGTGGAGCTGCTTGGGAGTGTGTGTGTGTGTGTGTGTGTGTGTGTGTGTGTGTGTGATGCTAAAGACTGCTGACAGTGGAAGTTTATGTCCTTTTGTCTTCCAAATCCATGTGAGAATTTCTGGAACTAATGAATTTTCTCCACATGTGCACATGGGCAGGCTTTGCATAATCTTTCAGAGGATTTTAGGACGTATTGAAACCCATCTAAGGACTTTTATTTTATGTTATAAAAATAGGACATTCACTATGGTCTCATAAAAGAAAGCTTATATGACTTAATCCAAGGGAAAAGTGTAGTAGAAATATAAAGGATAAAATTTTAAGTAAGTATATGTGTCTAAGTCATACAGATAAATGCATGGAAAATGGAGTTACTTCTAGAAAAAGGAATACAGAAGGAGAGAACAGGTTTATTCAGTGTTTTGATTCAATTTAAAATTAGACGCAATTTTAAAAAGATATTATGAAAAAAACAGGTCTACTTTAGATGATGTGTGCAAAATGAACAAAACTGACTTGAAAAATTTTAGTCTCTAACACAAAATTAATGAACAAGGATTTTATTCAACTAGAAGGGGCTGAAGATACTATGAAGATTTGATGATGATAATGGTTATAGACACTTCCATGGATAAGATATGTTAAAAATGAAGTCCTCCAAGTAAGTATGTCTGAAAAGAAGAGTAAGACAATTGGCCCTTATCTTCCCAGAGGCTAATAATTAACTTTACAGGTGATATTAGTAAGGTCTACTCCAACAGTTATAGATACTGTTTGGTGTGCCACAAGCATTGTTCATTATAGTTCATAATAGTTCATTATAGAAAATCCTGTGAGATACAGTCATCATCAAGAACAAACATACTCAAACCAGGGCAGAGTGACTGGAAAGTGAATATCTTGATTTAGAAATCACTTTGGTGTGCCAGTAAATTTGGCTAGGTGTACTGTTTGTTCCAAATTAAGGTAAGTATGGGGACAACTCACTTAGTCCTGTGAGGCCTCTACGGAATAAAAAGCATTGGGTGACATTGGCTTCTGAGGGACTACTACCTGGAGATGATTTATAGGAGACATCAGACTTGTTTAGGTACAATCGTAGCATGTGATCAGCTTGGAAGAGAAGCATAGCTCTGTGCATTTGGCATCTCTAGAATATAATGTCTACACTAAACTAAGAAGTTCATGCACAGTCGCAGGTAGTCCTATGGGGTTAACGCGATAGATTCTTACTTTGTAATTTATTCTCCTCAGTGTGAGTGATTCCAGGGTTTGCATATTTGAGGGTGATGTTTCACTTAGGTAATAGATAATAGATGTGTAGGCTTAGTTTCTATGAAACAAAGACATTGAGAAAACAGTCTGCATGGAGTATGTTATGGAGACAGTGGTGGGACGATATTGGTAGTATAAACTAGAGGGGAAATCTATTACCTCTAATTATTTTCTTATGAAATTAACATAATAAACACATGATTTAGTCTGATAGAAACTAAATGATCTTAGTTGTATTTCAAAAATGCTTAAATACTAGAGTTTGGTGTTTAAAGCAACATGTCCTGATAGTTTTCAAACAAAATGAGATAGATTATGAATGTTTATCTTCAGTGCCAACTGTCCAAGCCCAAACTAGAAACATCTGCCAAGTGATTTGCATACTAGTTTTAATACTATTTCTAATGTTTCAGTTTCTTCCAAACACAGTATGAGAGTTATGCTGACTGTCAATAAGAGAACCCCTGACATGACACCAACTTCAGTAGACTTCTTAACATAGCTATTTAGCACACCAAACATTATGGCTGGGGAGTCCCTCTAAACATTCTAAAATATCCTCATAAGTTTTATGACTGTGATAGTGAAGTTTATCAAGTTGACTTTGAGAATATTTAAGACTAACAACCAGGTTATTAAAGCTCACAGAACTTGCTAAATGGAAGTATTTATTCTATTTAATTCCAACTATATCTGACTATTTAAAATCAACTACCAATGCTTTGGGAAAACAGTTTGATAATAATTTTTTATTTTTTGAATATAATATTTAAAAATGTAATGTTAATCTTTATTCATCTTAGAAACAGGCAATGATTTAGTTGATTATTTTATTTAAATTTTATTCTCTTTTTAAAAAATTCATTTATTTACATTCCAAATGCTGCCCCTCCCAGGTTCCATGCCCCCATTCCCTTCACCTCTAAGAAAGTGTTACCTCCTTGTATCCCCTACCTTGGTGCATCAAGTTTTTGCAAGATTAGGTGCATCCTCTCCCACTGAGGCCAGACAAGGCAGTCCTCTATTACATATGTGCCGGGGGGTTTCAGACCAGCCTGTGTATGCTCTTTGATTAGTGTTTTAGTCCCTGTGAGCTCCAAAGGGACCTGGTTAGTTGACACTGTTGGTTTTCCTATGGGTTTGCCATCTCCTTCAGCTCCTTCAGTCCTTCCCCTAACTCTTCCATGAGAATTGGCTGCTGGTAAAGCTTCTCAGAGGACAGCCATGCTAGACTCCTGTCTGCAAGCACAAAAAGCATTACTAATTAAATTTTTTCTTAAGTAGAAAATTGCCCAAGAATCTCTAAGCTATCCCTATGTAGCTAATCAATGCAACACCTATGGATTGTTCACTTTAGACTGAAACCCTTCACAAATATGAAAAAGTGAAATACATTTAACACATCTGACCAGTAAATACTTTTTGGCTTTGGTTTAAGGAAATGTAGAATCAAGACAAACTGGCACAAAGTACAGAAACAGTTCAAAGTAAAACATGTTTTTTCCTAGTGAACCCAGCATCCAGGCGCCCCACTCTCAGCTCTTCAACTTAGCTCCTCTCTGGCAATTGCTCCCATGGAGCCTTAAATATATTGTTTTGGCAGAGGCACATGTAAGATGTAGAAACCATCAAGATATATTAATAGGAGGTGATGCAAGCTGACCTGAGATGGATTGATATAAAGTGGTAACTCCAGCCTTGGGCAAATATGCTGCTGTTTCTCAATTCTTCAATATTTAAAGTGAAGGCTTTAAAACCCTCTTGTAGTTAAGCATCTATACAGCTTCCTGCATATATTAATGATATCTGTTATGAATGACCCTCTATGGAAGAACATTTTTCTTTGTATAACCATGGTGGGTTTTTTCCCCTCTTTATATGGCAAGGATAAAGATAACTCAATAAGATTAAAGTAAAACATTAAAAATCTATGATGTTAGTTATTTCTCTACATTTATCTGAAACTTTTTTGTCAGCCTTGCCCCGAGTAATTTGCAAATGGTTTCTGCCAGTGGGTCTGACCTTGGAACTATTTGTAGAACTAAATGTGCGCTATCTGGTCCTTGAGATCATCCTGACAATCTTGCAGACACCCCATTTCTAGCCACACTTGTGCTTGCCAGTGAGGAAGATTAAAAAAAAGAGAGAGAAATTTCTAGTCAGGTGAGTTGATCGCACACCCCGGTAGAAATCAATGTTAGATCAGGATGGTCTAAGCAGTGAGGTAGTTGCAGTTCACTGGAAAAAGAACGAAATGCAGATATTCTAAAGGAACTATGAAACCATTGTGCATAATACCTCAAGAACATTTTCACATTTACAGAATATTGCTATGATACTTGGTTCTGGTTTGATGTATGTCTCTTTCCTCTGTACATGATATTTATTTCATATATCTATATATCTCCCCTCCTCATCTTTTTCTTCAGTGATAGATGAGAAAAGTACAGTAAAGAAGAAACCAAGAGACAAGTGTTGGAAAGTTGAAGGAAAAACCTGAAAACAGAAAAATAAACTTAATTTTATTTTTCCCCACTGTGATATATTTTGGTGCTGCAGAAATACTGTTTTACCTCCGACTTTGGCATTTTGCCTTGTTAATACAAAATAGCACCCCTCTGAGAGCCTAGTTCCCAACTCAGAATCCCATTCATCACCGAGTAGGGGCCTTTCTTAGAGACCAAGAATGAAATAGATGATATTCTTGATTTTACACAGAGAAAGGCATCCTTGGTAGATTTTAAATGATCCTGTGAATGAGGGAGAAATGAGAGAGAGAGAGAGAGAGAGAGAGAGAGAGAGAGAGAGAGAGAGAGAGAGAATGCATTGGAGCTTGTGCTTGCAGGAAAGCAACCATTTCACAATTTATTTGAGTGGTGAAGTAGAGTTTGCAGTAAGAATGGGCACATTAGTACTGTCAGTCAAATGTTTACCCTAAAATATTAGTATCTACCCAGATGTGTGTATGTTTTGATCTTTATGTTACAAAAAAAGCCATTGGTGTTTTGACAAGAGGATATTTGAAACTTCTGGGATTGGATATTGTTTAGTTATAGTCGAACACTAAATTGATATTGCCATTAATAGTAACATCAGTGATTTGATATTGAAAAGGTTACAGTTGGATGGCTTTTGTTCTAGTTGTAATGCCAGAAGAAAACATTTCTCCCTTGAATAACATTACCACTTACATTCATTACATTAAAAGAGTTAAATCTCTATCCCTCCTTCCCTTCCTCACTCTTTCCCTCTCTCCCTTTCTCTCCCTCCACTTGCCTGTGCATATCTATTCCAAAATCAGTGATCCCACTTTCCTATCAAGTTCAATCCCTTTCCTTACTCTGACACTTTTTCCTTGACATTTAGTATTTGGAAAGGTATGAGTAATGAAGAAAGAAAAGCAGGGGAAAAGGATTTGTAAAGGTGAGGGGGAAAGGACAGAAAGAGAAAAAAATAAAGTCTGAATTAAAGGAAAAGTAGAGGAGTGGACTTAGGACTACCCACGTGTCTCTAACTTCCTTCTCTATTTGCTACCAGTCTCATTGAAGAGGAAAGAAGGAAAAATAAATACCTAAAAACAAATCCCAAAGCTACAGCATGCTGTATAGCTTATCTGTATTAGGAATGACCTGAATTTTGGTTCCTGTACCAGTCAGAAAAGCTCTAGTAACCCACAATTCTTTACATAAAATTCCTTGACAATTGCCACTGCAAATTTTCTGGTCTTTCTGTCTCTCATAGAAATAATACTATCCCTTCCTGTCAGTGCCAGTTCCAAGTCACCTTGGGTGCAAACTCAGTGAGCTTAGGATCACTGGTGACTGGGACACAACATCTGTTGCAAACCAATTTTGAGGGCCCTGTGACAGCAGGAGCAGGGACACTGGAGCCCTTCCTGACTAGCAGCTTGGGTTCCTTCTGATTGTTACTGGTACACCTTGGTTTTGAACACACCAGACAGCCCCACTGTCCTGAGAGGAGACACCACTTCCAGGTGCTGTAACATGCCCAGGATCTTAGGATTCCTGGATCCCAGGAGAGCAGGAGCTTGGTCACACCAGGATCTCAGGGTTTCAGAGGAAGTTCGACTGCCAAGAACTCTGACACACCCAGAATCTCAGGTTAACAGGCGTCTGGAAACATAGGTTCACAGAGAAAGCAGGACTCTGAGAAGTCCTGAATCAACCAGAATTGTAGGAAAGACAGGCTCCAATCAGATGTTTTGAGAGCAGCAAGCACTTGAGATAATCAGATGGCAGGAGGCAAGCTTAAGAACAGAAGCAACAGAAATCAAGGTTACTTGATACTGGACCAGAAAGGAAACTCCTCCAGACACATAATAATCAGAACAACAAATGCACTAAATAAAGACATTATATTAAAAGTAGTAAGAGAAAAAGGTCAAGTAACATATAAAGGCAGACCTATCAGAATTACATCAGACTTCACACCAGAGACTATGAAAGCCAGAAGGTCCTGGATAGATGTTATACTATTCCTAAGAGAACACAAATGCCAGTCCAGGCTACTATACCCAGCAAAACTCAATTACCATATATGGAGACACCAAAGTATTCCATGACAAAACCAAATTCATACACTATCTTTCCACAAATCCAGCCATTCACAGTATAATAAAGGGAAAACTTCAATACAAGGAGAGAAATGACGCCATAGAAAAGCAAGAAAGTAATCCTTCAACAAAGCTAAAAGAAGATAACCTCAAGAACATAATCCCAACTCCAACAACAAAAATAACAGGAAGTAACTACTACTTTTTAAAATTTCTCTTAGTATCAATGGACTCAATTCCCCCAATAAAAAGACATAGACTAACAGACTGGCTACATAAACAGGACCCAACATTTTGCTGCATACAGGAAACCCACCTCAGGGACAAATACAGACACTACCTCAGAGTAAAAGGCTGGAAAACAATTTTCCAAGCAAACAGTCCAAAGAAACAAACTCAAGCTGGAGTAGTCATTCTAATATCAAATAATATCGACTTCCAACCCAAAGTTATCAAAAAAGACAAGGAGGGGAACTTCATACACATGAAAGGTAAAATCTTTCAAGATGAATTCTCAATTCTAAATATCTATGCTCCAAATGAAAGGGCATCCACATTCATTAAAGAAACTTTACTAAAGCTTGAAGCACACATTGCACAGCACACAGTAATAGTGGGAGACTTTGATACCCCACTCTCACCAATGGACAGATCCTGGAAACAGAAACTAAACAGAGACACATAGACACTAACAGAAGTTATGAAACAAATTGATTTAACAGATATCTATAGAACATTTCATCCTAAAACAAAAGGATATAACTTCTTCTCACATCTAAAGGTACCTTCTCCAAAACTGACCATATAATTGGTCACAAAACAGGCCTCAACAGATACAAAAATATTGAAATTATCATATGTATCCTATCAGATCAACACAGACTAAGGCTGATCTTCAATAACAACATAAATAATAGAAAGCCAAGGTTGATG
This sequence comes from Mus pahari, assembly GCF_900095145.1. NCBI lineage: Eukaryota > Metazoa > Chordata > Mammalia > Rodentia > Muridae > Mus > Mus pahari. Next base: position 10,207,922 of record NC_034600.1, read on the forward strand.
TGGAAGCTGAACAACACTCTACTCAATGATAACTTGATCAAGGGAGGAGTAAAGAAAGAAATTAAAGACATTTTAGACTTTAATGAAAATGAAGCCACAACACACCCAAACTTATAGGACACAAAGCAGTCCTAAGAGGAAAACTCATAGCTCTGAGTGCGGCCAAAAAGAAACT
>NC_034600.1:10209136-10236396 GCF_900095145.1 Mus pahari
AAGCAACCCCACTAAAATCAGGGACTAGAGAAGGCTGCCCACTTTCTCCCTACGTATTCAATATAGTACTTGAAATCCTAGCCAGAGCAATTAGACAACAAAAGGAGATCAAGGGGATACAAATTGGAAAGGAAGAAGTCAAAATATCACTATTTGCAGATATGATAGGATATATAAGTAACCTTAAAAATTCCATCAGAGAACTCCTAGACATGATAAAAAGCTTCAGTGCAGGAGCTGGATATAAAATTAACTCAAACAAATCATTGGCCTTTCTCTATATAAAGGATAAACAGGCTGAGTAAGAAATTAAGGAAACAGCACCCTTCACAATAGTCACAAATAATATAAAGTACCTCGGTGTGACTCTAACTAAGGAAGTGAAAGATCTGTATGATAAGAACTTCAAGTCTGAAGGAAAAAAAATCAAAGAAGAACTCAGAAGATTAAAATATCTTCCATGCTCATGGATTGGCAGGATTAATATAGTAAAAATGACTACCTTGCTGAAAGCAATCTATAGATTCAATGCAATCTCCATCAAAATTCCAACTCAATTCTTCACTGAGTTAGAAAGAGTAATTTGCAAATTCATAGGAATAACAAAAAACCTAGGAGAGCAAAAACTATTTTCAACAAAAAAAGAACCTCTGGTGGAATCACCATGCCTGACCTCAAGCTGTACTACAAAGCAATTGTGATAAAAACTGCTTGGTACTAGTACAGTGACAGACAGGTAGATCAATGGAATAATATTGAATATCCAGAAATGAAACCACACACATATGGTCACTTGATCTTTTCCAAGGGAGCTAAAAGCATCCAGTGAATAAAAGACAGCATTTTCAACAAATGGTACTGGCACAACTGGCGTTTATAATGTAGAAGAATGCAAATTAATCTATTCTTATCTCCTTGTACAAAGCTCAAGTTTAAGTGGATCAATGGACTCCACATAAAACCAGAGACTCTGAAACTTATAGAGGAGAATATGGGGAAAAGTCTCAAAGATATGGGCACAGGGAAAGAATTCCTGAACAGAACACCAATGGCTTGTGCTTTAAGATCAAGAATCAACAAATGGGACCTCATAAAATTGCAAAGCTTCTGTACAGCAAAAGACACTGTCAATAAGATAAAAAGGCTACCAACAGATTGGGAAAGGATCTTTACAAATCCTAAATCTGGTAGGGGACTAATATCCAATATATACAAAGAACTCAAGAAGCTGGACTTCAGAAAAATCAAATAACCCTATTAAAAAATGGGGTATAAAGAATTCTCAACTGAGGAATACAGAATGGCTGAGAAGCACCTGAAAAAATGTTCAACATCCTTAATNATCAGGGAAACGCAAATCAAAACAACCCTGAGATTCCACCTCACACCAGTCAGAATGGGTAAGATAAAAAATTCAGGTGAGAGGAGATGCTGGTGAGCATGTGGAGAAAGGCGAACATACCTCCATTGCTGGTGGGATTGCAAGCTTGTACAACCAATCTGCAAATCAGTCTGGTGCTTCCTCACAAAACTGAACATAGTACTACCAGAAGATCCAGCAATACCTCTCCTGGGCATATACCCAGGAGATGTTCCAACTTCTAATAAGGACACATGCTCCACTATGTTCATAGCAACCTTATTTATAATAACCAGAAGCTGGAAAGAACCCAGATGTCCCTCAACAGAAGAATGGATACAGAAAATGTGATTCATTTACACATTGGAGCAATACTCAGATGTTAAAACCAATGAATTTATGAAATTCTTAGTCAAATGGATGTATCTGGAGGATATCATCCTGAGTGAGGTAACCCAATCACAAAAGAACACACATGATATGCACTCACTGATAAGCAGATATTAGCCCAGAAACTTAGAATATCCAATATACAATTTGCAAATTACATGAAACACAAGAAGAAAAACCTAAGAGTGACTACTTTGTTCCTTCTTAGAATGGAGAACAAAATACCCATAGAAGGAGTTACAGAGACAAAGTACTGAGCAGAACCTGAAAGAATGACCATCCAGAGACTGCCCCACTTGGGGATCCACCCCATTAACAACCACCAAATCCAGACACTAGGCAGATGCCAACAAGAGCCTGCTGACAGGAGCCTGATATAGCTTTCTCCTGTGAGGCTCTGCCAGTCCCTGCAAATACAGAAGTTGATGCTCACAGTCATCTATTGGATGGAGCACAAGGCCCCCAATAAATGAGCCAGAGAAATACCCAGGGAGCTAAGGGGGGACTGAAGCCCCATAGGAGGTACATCAATATGAACTAACCAGTGCCTTCAGAGCTCCTTGGAACTATACCACCAATCAAAGAAAACACATGGTGGAACTTGTGGCTCTAGCTATATTTGTAGCAGAGGATGGCCTAGTTGGTCATCAATAGTAAGAGAGGCCCTTGGCCCTGTGAAGGCTCTATGCCCCAGTATAGGGGAATGCCAGAGCAGGAATGGGAGTGGGTTGGTTGGGTAGCAGGGAGGGGCGGGGAAGGATAGGGGATTTTCAGAGGAGAAACTAGGAAAGGGGATAACATTTGAAATGTAAATAAAGAAAATATCTAATAAAAAGTATAATAAACCTTAAAAAAATACTATGAAAATAAATGCTGTCAATTACAGAACACTGCTAGAAGATAACGCTAGGTCAGATCTGGAGAACCAAGCATCTGTGAGTGCTGTGTTGATGTAGAATGGGTGGCAAATGTGAATGGAGAGATTTACAAGCCGCTGCTGAAGATTAGGACTAAAGGAAGGCAAAGAGAAAAGAGAAGAGTAGAATGAAGGATGATCATAGAGTGTACAAGTATGGTGAATTTTTATCATAGAAAGGTTAAAAAATTTAGAGGTGTACAACTTTAAATGTTTACATTTACATCAATCCTAACTGATTCTTAGAACATGAGCAAATAGAACTTTGTCTCTATCTACTGTGTATGTCTCACACATACCCCCTGTGCTTTCATGCCCTGTGTGTGTCTCACACACACACACACCCATTTGGTCTATCTCCTGTGTGTATCTCACACAATCCCCTGTGGTCTATCTCCTGTGTGTGTCTCACACTCTCCCTCCCGACCCCTCATGGTCTATCTCCTGTGTATGTCTCATACCCCCCCCCCCATGGTCCTGTGTGTGTCTCATGCAACCCCCCCTTTTGTCTATCTCTCATGTATGTTTCATGCTCTCCCCAACCCCATGGTCTATCTCCTGTGTGTGTCTCACCTATCTCCCTGTGGTCTATCCCCTGTGTGTATCTCACACATCCCCCTTTGTCTATCTCCTGTGGGTGTCTCACACTCCCCCCCCTTTAGTTTTTCTGAGTTCACCAGTTTTTGGTTTATTGGAACTTATTTCCAGCTTTGTTTTCACTTGAAATATTTTCCTTGTTCATCTCAGTGAATTATATATTGTTGAAAAGGATTTCAGTCATCCCACCCACAATATACATCTTTGACTGAGGAGTCCATGGAGTAGAAAGAGAAGATATGCAGCTGGCCACATCCCCAGTTTTTCTGGGCTGTTCCTGTTTTAGGTGCAATGCTTTGAATTTCCAGAATTCCATCATAGATGATTGGAAATGTTCTTCAAACAACTCCTCTTTAAGTTTTCAGTCAAATTTGCCTAGTCAATACATTTCTATTGAATTTTCTCAACATATTCTCTCTGAATAAAATTATTGTCATGTTCTATAAATTTACAACGTAAAACTATTAACTTTTTCAAGTAGTCTCAATATTTATATTATACAGGAGAAAAGATGTATATCATCTCTCCATTTTTATCATGGAGCAGCCACCAGGGTTATTCAATGGCAGCAGAGACTGAGTGTGTGTAGTTGATACAGTTTGGTACTTCTATTATTAGTGTAGACTATACCTCAAAAGAGTGTCTTAATGTTTAATAACTTAATGGCAGAGTTGTCAACCAGATCCTTCCAAATTCAGGCACCTGTATTAAAAAAAAGATTTGAAAGCATCAAAGATTTGATTTACATAGTTAAGCTTAATCAGTCATACTATGAGACTAAAACAGGTAACAATGATAATGAATGGGAGTCTAAAACATACATATAAATCATTAATAGTTTCATCAATTTAACTATTATCCATGTATCTATGTATCTATCTATATCATCTACCTATATTTTAATCTCTCTATAACTTTATTGTTAGTCTAATGAATGTAATGAATTATTCATATAATTTATTTCAATTTTATAAAATTGAAAGAATCCATAAATGTAGAAAGTGTAAAACTTACACACACACACACACACACACACACACACACACATATATATATATATACATATATATATATGTATATGTATACATATATATATATGTATGTATATATAATCGGTTTATTATATAAGGGTTAAAAATTTAGAGATGTGATATGTGTGTATATCATATATGTATATTAGTTACACGTGATATATACCAGTTTTATATAGATCAATGTAGAAGAGGCAAAATTACCATCAACAAAAGTGATAGGTATCACAGTTAAGGATCTAGAAGCATCTTCCTAAAACAAAGTGTTCTCTTGAGTTGTCTCACAAACATCATTTGAATAATATCCAACAGAAGAATACCAAGAATGGATCAGCATGAATGAAATATTTTAAGCCTACCTATACTGTGATTTCTGGGGACAAGGAAATTGTTTTTCTTGAAGGAAAGAAAACTGTATGCAGAAATGGTATTAAATGCTTGCAATTCAGGAGGCTGGGCCAGGAAGATCCTGATATTGAGGCCAGCCTAGGGTCATGGTGAAACCTCTCAATGAAAGACACACACACTCACAAAATGCTTGGTTTCCACTAAAGTCTCAACTTTTTCACCAAGTCCCCTTCCTTGGACATACATTCTGTGAGGTTTCCTGCTGTCCTGACTTCCTGCTCTCCTATCTCCCTCTATGGCCTTTAAAAACTACTCTCATCTGGGTTTTACCTTAGATCCTTCTTTGTTTCCTCAACTCATTCTTCTTGGGTTAGTTCACTCAATGTTGGCCACTAAGAACCATGATTCACAAGCAAATGTTCTTCTGGTTCAGTTCTTCCCCTAATGTTCAGTAGATATATTAAAGTACTTGGATTGGCTCTCCAATAGAGGCTGTGACTCATTGTGTCCCAGAGATCATAAGCATCTTTGCTTCCAGTCTGTTCCTTCCCTGCCTCAGCAGTCTTGTTTTTACTTTTTTGTATTTTTTTCAATTTATTGGAATAAGTTCTTTTTACATATCTTTGCTGATTATAGTTTCCTCTCCCTCTTCTTCTGCCAGTTTTTTTTTTCAATTTCCATACTATCTGAGTCCACTCCTTCATGTCTTTTATTAGAAAAAATAGCTTCTAACATAAAAAATAACTTCTGGCTATTATAAATAAAGCTGCTATGAATTTAGTGGAGTGTGTGCCCTTGGTATGTTGGAATATCTTTTGGGTATATGGTATAGCTAGGTCCTCAGGTAGAACTATTTCCAATTTTCTGAGGAGCCACCAGACTGATTTCCAAAGTGTTTGTAGCAGCTTTCAATCCCACCAGCAATGGAGAAGTGTTCCCTTTTCTCCACATCCTTGCTAGCATCTGCTGTCACCTGAGTTTTTTATCTTAGCCATTCTGACTTGTGTGAGGTATAGACTCAGGGTTGTTTTAATTTGCATTTTCCTGATGACTAAGGATGTTGAACATTTTCTTAGGTGCTTCTCAGACATTTAGTATTCCTCAGTTGAGAATTATTTGTTTGGCACTGTACCTCATTTTTAAAACAGGGCTATTTGATTCTCTGGAGTTTAACTTTTTGAGTTCTTGATATATATTGAATATTAGCCCTCTAGCGGATGGAGGATTGGTAAAGATCTTTACACATTCAGTTGGTTATCATTTTGTCCTATTGACAATGTCCTTTGCCTTACAGAAGCTTTACAATTTTATGAGTTCCCATTTGTCTATTCTTGATCTTAGGGTATAAGCCATTGGTGTGATGTTCTGTTCAGGAAAATTTCCCCTGTGCCCATGTGTTCAAGGCTCTTCCCCACTTCCTGTCCTATTAGTTTCAGTGTATCTGGTTTTATGTGGAGGTCCTTGATCCAGTTGGACTTGAGCTTTGTACAAGGAGATAAGAATGGATAGAAGTGCATTCTTCTACATGCTGACTGCCAGTTGAACCAATACCATCTGTTGGCTACCCCCCTCACTCCAGTTGTTGGGATACCTGTATGAAGACCAAGATGCAAATCTGCTATATCTGTGTGGAGGGGAAGTTTTTTCTTGTTATTAGTTTTGTTTAGTAATAAGTTATTTAGTTTCCATGTGTTTGTAAGACTTCTGTTGTTTCTGTTGTTGATATCCAGCTTTAATTCATGATGGTCTGATAGGATGCAGGATGTTATTTCAATTTTCTTTCATCTGTTAAGACTTCTTTTATGCCCAAGTATGGGTCAGTTTTGGAGAAAATTTTATGAGCTACTCAGAAGAAATTGATTATGATTGGATAAAATGTTCTAGGAATATCTATTAAGTCCATTTGGTTTATGATGTCACTTAACTCTAGCATTTTTCTGTTTAGTTTTTGTTTGCATGACCTGTCATTTGATAAGAATGAGGGTGGACTAGGACCCTGAGGTGGTCAACAGGAGGGAAAGAAGCAGGGTGTTCTACCATGAGGGGAGCACAATGTTCTACTAGTATCTGGCTTAGTCCTCTGAGAATGATAGCAAAGAGTAAGAAGAGAGCGCAATGGATAGTCGGCTACAGAGCTGGGTATGGGAATTGAGGATTTTATATGGAAGACAAGAGGAAGAGTGAAGATCTGAAGCTAAAGTACTCATTTCACTGGTTTATTTGCTTCTGTTAGGCTTAACTGGTAGGCTTCCAGAGAATGCCTGCTGATTTAAGAGGCTAGAATAACAGAATAAGTAGGTAGGAGAGTTAAAGAAGCTCTGCCCTAAACACTGATGATGGAGGCAGAGAGGAAGGGAAAACTGCAGCAGGTGGTCTGATTAGAATATGGGGTGAAACTGAAGAACAGTGAAGACTCACTGTCTGGTTACTTGCTTTCCTGGCTGAAGTGTACTGCAGATTCCCAGGGAATGACTGGTATGCCAGGAGTTGGTGGCTTGGATAAAATGATGAACTGGGGATGGAAGGAGAAGAGGGTCTAGGTGATTCCTTGAAGATGGGGGCAGAGAGCAAGGAGGGCCACAGTAGGTAGTCAGCCAGAGAGCTGGTGAAGTTCTATAGATCTACCTGCTTCTCTGGCTGGAGACTCTTTGCTGACAGTGAGCATTGTCACTCCTCTTCGTCACTCAGTGCCTACAGCCAATGAACTGTACATTTCCAATAGCTTTAGCTAAACATACCCCATTTCCAATAGCTTTGGCTAAACATACTCCATTTGTTTCTCCTTTCAACATGACCCTTTGGGGGCTATAATCATCACTCATGGTCTAATAAGAAAATGTCTGAGTGGATCTCCCCAATATCTTTTCATTTCCTTTCAATACAGTTATTTCAGCCATTGAAATATTAATTCAGCCTTGTCTTTACTTTTCTGAAAATTTTAACCCCTTAAGAGTTTCAACTTAAGTTTAGTTTCCTCAGTTAGGTTTATCTGGCACCTTACTGGTTGGCCCAACTGCTTCCCCAGACTTCTCTTTTCCACGAGATTCTTATTTCATGCTGAGTCTAACATACGTTCTAACCTAAAATTCTGAAATGGAATAATGGAATATATATTTGTGTGTGTATTTGGCATGACTGTGGAAAGAATGGTGTGACATAGTTCCTGCGCCTGGAGCAGGGCCAGCAGGGCCAGCAGGGCATGAGGCTCCACAAGTGCAGACAGTTGCTGTAGTCGCAAGATACAAGGCTTGTTTGCATAATAATGTATATATTTTTCGTGTTCTGGGGAATGTTCTTCCTGCCAAAGTTATTGAGGAATGCTCTCCCTGCCAAGGTTAATGACTTCATGACAATTAGAAACAGCATGAGTCTGGGAAGTGAGAATTTGTCTAATATTAATGGTCATGCTGTGACCTTCAGGTCAGCCTTTAAGGCTCTGGGAAAGAACTCTGAAAATATGAGTTCAAGAATATTAAACAGTTTTTTCAACTATGCAAAATATAAGGATACAATATGAATTGTATGAGGAGCTTCATGGGCCTGAAAAAACAGAGGCAGCTGCACTAATGAGTCAGAAAAGGGGAAGGAATAGTTTAAAAACAAGACTCATGGTTCAAGTAATATAGGGGCATCAGGAAGTGAGGGACTGGTACTCTCAGGGCATGATTCCACCCAGTTAAGTTTATTGTTTGTGTTTAAAAAGGCAGGCAAATCGCTGAGCTCAAGATCTGTCTACAGAACAAGTTCCAGGACAGCTCAGTTTAGGCAGTAAAGGAGTTAGAAAACAGAAAGCTAACTTTCTCACATAATAATAGCCTCTATGTCTAGATTTAGCGGTCACAAGCACTGTTCCCAGTGAACAACATAGGATTGCTCTATTAAAAATGTTACTTCCTTTTTCTAAGAATCAAGGGAATAAGGTCATAAGATGCTGATTCATAGGATAATCAAAAGGGAACCTGGGGTAAATGACTGAATTGATATGCAAATTAAAGACTGAGTCTTTGTCTTCAAGAACTGAGCTATCCAGAGAGCTATTACAATTCTCTTAGAATTTTTGTAGCAGGTTTTCTGACTTCTGTCAGTAAAAGTTGAGCTACCTAGCTATCTATCTAGAAGCTGTCAGCTTCTGTCTCATCATTTAATTTGAGTTGTTTCTTCTGCCACCCCCTAATACTCCTTTCTCTGGACCTTATCCCAAGCTGAGACTGGTCCTTGGTGCTCAAGCACATGTGTGTAACTAGTGTGTAGAGATTAGAGTATAACTTCTTGGAATTTGCTCTCTCCCTCCAGTGCCTGGATCCTGGGGATCACACTCAGGTGCTCTGGTTCTCAGTAAGCATCTGTTTTCTGCCAATCCATCTTGCTGACCTGTAATTTTTTTTCTTTTTCCATTAGCAATTAATTTTTAAAACTTACTGTTGTATGTATGCATGCATGTATGTATGTATGTATGTATGTATGTATTCTTACAGATACATACCCAGGATCCTTTCAAGAAATAACTGTGTAAAGTGAACACTTGTCCTAACCCCTTCTCCCCTACTCTTCCTGGTCCTCCTCCTCCTCCTTATATCCAAATACATTGTGGTAGTATTCACAGTAAATAGCCAAATCATACAATCAGCCTAGATGTCACCTAACAGATCAATGAATGAAGAAAAGTTGGTGCATATAGATGTAAAGGGATTCTATTCAACCACAAATGAGAATTACTGCTTTTTAAAGAAAATGCATGGAACTGAAGATTATCATGATAAGCAAAAATAAGCCAAATTCAGATAAATATTGTATTTTCTTCAGATGCTGAATATATTATTTAAAAATGTAGTAAAGAGTGGGGCTAAGGAGATGGATCAGTGGTTAAGAATTTATACTGTTCTTCCACAGGAGTAACATGACTTGGTTCTCAGCACTTTGCTCCAGAGGAGCCTCCATAAACATATGCACTCACAATGCACACTCTCATATAACACATGCACTCACACATGCACACTCTCATATAACACATGCACTCACACATGCACACTCTCATATAACACATGCACTCACACATGCACACTCTCATATAGCATGTGCACTCACATATGCATACTCTCATATAGCACATGCACTCACATATGTATACTCTCACATAGCACATGCACTCACATATGCATACTCTCATATAACACGCGCACTCACATATGCATACTCTCATATAGCACAATCACTCACAAATGCATACTCTCACATAGCACATGCACTCACATATGCACACTCTCACATAGCACATGCAACTCACATATGCATACTCTCATATAGCACATATACTCACATATGCACACCCTCACATATACATTCACATAAATATAATTGATAAGTCTATGGTGTTGGAGAGAAAGTTTGTAGAGACGAGGATGGTGTACCCATGCTTGGTTTACCTGCCTACATTGGGTGGCTTCCAACTGCCTGTTTCTCCATCTCTGAAAGATCCAACAATCTTTGGTATTCAACTACACAACACACACACACACACACACACACACACGTAAACACACACGCAAATGCAATAAAATAAAAATTAAAAAGTAAATCCTTAAAAATTACATATAAAGGCATAAAGACAAAGGAGGTACAATTTTGTAGGAGGATAGTGATGATAAGGGGTGGTTAGGGATAAAAATATGACAAAAGCACATGACTAACATATGAAACATCATGATAAAACCCATCATTTTGTACAGTCATGTTAACTAATGAAAAGCTTTTGAGTGGGATCTAGTAAGCACTCAGTAAGTATCAGTAGCCATAATAATGTTTCAGTTAGTTTTGTATCTTTTCTTTGTATGTTGGATTCCTTTCTATGCTGTTCATAAACTCTACATGTGTACCTGTCACAGTTATTCTTTATGATAGCTGACCAGCTTTCTTCCATGATTAATCAGGAACTTTGTGAAGCCAGGGTTTTATTTTGCTTACCATGGCTTTTGTCAGAACATGGTCTACAAGTGAAGCTCTGTGAGAAGTCTGAGAGCTTATGAGAAAACTCCAAATAAACAAGACGACCTGTGACCTGTGTTCCTCCAAACATGGGTATTTCTTGGAGTGTGTTTTTGTGCCCTTCTCAGGTAGAGTCCACACGAGTGGGTTTACTTCTGATTTCCCATCATTTATGATTATTCAGATGATGTTTCAAGCATGATTGATCCTGTGACTATATGCAACCCAAACTCTTGTAAGCCTCGGAACACACACAGAGCACAAGTCATCTATTGCATGAGACTTTGGTCTGCCTTATTTATAGCCCCACTCTGCTAAGGCTCATGGAACAAACTATGGTGGTAAAAGGCTTTCTACTATTTTTTGCCTGTCTTCTAATAAGTGCTCAATAAGCATTTCCCAGGGGAATTTATATTATTTGTAATCACCATAGGTAACTTAATTTCCACATTGAAAGCCTTTCCTTTTCTTGAAGAAGATCACAGGATAAAATGAAATGACTCTATTTACATGTTCAGTCATGACCGGGTATTTAAATGAATTATTTGTATTTAACCAGGTATGAGGTTGAACAGAGAAGATGTGTAGCTCCTTGGGATTCTCTTCTATAAACCAAAATAAGACCATTATAAATAGTTTCCTTAGCGTAATGAAGTCAGCCTGAAGGAACTGCTGTGTGATTAGTATTCCCAAGTGGTTCCACCCCTGTGCATGTCTTAATAGAGAAATAGAATGTGAAAATGAGGACATGTTTCCTAAATTGTAAGCAAGGCTTACACACCCCAGGCTCTAGGAGGGACACAGATTTAGTTACAAGGAGTCAGAGCAATCATCTCATATACGAAGCAGAGATTGCTTGCTCCTTCTTGCTCTTTGTAAGCCTAATCTCTGAGCCCTGTCAACCTTTATTTCTGTTTCCATTTGTCTTCTGTGCCTGCCACTCTTCCTACTGAAGCCTGTGTTCTCTCTGAATTTGAAAAGTTTTTAGTTAGAAGGTAGTTTCTGCATGATAATTTCTATTTTGGATCTACTTTAACATGGATAACAAAAGCAGTCTGTAAAATATCACTTTATTATCTTTTATTTTTCTTGTGTTGTAATTTAAATGAGAATGAGAAATCCATGTCTAGGAACAAAACAACAACAACAAGAACAACATCCTAGTTTTGTATCAAATTGGGCATTTTTGTGTGGGGGACTAAGAACGTAACAGCAAGATAAATTTTTACTATTGATGGAAAGGCAAAAGGATGAGACATTTTGAAGGCTACTTTTTATTAGCCTTGGTAAGTACCTTAACCAGGTTTTGTTCAGGGAAGTTGAATGGTCACAAGGAACAGGTAGGTATTTGATAAAGTAGGAAAACACAACAAAAACTGTTCAGTTGAAATAATATAAATTAGTCATCTGTAGGAAAAGCAGAAAAGCAGGTAAGATAATGAGAAATGCATGAAATAAAGATAAAATCATGAATGTGGTATTGGGAATAACACAGTGAGAACCAGGTTTAATGAAGCAGAGAGTTAAGGCCTTGGCTTATCACAGACTGCCCTGTCTCTGCTCCCAGATGCTCTGGCCTGAGTCACCATCTCATGTGTAATCTTTCTCTTTCTACTACTTTATTTTTCAAAGCCTCAAAGAGACAGATAGATTAGATAGTAAGAAAATATGTCCAATCTCTGTTACCTCCCTTCAGCAGTGGTAATGAGGTCTACACATATTAAACTAAACCTGGCAAGAAAGAAATGGCTCATTCTTATAGCACAGTTGAAAGAGATTGAGACACAATTTTTGTATGAGGGTCTAGATAGGGTAAGGTAGATAAAACTTAAGACAGAAAGACTCTGGAGTCAATAACAATAATAATCACCTCTAGACCTGAAGTTGTAAGAGAAGGTAATAGTTATTTATACCTAATGAGGCTGTCTCATAGACTGACTACCTTCAGTTACAAAAGCTTGTTCTGTCACAACATGGATGAGACTAAGGGAAAAGCCCATCACAAAAGACAGAAATTGTACAACTCTTTTTACAAAAAGTACTGACAACATGTAAATACAGAGACTGTGCTATGGGAGCAGGGAAAGGAGAGAATGGGAATTTTTTTCTTTTTTCTTTTATTACATATTCTCCTTATTTACATTTCAAATGTTATTCTCTTTCCTAGTTTCCCCTCAGAAAATCTCCTATCCCCCCTCTCCTCCCTTGGCTCCCCAACCCACCCACTCTTGCTTCCTGGCCCTGGTATTCCCATATAATGGGGCATAGAACCTTCACAGGGCCAAGGGCCTCTCCTCCCATTGATGACCAACTAGGCCTTCCTTTGCTACGTATGCAGCTAGAGCCATAAGTCCCATCATGGTTTGATTGGTGGTTTAGTCCCTGGGAGCTCTGGGGGTACTGGTTAGTTCATATTGTTGTTCTCCCTAGGGGGCTGCAAACCCATATAGTTCCTTGGGTCCTTTCTCTAGCTCCTTCATTGGGGACCCTGTGCTCCATCCAATGGATGACTGTGAGCACCCACTTCTGTATTAGTCAGGCACTGGCAGGGCCTCTCAGGAGATAGCTATATCAGACTCCTGTCAGCAAGCTCTTGTTGGCATCTTGCAATAGTGTCTGGGTTTGGTGGTTGTATATGGGATGGATCCCCAGGTGGGACACTCTCTAGATGGTCATTCCTTCAGTCTCTGTACTGAACTTTGTCTCTGTAACTCCTTCCATGGGTATTTTGTTCTCCATTCTAAGAGGTAATGAAGTCTCCACACTTTGGTCTTCCTTCTTCTTGTGTTTCATGTGTTTTGCAAATTGTATCTTGGGTATTCTGAACTTCTGGGTTAATATCCAGTTATCAGTGAGTACATATCATGTGTGTTCTTTTTTGTGATTGGGTTACCTCACTCAGGATGATATCCTCCAGAACCATCCATTTGTCTAAGAATTACATGAGTTCATTGTTTAATAGTACTCCATTGTTTAAATATTCCACATTTTCTGTATCCATTCCTCTGTTGAGGGACATTTGGGTTCTTTCCAGGTTCTGGCTATTATAAATAACGATGCTATGAACATAGTGGAGCATGTGTTCTTATTACAAGTTGGAGCATCTTCTGGGATATGCCCAGGAGAGGTATTGCTGAATCTTCTGGTATTGCTGAATCTTCTGGTAGTGTTATATCCAATTTTCTAAGGAACTGACAGACTGATTTCCAGAGTGGTTGTACCAGCTTGCAATCCCACCAGCAATGGAGGAATGTTCCTCTTTCTCCACATCCTTGACAGCATCTGCTGTCACCTGAGTTTTTGATCTTAGCCATTCTCACTAGTGTGTGGTGGAATCTCATTGTTATTTTGATTAGCATTTCCCTGATGATTAAGAATGTTGAACATTTTTTTAAGTGCTTCTCAGCCCTTTGGTATTCCTCAGTTGAGAATTCTTTGTTTAGTTCTATACCCCATTTTTTGATAGGGTCATTTTGTTTTCAGGAGCCAAAGTTCTTGAGTTCTTTATATATATTGGATATTAGCCCCTATAGGATTTAAGATTGGTAACGATCTTTTCCCAATCTGTCGGTTGCTGATTTGTCTTATTGACAGTGTCCTTTGCCTCTGCAGAAGATTTGCCACTTTATGAGGTCCCATTTCTCGATTCTTGACCTTATAGCACAAGCCATTGGTTTTCTGTTTAGGCATTTTTCCCCTTTGCCCATGTGTTTGAGGCTCATCCCCATTTTCTCCTCTATAAGTTTCAGTGTCTCTGGTTTTAAGTGGAGCTCCTTGATCCACTTAGAATTGAATTTTGAACAAGGAGATAAAAATGGATTAATTTGCATTGTTCTACATGCTAACTGCCAGTTGAGCCAGTACCATTTGTTGAAAATACTGTCTTTTTTCCACTGGATAGTTTTAGCTCCTTTGTTAAAGACCAAGTCACCATAGGTGTGTGGGTTCATTTCTGGAACTTCAATTCTGTTCCATTGATCTACATGTCTTATGCTGTACCAGTACCATGCAGTTTTTAATCACAATTGCTCTGTAGTACAGCTTGAAGTCAGGGATGGTGATTCCACCAGAGGTTCTTTTTTTTGTTGAGAATAGTTTTTGCTATCCTAGGTTGTTTGTTATTCCAGGTGAATTTGCAAATTGCCCTTTCTAATTCTGTGAAGAATTGAATTAGAATTTTGATGGNGATTGCATTGAATCTGTAGATTGCTTTCGGCAAGATAGCCATTTTGACTATATTAATCCTGCCAATCCATGAGCATAGGAGTTCATTCCATCTTCTGAGTTCTTCGATTTTTTTTCTGCCAAGACTTGAAGTTCTTATCATACAGATCTTCCACTTCCTTAGTTAGAGTCACACCAAGGTATTTTATATTATTTGTGACTATTGTGAAGGGTGGTATTTCCCTAATTTCTATCTCAGCCTGTTTATCCTTTGTGTAGAGAAAGGCCACTGATTTGTTTGAGTTAATTTTATATCCAGCTACTGCACTTGTACTGATTAGTTTTGTGTCAACTTGACACAGCTGGAGTTACCACAGAGAAAGGAGCTTCAGTTGGGGAAATCCTCCATGAGATCCAGCTGTAAGGCTTTTTCTCAATTAATGACCAATGGGGAAGGGCTCCTTGTGGGTGATGCCATCTCTGGGCTGATAGTCTTGGGTTCTATAAGAGAGTAGGCTGAGAAAGCCAGGGGAAGCAAGCCAGTAAAGAACATTCCTCTATGGCCTCTGCATCAGCTCCTGCTTCCTGACCTGCTTGAGTTCCAGTCCTGACATCCTTTGGTGATTAACAGCAAAGTGGAAAATATAAGCCGAAAAAATCCTTTCCTTCCCAACTTACTTGTTGGTCATGATGTTTGTGCAGGAATAGAAACCCTGACTAAGACATCATCTATCCCTACTTTCCTTGTGTTTTGTCTCATTATGTCCTGGACTTCCTGGACATTTTGAGTTAGGGTCTTTTTGCATTTTGCATTTTCTTTGATTGTTGTGTTCAGGTTTTCCATGTAATCTTCTGCACCTGAGATTCTCTCTTACATCTCTTATATTCTGTTGGTGATGCTTGCATTTGTAGCTCCTGATTTCTTTCCTACGATTTGTATCTCCAGAGCTGTCTCCCCTTGTGATTTCTTTATTGTTTCTACTTACAGTTTTAGATCCTGGATGATTTTGTTCAATTCCTTCACCTGTTTGGTTGTGTTCTCCTGTAATTCTTTAAGGGATTTTTGTGTTTCCTCTTTAAGCATTTCTACCTGTTTAATTTTGTTCTCCTGTATTTCTTCAAGGGATTTTTTAATGTACTTAAAAATCTCTGTCAGCATCATGAGATATGATTTTGAATCCAAATCTTGCCTTTCCAGTGTGTTGGGGTATCTAGGACTCACTGTGTTGGGAGTACTGGGTTCTGATGATGCCAAATAGTCTTTTTTTTTTTTTTTCTGTTGGTAAGATTTTTACATTTGCCTTTCACTATCTGGTAATCTCTGGTGTTAGGTGTTCTTCTAGCTGTCGCTGGCACGAGCTTGTTCCTCCTGTGAGACTGTAAGCCTTCATCAGCACTCCTGTGAGACCTGCTTTCTCCTGGCAAGACCAGTGCACACAGGTTCAGCCCCACCTCTTGAGTGCAGATGGAGGCAGGAAGGACCCTGTACAAGAAGCTCTGTTTCCTGTGCTCTCTTGAGTGGACCCACCTTAGAGAGACACTGGAGAGAAAATGTCAATCTCACCGGAGTCCCCCGATCTCTCTGGGAGCAAGCTCTCCTCTGTCAGGGAAGGTGCACAGAGGACTGAGGATCAGCTCCACCTCCTGGCTGCAGATGGAGGCCAGTAGGACTCTGTCCCAGAGGCTATGTTTCTTCTGGGCTCTGTGCTCTCCTGAGTGGACTCACCTTAGAGAGACACTGAAGAGAAAATGGAGATCTCACCTGAGTTCTGGGGTCAGAGCACACTCCCTGGAGGCAAGCTCTCCTCTGGCAGGGTGGGAAATTTCAATGCATAATAAGTTTCAGCTTTGTAAGCTGAAACAGTTCTGGAGATTGTACAATGACATAGAGGCATTTAACATGCTCAACTATATACTCAAAAATGATTAATACCATCCTATTGGCCAAATTGCATTTCATCAACTTTTTCACACACTAACCCTCAGTATTTCAGAATATGTTTGTATTTGCAAACAGAATATTTAAAGCACTTATAAAATGACATTGTACCCTGACTTGCCTTGGGATGGATCCTCTGACTGCTGTGTTGAGGACTCTGACAAGGAGGTCCTCACAGTATCTCAGAGGCCTTGAAATAGACCAATGATTATGATAATGATCATTTTGCATGTGAAAATGTGTGGACAGAGTGATATACTATAGGGTACACTATGACATACTACAGTTTCCACGATGAAAGATGAGATGTTTTCTATGTTTTTTTTTTTTTGTTTAATTTGTGTGTGTTTGGTTTTTTTTTTGGGGGGGGGAGGGTTTGCAAGGGTGGAAGGTGGATAGATATGAGTGAATGGGAGATAAGTGAGACTTGAGTGCATGATATAAAACTCACAAAGAATCAATAAAATGTTTTTAAAAATGACAATTTACTCACCCCATTCTAATCTATGGGACCCATATTAAAAGGGAATTTAGACATACTTGATAGATATACAAAGAAAGAAAATGCCACCTGAGGACACAGCGAGGATGTGACTATGCGCAAACTGAAGAACAAGTCTTCAGTGCAAACTAAATCTGTTGTCACTTTGTTCTTAAACTTCTAACTTCACAAACATTATAAAGCATGTTTATGTTTTAAAATTTATCCTGTAATATTTAAAGCAGCCCTTGAAAATAGTAGAATGTATTCAACATGAATTTTATCATGATTTAAAAAGTATCTAGAAATAAGTTTGGAAAGCAACAAACGATGGACTGTAGAAAACTAAATTATATTTTCAACAAAATATTTTGGTCAAAATTGTACATTCAGATATATCTTGAGAATTGAAGTCCTATTTTCTATGTTTCTACAAGAGTTTTACTCAATTCAATGCCAATAATAAGATAAATGTTTGTGGGACTGTTTTGTCTTATTCTGTGGGTCATGGCTTAGAAAGAAACTAGTAGATGCAATGTGGGTTCTTGAAACTTATCCATATACTCCAAGTGCCACTTGTACTAATTAAACTTAAGGATAGAGCTTTCTGTTCTCAGTGCAGTATTTAAAGGATTGGTATTAGTCATGTCAATTAAATACTATTTTCATGTCATTGATAAAGACATTAAGCTTAAAGGTATAATTTGTTTAATAATTTATACATCAATCTCCCTTCTGGTCTCTACCTGCTTGTGGGCAGATCAGCCTATCTCCCTGTCTGACTCATCACTGCACAGTTTCTAGGGCTCTCAGGATATCTACTGCAGCCAGGGCAATAGTATACAGGGCTCTGAGAAGATCAGCTATAGTCAGGGCAATAGTCTGAAAGTCTCCCAGGAGATCAGCTACAATGAGGGCCACAGATCCCCCAGGAGATCGGTGGAAACCCAGGGACACAGGAGGCAGGCTCCAGACAGAGTCACCCAGGCCAAATAACACCAGAGATAACCAGATGTCAAGAGACAAGCTCAAGATTATGAGCAACAGAAACCAATATACTTGGACTTTATCAGAACTGAACTCTTCCAACACAGCAAGCCATGAATACACCAATATACTCAAAAAGCATGATGCTGGCCTATAACTCAAATAAATACAGGATATCACAGTTAAACAGGCAGACAACCTTATAGTGGAAACAAAAACATCCAATCAAAAAGGTGAAGGAATTGAACAAAGCAGTCCAAAATCTAAAAATGGAAGTAGAAACATTAAAGAAATCACAAATAGAGGCAACCCTAGAGATGGAAAGCCAAGCAAAGAGGTCAGGAGCTATAGATGCAAGGATCACCAACAGCATATAAGAGCTAGAAGAGCAAATCTCAGATGTAGAAGATAACACAGAAGATACTGACACAATGGTCAAAGAAAATATGAAGCATAAAAATCTCCTAACCCAAAACATCCAGGAAACCCAGGACACAATGAAAAGACCAAACCTAAGAATAATAGGAATAGAAGAGAGCAAAGATTCCAAGCTTAAAGAGTCAGAAAACATCTTCAAGAAAATCATAGAAAAGCTGGGTTGTGGTGGCACACTCCTTTAATACTAGCAGTTAGGAGGCAGAGGCAGGTGGATTTCTGAGTTCCAGGCCAACCTGGTCTACAGAGTGAGTTCCAGGACAGCCAGGGCTATACAGAGAAATCCTGTATCAAAAGAGATAGATAGATAGATAGATAGATAGATAGATAGATAGATAGATAGATAGATAGATAGATAGAGGGAGGGAGAGAGAGAGAGAATCATAGGAGAAAAAAACCTTCCCCAACCAAAGAAAGTGATGGCCATAAATATATAAAGCGATGGCCTATAGAACACCAAATGGATTGGACCAGAAAAGAGAATCTCCCTGTCACATAATAACCAAAACACATAACAAAAGAAAGAATATTAAAAGCTGTAAAAGAAAAGGTTAAGTAACCTATAAAGGTGGATCTATCAGAATTATACTATGCTTTTCAAAAGAGACTCTAAAAGCCAGAAGATCCTGATCAGATGTCGTCATTCAGACCCTATGAGAACACAAGTGCCAGCCCAGACTACGATACTGAGCAAAACTTTCTCTTTTTTTGGATTTCTTTTTTTTTTTTCTTTCATTTTTTATTAGGTATTTTCTTTATTTACATTTCAAATGCTATCCTGAAAGTTCCCTATACCCTCCCCCTGCCCTGCTCCCCAACCCACCCACTCCCACTTCCTGATCCTGGCATTACCCTGTACTGGGGCATATGATCTTCACAAGACCAAGGACCTCTCCTCCTATTGATAGCCAACTAGGCCATTCTCTGCTACATATGCAACTAGAGACACAGTTCTGTGGGGTACTGGTTAGTTCATATTGTTGATCCTCCTATAGGGTTGCCGACCCCTTTAGCTCCTTGAGTACTTTCTTTAGCTCCTTCTTGAGGGACCCTGTGTTCCATCCAATAGATGACTGTGAGCATCCACTTCTGTATTTGCCAGGCACTGGTATAACCTCACGAGAGATAGCTATATCAGAGTCCTGTTAGCAAAATCTTGCTGGCATATGCAATAGTGTTTGGGTTTGGTGGTTGTATATGGGATGGATCCCTGGATGGGGCAGTCTCTGGATGGTCCTTTCTTAGTCTCAGCTCTGAACTTTGTGTCTGTAACTCCTTCCAAGGGTATTTTGTTCCCATTCTAAGAAGTAACAAAGTATCCACAGTTGGTCTTCCTCTTTCTTGAGTTTCATGTGTTTTGCAAATTGTATCTTGGGTAGTCTAAATTTCTGGGTTAATATCCACTTATCAGTGAGTGCATATCATGTGTGTTCTTTTGTGATTGGGTTACCTCACTCAGAATGATATTTTCAAGTTCCATCCACTTGCCCAAGAAGTTCGTAAATTCATTGTTTTTAATAGCTGAGTAGTACTCCATTGTGTAAATGTACCACATTTTCTGTATCCATTCCTCGGCTGAGGGACATCTGGGTTCTTTCCAACTTCTGGCTATTATAAATAAGGCTGCTATGAATATAGTGGAGTATATGCCCTTATTACCAGTTGGAACATCTGAGTATATGCCCAGGAGAGGTATTTCTGGATTTTAAGGTAGTACTATGTCCAATTTTTCTGAGGAACCATCAGACTGATTTCCAGAGTGGTTGTACCAGCTTGCAGTCCCACCAATAATGGAGCAGTGTTCCTCTTTCTCCTCATCCTTGCCAGCATCTGCTGTCACCTGAATTTTTGATGTTAGCAATTCTGACTTGGGTGAGGTGGAATCTCAGGGTTGTTCTGATTTGTATTTCCCTGATGATTAAGGATGTTGGAGCTGGGTGTGGTGGCACATGCCTTTAATTCCAGCACTTGGGAGGCAGAGGCAGATGAATTTCTGAGTTCCAGGCTAGCCTGGTCTACAGAGTGAGTTCTGGGACAGCCAGGGCTACACAGAGAAACCCTGTCTGGAAAAAAACAAAAACAAAACAAAACAAAACAAAAAAAGATGTTGAACATATTTTCAGTTGCTTCTCAGACCTTTGGTATTCCTCAGTTGAGAATTCTTTGTTTAGCTCTCTACCCCACTTTTTTTAAAATAAGGTTATTTGATTTTCTGGAGTCCATCTCCTTGAGTTCTTTATATATATTGGATATTAATCTCCTATCTGATTTCGGATTGGTAAAGATCCTTTCCCAGCCTATTGGTGGCCTTTTTCTCTCATTGACAGTGTCTTTTGCCTTACAGAGCTTCGAGCAAAACTTTCAATCATCATAGATGGGGAAACTAAGATATTCCATGACAAAACCAAATTTGAACAATATATTTCTACTAATCCAGCCCTACAGAGGACTTTAGAATGAAAACTCCAACACAAGGAGAGTATCTACACCAAAGAAAAAGCAAGAAATTAATCATCTTACAATAAACACAAAAGGAGAAAATCACAGACACACATAATTCCACCTCCAACAACAAATATAACAGGAACTGTTATGCCCCAGTTCCTTGGGAAACCCAGAAGAGCTCAAGAGTTTTGAAGTCTGCTGCAATTTGCAAAAGAGTTCTTTTATCTTGACTTGGATCAAAGTCCCCTTCATTGTGGGTTTGGTGTGCAACCCACAGCTCAGGTTCTTTAACATATACGGAAGAGTTAGAAAATCTTTGAATGCTTGTGGGGGAAGAGGAGGGGAGATGGGTTAGGTAAGTCATAACTTAGACAAGATACCATTTGGTTGGATGGAACTGCAAGACTGGGAGGGGGATTAAAGAGTGTCTTTTGTGATGTTAGCAGGAACTAGTTTTATGGCTGGCCATAACTGTCTGTGACCTTTGATTACCTCTTTCCTATGATTTAAGCATGGGACCCTAATCTCCTTTCTACAAGGACAGGCACTGTCTGCACCTGGTTATCTGGGAGAGCGCTGGCCTTGGCGCCACAGAAGCTGAGGAGTTTTTGTCATTTGTCTCACTCGGGCTGGCACCCAGCTCCTTGAGTCTTCTTGGAGTAGCTAGGGAGGGAGAATGAAACCCCAAGTTTGCTGCAAGGGGAAGAGTTGTAACAGGGCTTCTGAGGGGCAAGGTAGAGGCAAACCATAGAAACAAGTCTTGCCCTGCTTCTCAGGAAAGTGTGGAGGCAGGCCGCAGAAGCAAGCCTTACTGCTTGCTGTGGGAGAGATCCTAGGGGGAAGGGGGACTTCTGTAGGAGAGTGCAGAAGCAAGCTTCAGAACTGACAGCCATATGTCTTTAATATCTTTCTATATCAATTTCCCAATGAAAAGAAAATAGCTAAAAGACTGGATATGCAAGCAGGATCCAGCATTTTTCTGCATCCAAGAAATACACCTCAACAACAAAGACAGACACTACCTCAACGTAAAAGGCTGGGAAAAAAGCCCTTCTGGTCTGCGCCAGCACCGGGTCACCTAGGGCATGGAGGTGGCAGACACCCCCACAGTCCCTACTCAACTCTCCACTGTATCTTAGTATACTGGTGAGTGGAAAACAACATCTGTTGCAATCCAATCTCACTGCACCTGAGACAGCAGTAGGGAAGCAGAAAACCGGCCTGACCAGGGGCACAAGTCTCTTCTGGTTGGTGCCAGCACCAGGTCACCTTGGGCTCAGAGTAGGCAGACACCCTCAAGGTCCCCAGAGGACTCTCCACTCGATATTAGGATCAATGGTGAGTGGAACACAACATCGGTTCCAATCCAATTGTGACAGGCCTGTGACAGCAGGAACAAGGACACCAGAGCCCTTCCTGACCAGAGGCTCAGGTTCCTTTTGATAAATTCTGGTTTACATTGGTTTTGAACAGACTAGACAGCTCCACAATCCTCAAAGGAGACACCACTTCAAGGCACTGTAACACACCCAGGATCTTAGGACAATAGGATCTCAGGATAACAGGAGCTGGGTCACACCAGTATTTCAGGGTCCCAGAGGAGTTTGACTGCCCAAAACTCTGACACACCCAGAATCTCAGGTTCACAGGAGCCCACAATCAAAGGATCACAGAGAAAGCTGGAATCTGAGGAGTCCTGAATCAACTGGGATTATAGGAAGGACAGTCTCCAATCAGATATATTGAGGGCAGCAAGCACTTGAGATAATCAGATGGCCAGAGGCAAGCATAAGAACAGAAGCAACAGAAACCAAGGTTATTTGGCATCATCAGAACCAATCTCTCCCACCATAGCAAGTCCCGGACATACCATCACACCAGAAAAAAAAAAAAAAAAAAAAAGACATGGATCTAAAGTCACTACAAATGATGATGGTGGAGGACTTTAAGAAGGAAATACAAGAAAACACAGGTAAACAGCTAAAAGCCTTTAAAGAGGAAACACAAAAATCCCTTAGAGAGTTACAGGGAAACACTTAGGAATTGAACAAAGTTATCCAGGATCCAAAAACGGAAGTAGAAATAATAAAGAAAACCCAAAGGGAGACAACTCTGGAGATAGAAACCTAGGAAAGAAATCAGGAACCATAGATGCGAGCATCAGCAGCATAATACAAGAGATGGAAGAGAGAATCTCAGGTGCAGAAGATTACACAGGGAACATGGGTACAACAGTCAAAGAAAATGCAAAATGCAAAAAGATCCTAACTCAAAACATCCAAGAAATCCAGGACACAATGAGAAGACCAAACCTAAGGATAATAGGAGTAGATGAGAATGAAGATTTTCAACTTAAAGGGCCAGCAAATATCTTCAACAAATTTATAGAAAAAAACTTCCCATACCTAAAGAAAGAGATGCTCATGAATATGTAGAACTCCAGATAGACTGGACCAGAAAAGAAATTCCTCCCAACACACAATAATCGGAACAACAAATGCACTAAATAAAGACAGAATATTAAAAGCAGTAAGGGAAAAAGGTCAAGTAACATATAAAGGGAGGCCTATTAGAATTATTCCAGACTTCTCACCAGAGACTATGAAAGCCAGAAGATCTTGGACAGAAGTTATACAGACACTAAGAGAACACAAATGCCAGCCCAGGCTACTAAACCCAGCAAAACTCTCAATTACCATAGATGGAGAAACCAAAGTATCCCATGACAAAACAAAATTCGCACAATATTTTTCCACGAATCCAGCCCTTCAGAGGATAATAACGAGAAAACACCAATACAAGGACTGAAAAAGCAAGGAAGTAATCCTTCAACAAACCTAAAAGAAGACAGACACAATAACAGAATCCCAACTCTAACAACAAAAATAAGAGGAAGCCAAAATTACTTTTCCTTAATATCTCTTGATATCAATGGGCTTAATTCCACTATAAAAAGAAATAGACTAACAGACTGGCTCCACAAACAGGACTCAACATTTTTTGTTTACAGAAAACCCATCTCAGGGAAAAAGACAGACACTACCTCAGAGTGAAAGGCTGGAAAACAATTTTCCAAGCAAATGGTCCAAAGAAACAAGCTGGGGTAGTCATTCTAATACCAAATAAAATTG
The DNA here is from genome assembly GCF_900095145.1 of Mus pahari. Lineage (NCBI taxonomy): Eukaryota > Metazoa > Chordata > Mammalia > Rodentia > Muridae > Mus > Mus pahari. Next base: position 10,233,343 of record NC_034600.1, read on the forward strand.
ACTTCAAACCCAAAGTTATCAAAAAAGACAAGGAGAGCCATTTCATACTCATAAGAGGTAAAACCTTCCAAGATGAACTCTCAATTCTGAATATCTATGCTCCAAATGCAAGGGCAGCCACATTCATTAAAGAAACTNTAGTAAAGCTCAAAGCACANATTGCACCTCACACAATAATAGTGGGAGACTTCAAAACCTCACTCTCATCAATGGACAGATCCTGAAAACAGAAACTAAACAGAGACACAGTGAAACTGACAGAAGTTATGAAACAAATGGATTTAACAGATATGTACAGAACATTTTATTCTAAAACAAAAGGATATACCTTCTTCTCAGCACCTCATGGTACCTTCTCCAAAATTGACCATATAATTGGTCACAAAACAGGCCTCAACATGTACAAAAATTTGAAATTGTCCCATCCATTCCATCTCATCACCAAGGCTGATCTTCAATAACAACATAAATAATACAAAGCCAACATTCACTTGGAAACTGTACAACACTCTCCTCAATGATACCTTGGTCAAGGAAGAAATAAAAAAATTAAAGACTTTTTAGAGTTTAATGAAAATGAAGCCACAACATACCCAAACTTATGGGATACAAGGAAAGCAGTCCTAAGAGGAAAACTCATAGCTCTGAGTGCCTACAAAAAGAAACTAGAGAGACCATATACTAGCAGATTGAGAGCACACCTAAAAGCTCTAGAACAAAAGGAAGCAAATTCACCCAAGAGGAGTAGAAGGCAGGAAATAATCAAAGTAATCAGTGAAATCAACCAAGTAGTAACAAAAAGAACTATTCAAAGAATCAACCAAACCAGGAGCTGGTTCTTTGAGAAAATCAGCAAGATAGATAAACTCTTAGCCAGACTAACTAGAAGGCACAGGGACATTATCCTAAGTAACAAAATCAGAAATGAAAATGGAGACATAACAACAGACCCTGAGGAAATCCAAAACATCATCAGATCCTATTATAAATGGCTATACTCAACAAAACTGGAAATCCTGGATGAAATGGACAAATTCCTAGACAGATACCAGATACCAAAGTTAGGTCAGAATCAGATTAAGGACCTAAACAATTCTATATCCCCTAAAGAAATAGAAGCAGTCATTAATAGTCTCCCAACCAAAAAAAAAAAAAAAAAAAAAAAAAAAAAAAAAGCCCAGGACCAGCTGGGTTTAGTGTAGAGTTCTATCAGACCTTCAAAGAAGACCTAATTCCTGTTCTTCTCAAACTATTCCAAAAAACAGAAAAAGAAGTTACTCTACCAAATTCATTCTATGAAGTCACAATTACTCTGATACCTAAAACACATAAAGACCCAACAAAGATAGAGAACTTCAGACCAATTTCCCTTATGAATATCGATTCAAAAATTCTCAATAAAATTCTCACAAACCTAATCCAAGACCACATCCAAACAATCATCCATCATGACTAAGTAGGCTTCATTCCAGGGATGCAGGGATGGTTTAATATACAGAAATCCATCAATGTAATCCACTATATATACAAACTCAAAGACAAAAACCACATGATCATTACATGCTCATTACATGCTGAGAAACATTTGACAAAATCCAACACCCATTCATGATAAAAATCTTGGAAATATGAGAAATTCATGGCCAATACCTAAACATAATAAAAGCAATCTACAGCAAATCAGCAGCCAACATCAAAGTAAATGGAGAGGAAACTGGAAGCAATCCCACTAATTTCAGGGACTAGACAATGCTACCCACTTTCTGCCTACCTATTCATTATAGTACTTGAAGTCCTAGCCAGAGCAATTGGACAACAAAAGATCAAGGTGATAGAAATTGGAAAGGAAGAAGTCAAAATATCACTATTTGCAGATGATATGATAGTATATATACACGTGACCCTAAAAATTCCACCAGAGAACTCCTAAACCTGATAAGCAGCTTCAGTGCAATAGCTGGATATAAAATTAACTCAAACAAATCAGTGGCCTTCCTCTACACAAAGGATAAACAAGCTGAGAAAGAAATTAGGGAAACAACACCTTTCACAATAGTCACAAATAATATAAAATACCTTAGTGTGACTCTAAGGAAGTGAAAGATCTGTATGATAAGAACTTCAAGTCTCTGAAGCAAGAAATCAAAGGAGATCTTAGAAGATGGAAAGATCTCCCATGCTCATGGATTGGCAGGATCAATATAGTTAAAATGGCTCTCTTGCTGAAAGCAATCTACAGATTCAATGCAATCCCCATCAAAATTCCAACTCAATTCTTCTATGATTTAGAAATGGCAATTTTCAAATTCATCTGGAATAACAAAAAACCTAGGATAGCAAAAAGTTTTATCAATGATAAAAGAATATCTGGTTGAATCACCATGCCTGACTTAAGTTGTACTACAGATCAATTGTGGTAAAATCTGCATGTTAGTTGTATAGTGACAGACAGGTAGACCAATGAATTGAATTGAAGACCCAGAAATGAACCCACACACCTATGGTCACTTGGTCTTTCACACGGGAGCTAAAACCATCCATTAGAGAAAAGACAGCATTTTCAACAAAAGGTGTTGGGACAACTGGCAGTTATCATGTAGAAGAATTCGAATTGATCCATTCTTATCTCCTTGTACTATGGTCAAGTCTATGTGGATCAAGGAACTCCACATAAAACCAGAGACACTGAACCTTATGGAAGAGAAAGTGGGGAAAAGCCTCAAAGATATGGGCACAGGGGAAAAATTCCTGAATAGAACAGCAATGGCTTGTGCTGTAAGATCGAAAATTGAGAAATGGGACCTTATAAAATTGCAAAGGTTCTGTAAGGCAAAAGACACTGTCAGTAAGACTAAAAGCCCACCAATAGATCAGGAAAGAATCTTTACCAATCCTAAATCAGACAGGAGACTAATATACAATATATATAAAGAACTCAAGAAGATAGACTCCAGAAAACCAAATAACCTCATTAAACAATGGAGCACAGAGCTAAATAAAGAATCTTCAACTGAGGAATACCAAATGGCTGAGAAGCACCTGAAAAATGTTCAA